>NC_045553.1:7786364-8086364 GCF_009769535.1 Thamnophis elegans
ACTTCTCAACTAAGAACAACAACAACATAGAAAAGATTATAAGATAGATGATAGATAGATATAGATAGATAGATAGATAGAAAGAAAGAAAGAAAGAAAGAAAGAAAGAAAGAAAGAAAGAAAGAAAGAAAGAAAAGATGGACTACAGGGTGATTCAACCGATCAATTCTAGAGGAGATCAACCCTGATTGCTCTTTAGAAGGCCAGATCCTGAGGAGGAAATTCAAATACTTTGGCCACCTAATGAGAAGGAAGGACTCCCTGGAGAAGAGCCCAATGCTGGGAACAATGTTGCTCCATCAGTCATGCTATCTATCTATCTATCTATCTATCTATCTATCTATCTATCTATCTATCTATCTATCTATCATCTATCTATCTATCTATCTATCTATCTATCTATCTATCTATCTATCTATCATCTATCTACCTACCTACCTACCTACCTACCTACCTACCTACCTACCTACCTAACCTACCTACCTATCTATCCCTATCTATCTACTTACTTAGTATCTACCCATTTATCTATATCTATCATCTATCTATCTACCGACCTATTCCTGTCTATCTCCCTATCTCCCTTGGACTGCAGGGCCATCCAAGCGGTCAGTCCTAGAGGAGATCAACCCTGACTGCTCTTTAGAAGGCCAGATCCTGAAGAGGAAACTCAAGTACTTTGGCCACCTAATGAGAAGGAAGGACTCCCTAGAGAAGAGCCTCATGCTGGGAACCATGGAGGGCAAAAGAAGAAGGGGACGGCAGAGAAGGAGTTGACTGGACGGAGTCACCGAAGCAGTCAGCGTGAGCTTCAATGGACTCCAGAGGATGGTAGAGGACAGGAAGGCCTGGAGGAATGTTGTCCATGGGGTCGCGGTGGATCGGACACAACTTCTCAACTAAGAACAACAACAACATATAACATAGATGATACCTAGCTAGCTGATAGATAGATAGATAGATAGATAGATAGATAGATAGATAGATAGATAGATATGATAAATTTGATATATTTTTCCGAAAGGGTGAAAAATGATATTGTCTAGGTGGTAAGAAAAGTTTAAATTTAAGATGGAAATATGGGAAGAAAATAATGGGGCCGAAATTGGAATGGTAATGTGATGCAGCAAAGCAAATTATGTGTAAGAGAGAATGTAAAAAAAAAAGCGGGGGGAGCCCTTTTGTTCGGAAAAAGAATTTAAAAATTGTAACAAAAATATATTGCAAAAAACAAAAAACATTTCTGTTGCTAAGTAAGACAGATTTTTTTTTTCAGAATTTTTTTTTATTTTTTGTTCTCTTACATTCCATTTTAAGTATACGTTCACCTAATTATTATTCTTTACATTTGTCATTCTTATACATTTGTTATTTCATTTAATAGGTTATAATATACAGTTTGGGTTGCTTTATTTACAATCCCTTCTTCCTGTTGTAACACCACCTTATTTTCCCTTTTTATTCTCCCTCCCTCCCTTCTCTACTTTCTTCCTTCCTCCTCTCCTTCCCCTTCCTTCTTCCCTTACCTTTTTCCTACTCCTACTCTTCCTCTTCCCCTTCCTACCCTCTCTCCTTCTCTTTCTCTCCTTTCCATCTTCCTCTCCTTACCTCTTTCTTCTTTCCCCCGTCTTCCTTTCATTCTCTCCTCCCCTCTCCCTTTTTTTTTCTATTGTTGTAGATGTCTCTTTCAGATCTCAGTTTATGTTTCCTTGGGATGGTATTTCCACCAACCCAAATATAATTTCGTCTCATTTCTTGTTCCCTTTCCTTTTGCTAATCTATCCTAACTGTGTTCCCCCGCTTTATATCTCTCTAGTAAGACAGATGTTAAGTGATGTTTGCCCCATTGTACAATTTCTTGCCACAACTGCTAAGCATCTGAATGTTTTTTTATAAAGTTTTTTTATTTTTTTCATTTTCATAACATATAATCACATGTATAATATTACATAGCCAATATCATATTATATGATTACATGTTTACATCAATTCATCTTACCATCAACTCCCAAAAACAATTATTGGCTCTTCTGCTCTCCATACACCATATTTGTACCTTATCCATCACTTTCTTCTCCCTCTCTCCTCTCCCTCCCTCCTTTCTTCCCTCTGTCATCCTTCTCTTCTCTACTTCCCCTTCCTCTCTCCTTCTCCTCTCTCCACTCTCCATGCCTCATTTCTCTCCTCCTCTTCCCCCCTTCCTTCTCTCCTATCCCTCTCTTCTTCCCTTCCCCCTCTCCTTCTCTCTTTCCACTCCTTCTTTCTCTCCTCCTCTTCCCCCCTCTGCCCTCTCTCCTATCCCTCTCTTCTTCCCTTCTCTCTCTCCTCTACTTCCCACTCTTCATCTCAATTACTTGGTGTATTTCAGCTTCTGAGCAAGCTCCATTTTATGTTGATGGTATTTATAATTCCTTTTCAGTAGACATATTTAATTTTAACATGTATTCTCCTTTTTTAAACAAAATAGAACAAAAAGGTGTACATATATAGTCCTTGTGCTTTTAAACCCCCCTTCCTGGCCACAGAAAGGCTGCAGCGGTTGTAAGTGTGAAAACGGTCATAAGCCACAGTGCAATTGTAACTTTGAACGGTCACTCAATGAATCCTTGTAAGTCATGGATTACCTTTACAGCAGATTTGGGCATTCAAACCCGACTGTTCCTTTAAAAGAAAGCCTTTGCAAGTAAGAACTTTCAGAATTGGGAGTCGCTAAATTAACTACAACTAGCAAAAACCCTTCAGAGGGAGTGGCTGTAGCTTTGCATTGTCTTAGTAGTCAATCAACGGCTAACAGCTGACCTTTGGCAATCAGTATTCCAGCTTTTTGTGTGTTTGCTTTGCAACTTGATAATCCACAGCAGAGTCAGAGAATCGGCAGGATGGTGAGTAGAGGAGAAAGATACTTTTAAAGTCTCTTTTGTGCTGGTTAATTTAGAGTGGCCTTCTTTTCCATCTGGAAGCAAGTCTGCTTGAGTTGAGATTCATTAGGATGAAAGAGTGAGAGCTTTAGGATGAAAGAGTGGTAGTAGTAGTAGAGGTGCCCTTAAAGTAGGACATAAAGTGAGATTTGGACTTTAAGTGTGAAACATACTGGGTCAGGCTGGACAGCCTCTTGGGACCCCTTTACTTCTATATTAAAAAGCCACATAGGCAGAGTTGTAGCTTGCAAAAGAACAGGAAGCAAGTATCTAACCACAGAGTTCAATAATCTCAGAAGACCACAAGGGTCAGCTAAAGTTCGCTAAGAGACACGTACTCAGTACCTATGACCCAAGACAAAAGGAGAAGTAAGACCCCATCTCCTTATAAGGCTTTTTCCCCAAGGTAACCAATAGGAAATGAGTTAAGTGTTTGGGTGTGAAGCTGCCTTTGAGAATGTATAAGAATGTGTGCTTTGATAATGAAGGTTGTTCAGAACTTGCAATGTTAGTTATTTTGCTAACTTTCTGAACCTGGCTGCCAAATAAACTTTTCCTGTATCCTGAGAAGCCTAAAGCCTGTCATTTTCTGCAACACCCTGTTAACAGAATCACAGAGTTGGAAGGGACCTTGGAGGTCTTCTAGACCAACCCTCTGCTCAAGCAGGAAACCCTACATCATTTCAGACAAATGGTTGTCCGATTTCTTTCTTTTTTTAATCTTCCAGTGTTGGGGCACCCACAACATCTGGGGGCAAGTTGTTCCACTGATTAATTGTTCCAACTCTCTGGAGTTCTAGGTTGGTTCTCTCATGTGTAAGCGTTGGAGTTCATCTTTTAAAACATATTTAGGGAGCCCTTCAAAGGCATTTCTGAACCTATGCAATCGTTGGAAGAAATGTCCTTCTGGGTTCGGCTCCAAGTGGGGAAAAGAACACTGGAGACATGGAGGGTACTTGGAAAGATGGTTTATTGGTGGCCAGGACCACATGGCTTGAGCTCCTGAACAGAAAAGATGATCAGATGCTTCAATGTTGGTGGAGAAAAGAGAAAGAAGGATTGAGATGCTGAGACCCTGGTTTTATGCCCTCTCTGGCCTTTGATCTTGAGCTTGTATTCTGATTGGTTGTTGGACTCCCATGGGGCCGTGCAGGGGCAACTCTCTAGGCTGCGTTTTGAATCCAGGTTTGGTTGAGTTGTCAGATGCCATGTGGGGAGTTGGGTAAAGGGCCAATATTATCATGCCTTAATCCCATCCCCTGGAACTGAAGTGGAGAAGTCTTTATTATGTAAAGGGACTAGCTTGGCCTTCTTAATGGCCCATTGACAAAGTGGGGTTGGGCAGGAAGCTACAGGGAGCTATTATGTCTTTTAAAACATGTTTCTTACTTTTCACATCCAGAGAAATATTCTGCCTTTTCAATATTTCCTAGGATATTTCATTTTTCTGGGAGAGGGCTGGGGTGTCGAACTGGATTTCTCCGAGGGCTGGATGAGCATTGTAGTTCTCCACGAGCTGGCAGGGGGGGGGGGGAGCGAGGTGGAGATGGGACGGGAGCCTCCTGCATCCCTTTGCCAGCCAAAATGGGGCATGGGGGCCTTGTGTGCCTCATATTTGGCCTCCTGCAACAATGGGCCACGTGGAGGCCTCGCACAATCTGTTTTTGGCTGGCAAAGTACTGTTAGAGGCTCGGGAGGTCGTGCGGGAGGCCATGCAGGAGGCTCACGGCCGGCTCCACGGGCCATATTTAAGCACACGGCGGGCCTTGAGTTTGACACCCCTGTTGCAGTGAACTTTCCGCTGTATTTCTTTACCTCTTTTCTCCTTCAGCTGGTCCTGGTGATTGGAGACCTTCACATCCCAGACCGATGTTGCAGCCTTCCAGCCAAGTTTAAAAAGTTGCTGGTTCCAGGCAAGATCCAACATATCCTTTGCACTGGAACCTTTGCACCAAGGAGAGTTACGATTATTTGAGGACACTGGCCGGAGATGTCCACATCGTCAGAGGGGACTTTGATGAGGTAGGAGACTGGAGAACGTGGCTGATTCTGGTTTGGGCAATTGAAGACTGTCTGTTCCTTTGACTGAAAGTTCCACTGAGGTTGCTAGGTTGATGAAGGAGCATCTATTTTCCATGCTCTGGAACGTCTACTGATATTGTGGTGGTTAGCAATGCTTTCATGTTGCTTAGACTTAAACCCACTTTAGCATGAGACTGTTGAGCTAAAAACCTACCATTCCCAAGAGGAAATGGACTCAGGTTGACAAATAAACTTGATTCCATTAGCTGTAAATACAAACTAATGGCAGCTTTTTAAATAAAAGTTTTGTACTTTTAGTTTTCAAAACAGACACGACACACAAAAAAAATCCTCTTTCTTTACATAGTGTAGAAAGTGTATCAGTTGGTTACAAAAACATTTCATGCGTTTCCTTCACAGTCACCTGTTCTGACCCCCCCTTCTTCGCTCGTTCAAAGACAACAGGCAGACAGACTTAAAACAAAATAACTTTATCAGTTCTCGGCTCAGATTGGCTGCGAGCCCAAAATGAACATAAATAAAGTCTCTGGCAACAGAATGCAAAAACAAAGATCTCTTACGGCCAAACCAGGTGTACAGAAAGAAAGCAATTCACTTCTCCAAGTGTCTCTCACAAACCACGACCGATGAACAATGAACCATGAACGAATGACAAACGTTGACTTCTGCAACCAGGGCATGGCACCAACAGTCCTTTTATCTCCAGAAGATCACACTAATGATCCCCAGCTGCATTGTTATTCCTGCATCCCAACTCAACTCACAGCAAACTTCTGCTGAGTCACAACAGTCACCCATGATTAATGGCAGCTTTTATGACATGATCAGCACTTAGAACTTTCCATTATTGCCTTAAAATTAAAATTCCTTACAGATTATACAGATTAACAGAGTTGGAAGGGACCTTATAGGTCATCTAGTCCAACCCCCTCCACCCAAGCAGGAGACCCTACACCATTTCTGAGAGATGGCGGTCCAGTCTCTTCTTGAAAGCCTCCAGGGATGAAGCTCCCACAACTTCTGAAGGCAACATCTGTTCCATGGGTTGATTGCAATTATTATTATGGAACAATAATAGAATTATAGAATTATTATTGATTAATAATTGACATGATTCTTTGCAGGGCACGAGTTACCCCCAGCAAAAAATTGTCACTGTTGGACAGTTCAGAATTGGTCTGATCCATGGCCATCAAATTATACCTTGGGGGGATCTGGCCAGCTTGGCGATCCTCCAGAGGCAGCTGGATGTGGACATCTTAATATCTGGTCACACTCACAAGTTTGAGGCAGTAGAACATGAGAAGAAGTTCTACATCAATCCTGGTTCAGCCACAGGGGCCTACAGTGCTCTGAAAAGGTGAGAACTACACGTTTTGAGGAATTTGTTTCTGGAGAGCATCTCTTTTCATTGGCTGGTTGTTGGGTGGATGATCAGGCATGGCCATCAAATGAAAAACATTGGAGAAGAGACCCAAGTAAGGTGAAGTAGAACATAGAATAATAGGGTTGGAAGCAATGTTCCCTCTAATTTTTTTTCAGTGTGAGCGGAAAAGTACAGTGTTTGAACTGCACAGTTTCATGCCTGAGCACCTAAGAGAGCAACAGTTTGAACTTCAGTCTCGTCTGCTGGACATTTGCGCAACATTCCAAGCGCCAAGCACCAATTGTGAGCGAGGTTTCAGCCTGAGGAATGCCAGGCATGAAAATGTGCCACTCAAACACTATACTTTTCCGCTCACCCTGAAAAAAAAAGTCTCTCTGCTCAGCTTTTAGATTGTTACCCTTGCTAGAGAGAGACATGGCACCAACAGGGTCCTGGGATTTTGCAGGCAACCTATCCTCTCACATTCCTTTGGAATGCAACCCATCACATTTGAATTGGATTTTGCCAATTATCCTATTAAAAGATAATCCTATTATTCTAAAATATGACTAACTCAATATTAAAAACTGTAAATATTTAATGCTGATAAATAATAGCAGTAATCGTTATTTAGTATGATTAAAATCAGTATTGATATATCAATATAATATCTATCAAAATTGACAATAAACACTAAAATAACAATACAAATATATAATGTGGAATATAAATGTAATAAATATAATATATAAATGCAACATAAATGTAATAAAATAATTTATCATGAAACTCTCCCCCTTTAAAGTAGTAAGATCAATTAAATAGTCTAGCAAGTTTGGACAATATGCTATATGTTATGTTACTTAAGAATATATATACCTCAGAATCAGATACAACATCCACATCATTTCCAACTGAGTCAATAAAATCATATGCCATGCCAAAACTATTTTAAATAAAGATATGAAATTAATCAAGTATTGCATTTATTTTTCAAAATGAATGTACATTTTTTTTATTATTGAAGTTTTGTACCCTATCTTTTCTAACTAACGTTAACTTTAAAAAGATGTTACATCAGACTACAATACAAGTAATTAAATGAAGACTAAAATAAGTGTTTTGGCATATTGAGCTTTTTATATTTCTTTCTTATATTGCTTCCTTAGTTGAGAACTTGCTCCTCAGCTTACTTACGCATTAACTGTTTGTTGCTTTTTATTCTGTTTATTCATTCACTGCTCCATCTTCAGTTTTTTTCACAGGGGGCAGGGCTTCCTTCCTTCCTTCCACTCCTTTGGCCACCAATTTTGATCCAATTCGCAATTCGTATACTTTTTCTACCACCACCATCTCATCAAGCGGAATATCTCTCTCTCTCTCTCTCTCTCTCTCTCTCTCTCTCTCTCACACACACACACACACACACACACACACACACACACAGTCTTTGGGGGGGGGTGTTGAATTACTCCGCCTCACAGCAAAGACGCTGGGCTCTGGGTTACCCCTGCCGCCGCCTCCACCTCCGCCGCTTTCCTACTAGCTCCCGCGGCCTCAAAAGCACGGCAGAGGAGGAAGGGGGAGGGATAACGCGGGGGTCAGCTCAGGTGCTCCGCGTGGAGGGAGAGGCACCACTGCCACCGGCGGCTCATCAAAACAAGTCTGGGGAGGTCCTTTGCGGGCGGCCAGTTCTAGCCGCCTGCAAAGGACTTCCCCGCGTTTGCTTTGGTAGAAATCTCTGCGCGGCAGTTAGAAACTGCTGTGCGGGAGTTTCTTTCCACGTGCGCGGCCGCGCACCTTAGAGGGAACTGTGGTTGGAAGGGATCTTGGAAGTAAAATAGAATAACAGAGTTGGAAGGGACCTTGGAGGTCTTCTAGTCCAACCCCCTGCCTAGGCAGGAAATCCTACACCACTTCAGACAAATGGATATCCAACATCGTCTTTAAAACTTCCTGTGTTGGAACATTCACAACTTCTGGAGGCAAGTTGTTCCATTGATTAATTGTTCTAACTGTCAGGAAATTTCTCCTTAGTTCTGAGTTGCTTCTCTCCTTGATTAGTTTCCACCCATTGCTTCTTGTTCTGCCCTCAGGTGCATTGGAGAATAGCTTGACTCCCTCTTCTTTGTGGCATCCCCAGAGATATCGGAATGGGATGGAGCAGAATAGAGCAGAATATGGAATAGAATGTAGAATGTAGAATGTAGAATGTAATAGGATAGGATAGGATAGGATAGAAAATATATAGAATATAAAAAATATAAAATAATATAGAATATAGAATTATAGAATATAGAATAGAGCAGAATAGAATAGAGCAGAATAGAATAGAATAGAAGTAGGGTAGAATAGAGCAGAATAGTGTGGAATATGGAATAGAATGTAGAATGTAAAATGTAGAATGTAATAGAATAGAATAAGATAGGATAGAATAATATAGAATATAGAACATAGAACATAGAACATAGAATATAGTAGAATAGACTAGAATAGAAGTAGGGTAGAATAGAGCAGAATAGAGCAGAATAGTAGGATAGAATAGAGCAGAGCAGAACAGAACAGAATAGAATTTTTTATTGGCCAAGTGTGATTGGACACACAAGGAATTTGTCTTCGGTACATAAGCTCTCAGTCTACATAAAAATTACTTCCTATTTCAACTACAAATGGTTCTTCTTTCCAGGGATGTAATTCCGTCCTTTGTTCTGATGGATGTTCAGTCCTCCGTTGTTGTTACCTACGTGTATCAACTCATTGGGAACGAGGTGAAAGTAGAAAGGATCGAATACAAGAAAACTTGAAATGGAATGATTTTCCCCGGATGTCTATTTCATCTAGAAAAGTTGAGCAAATTTGTTCACATCCGTTACAGTGATTTAGTGTTGTACCTGTTCCTCTTGGGTTCTTCAAGCTGCTTGAAGTTATTTGCCATGAAATTAGAGAGCCATCTGAATATTGGAAAGTAACCTTTTTCGAACATTTAAAAAAAAACTCCCCAAATTTGGAATCACCAAAAACTTCTATTATAGTGGCTGATGGGGAAAAAGAGCAAAGGCTGTTTGTATGTCCCAAATGTTTAAGTTTCTGTGTTTGAATAAAGCTGTTTTTTATGTGCATACTGTCAGCGTTCCAAATACCATGTAGAATTAAATCAGAGTCGAAGGCAAAACTATGCTTAAAGTTCCAATTTAATAAAGCAGGCATGTTGGCACATAGCTGTGGGGATTCCAACTCTAGAAGTTACATCAGAATCCCACCCAGTTAAAAGTTCATGATCTTGTCCCCACACCCACAGTCCCTCACATGGTCCAATCTCCTTCTTCCACGCTGGTGTCCATGCCCAGCTTCTTCCGGTCAGGTGTGAAAGTGTGGAGACAAAGGATGACCTTGGCTTCTAGCAAAGAATGAAAAACAATACATTCCAAAATCCTACTCCTTCTAATCCCCCCTCCCATTGACTATACTTAAAGAAACAGCATAATGAAATAAGAGAAAGTGTGGCAGGCCAAAATTCTAAAAGAAATATAAATGCAGGCCTGACACATACCTTGAGAAGGTGTCATTTCTGAAATCCAAGGACTGGGGTGGAATGGTTGACTTTAACATGGCCTTAAGGAATACTTTGTGTTTGTGAATAAATCAAAAGGTCAATGTAAGTCTACAACGGGAAGGTACAGTGAGTAGCAAATGACCAAGGACAAAGTATGACATAGTGTTGTGGGAGAGGTCCAGGTTGAGCCAAAGGGAGGGGTCAAAGACATCAGCAGGTGTCCCTTCATGTCCACCAGAGATTTAAATCCAGCTCACCATGAATCCCTTATCTACCACCAAATTACTTTGACTGTTAGTAGTTCAGATTCTTATAGAGAGCTCAAGCTTGGAATCAATCTTTATACCCATTTGAACTGCCGGGATCTCCTGATTTCTCTGGCACTGGACAGGTGGCCCTTGGAAGAGACCCAAGAATTGCCCTGGAGAACACACAACTTGGGATGGACCATGAGAATCATCTGCTTGTGTTTGGCCCACAATCTCCAAAGAGGTACTAAGTGCTGCAAAGCAAGAATGAAGACCATAAAATGGTACTACCTTCACCTCCAAGACTTTCTCCAGATCTTCACTATTCACTATGGAACGATGTCTCCTTCTTCCAAAAAAGATTGCATTTGTTTGCAGAACTTGCAAAAAAGAAAGAAACCCTACTGATGGATTTTCCTTCCCATCATGACCACATCTGGCAAGTTATTTCCAGGTTGAATCTCTCCTTGATCAGTTTTCCATCCATTATTCCTTGTCTGGCCTTCAGGTGCTTGGGGAAAATAGCTTGACCCTCTTCCACTCTGTGGCAGCCCCTCAAATATTCGAACACTGGTGTCATAGCCAGACAAGGAATAATGGATGGAAACTGACCAAGGAGAGATTCAACCTGGAAATACGGAGAACTTTTCTGATAGTGAGAACAAACAACCAATGGAACAGAAGTTTCCTTTGGATGTTGTGGGTGTTTCATCACTTGAGACTTTCAAGGAGACTGTCATTAGTCAGAAATGGTGTAGGGTCTCCTGTTTGGGCAGGGGTTGGACTAGATTACCTACAAGCTCCCTTCCAACTCGGTTATTCTATATTCTGTATCTTCCCTGGTTCTTCTCTAATGTCTATTATGAAATAAAGAAGCATTCCAGAAGCAAAGCATGTAGTCCTTCCCCAAATGGGCCTTTCTTAAACATACAAATCAAATGTCAAGAATTTGGAGAATGTTATCAGACAATATTATGTTCTTATATGGTGTATATTTACCTTCACTTCAGCAATGTAATTATGAACTGTTAAATCTTTCCCCTATGTTCTCCTTTTGGATATATTTGACGTTGGATGTTTCCTATCAAATAACTTTTCTATTTAAAACAGCAAGTCACGCCTGATAGTTAAAACACTCACACATGCGAATGTTTTTTGGAATGCTTAGATCCTGACGTTAGGAAACACAATTGAAGGTGTAGCTCTACTGAGTGGATCTTTCTGATTTGGGCACCCCTGGTTCTGTTTTCTGCCAATGGACCAGGCTTTTGCCTCATAAGAGTTGCATGAATTTTACTTATGCAAATTCCTCCTCTGGTCGTTTGCTTCTGTTTGGAAGGTGTCACGCATGGCTAGCCAACTCAGCAAAAACCCAAACATTTGCATGGATGTCATTGATGCATTCTGAGAAGATTTAAAGAGAGCAGGTGGAGAAAGATCCCACCGTCATTTCCTTCTCATCTGTCCGAATCTGCGGCTGTAGATAACCTACCATGATCTGGTCAATATTTCTCTTTGCCTTTCTAAATTCAGGTAAGGAAGCAGGGGCATTGAGCATCGGTGCAGCTGTAGTATTTGGGATCACAGAAAATCTCATCATCGTGATCTTATTTTTCTCCTCCATGAAAGCAAAGAGCCAGAAAACACTTCAAAATGTGCTATATTTTCAGTGAGAATATTTTTTTAGCTCAGGGGTTGAATTTGAGGGAAGCCTCAGTGCTCTGACCTTGGTTGTTTTCTTGACAATGTTTCATTATCCTAACTAGATGACATCATCAGTGGCGAGAAAACCCCACTCCCCACTGGCACTGATGATGTTACCTAGTATGGGTAATGAAAGGTCTGCAAGAAAACCACTAGAGCCTCAAGGATGCTTCATATTATACTTTGCTGGCATTCTGAAAAGTCTAGAAAATGAGTCCGTTGCTTTCTCTTCTCCAAGGGGTCAATTCACAGTCACCATGGACCCAGCCAGCCTCCATGTCCGGCTCCCTGGGAGAAACGGTGAAATTATCCTGCACCGTTAGTGGAACTTTGAATATTATTTCCTGGCACCAACAGCAGTCTGAGCAGGCTCCTCGGTATGTGCACTATTCGGGTGGCAGCAGGGGTGACGGGATCCCGGATCGGTTCACGGCTTCTACCTCGGGATCCGTTGGGTATTTAACCATCACTGGAATCCAGGCTGAAGATGAGGCTGATTATTACTGTTTGATGTGGCAAAGCACTGCCAGCTCGTTGCACAGTGGTACAATCTGATGAGGAACTGAGACAAAAACCATCTCTCGTCCTCCACAGCAGCAAAACGTAGAAGTCCTTAGAAAGCATAATTCAATGCACGAGTGAGACTTGTTCTATTAAAGACACAAATCAACCGCTCTCACAGCCATAACCCGTTTTTGGGAATACACAGAGACCCAGTGAGTTGGATGTAGCAGCAAAAGTTTCCTGGTTACAATAAACATTTGCTCTTTCTCTCCTGTGCTTTTTCAAGAGGCAAATGGACTTTGTTTTTTCCCCCCTCCTTGAAGACGTTTCACTTCTCATCCAAGGAGCTTTTTGAGTTCTGACTGAAGGGTGGAGAATGGAAGGATGTATATTCCTTGCCGTTATCTGGTCATTAGTGGAGAGGCTCACAGAGAGAGCGCTAAGGACCAAGATGACTGCAAGGAATATACATCCTTCTCTTCTCCACCATTCACTCTGAACTGAATGGGCAAAAGAAAGAAAGCTAAACAAGACTTTAAAATTTGGATAATTGAAAGATATATAATTGCGGGAATATAAGGCTTCATAAGTATTACGAAGTTAGGATTATAAATTGTGGTGCTTTGGAGACTTAATTATGGGACTGTGAAATTTTATTAAGCAGGAGTTTTTAAACACTGAGATATTGGAAGTATAGAAATAATTTTTTTTTATAATTCTGAACATCCCAGTTATATCATCCCAAATTCTCTGAGTGGAAAGACAGATTCACACTCAGCCAAATCTCTAGAAAGTTGCTACCAGTCCTAGTTGACTGTATGCAACTAGAGGGAGCAATAGGGTAAGAAGAGACTAAGAAACGACAGAACATTTCCTTATATTGCTGTTGCTTGTCTCTCTAACCAAAGCCATGGAAATTCCGCCCATCCTTCAGTATTGACTTCATGCAAATCTTCCTTTGACCTCCCCGTGATTTGCAAAGAATCTTCAAACAGACTTTCAACAGACCAGAGGTATTTCAGGAGAAGAGTCCTCCACTCCTCTTATGAAATAAGTAAAAACGAAATAACTGAAAATGAAATAAATAAAAATGAAATACATAAATAGTTGAGGCGTTCACCAGGAGTCAAGGTTGACTTGAAGAAGCTCCTATATAGAGAGCCAAAATTGCTACTACCACAACTATGCATGCTTGGTCTTTGTTTTGCAGTGATGTCCCCTATCCCCCTGAGACCTCGTGGGCACAGAATAGATTTGCATAAAGGTGCTATTTTGTAACTCTGGGTTTAATTTAAGAAAGGAGAACTTTCACATTGGTGTCTTTTTTCAACAAAAGAAAAAGCTGCCTTCCTTGTTGAGAAAGGATCATGGAACAGATGTTGCTTTCCCTTCTATTTCTCAATTCCTTGACAGGTAAGACCTATTGGGAGAAATCATCTGTAGTATATTTATTTGTTTCATTTTAGTTAGTTAGTTACTTTGTCAAACATGTATGAGACAACAGGCATAAGTATAAACGTGGACATGAACAAAGGAAATGGGCACGAATAAATGGGGACAGTAGGACAGGGACGGAAGGCACGCTGGTGCGCTTATGCACGCCCCCTTTACTGACCTCTTAGGAATGGGGTGAGGTCCACGGTAGATAGTTTAAGCTTAAAGTTTTTGGGGTTTGAGGATGCAACAACAGAGTCGGGTAGAGCATTCCAGGCGTTGACCCCTCTGTTGCTGAAGTCATATTTTCTACACTCGAATTTGGAGCAGCTTACCTTGAATTTATATCTATTGTTTGCATGTATTATTATGGTTGAAGTTGAAGTATTCATTGACAGATAGGATGTTGTAGTAGTCAATTGTGTCTACTATGCTTAGGTCAGACTGTAGGCGGTGTAGTTCTAGGTTGTCCAAGCCCAAAATTTTGAGCCTGGTGGCAATAGGGATTCTACTGCAAGCAGAAGAGTGGAGTAATCTTCTCATGAAATACTTCTAGACTCATTCAATTGTATTAATGTCCGTTATACAATGTGGATTCCAGGCAGGTGAGCTGTATTTGAGAATTGGTCTGGCAAAGGTTTTGTATCCCCTAGTTTGGAATGTAACACTAGATTGTGGAGTCCTTTGTAATATCTGAACTTGGTTATTCACTTGCAGGCATTTCATTACCCAACTAGGTAATGTCTTCAGTGCTAGTAAGTGTGGGGTTTGCTCCCTGCTTATATTCAGTACTGGCCTTGCCATTGTTGGAGAAAGTGTGGTTTTCTCTTCAGTAGGTCCTTGATTAGAGGGTTGTGGATCCTATTCAGGAATCAGGGTTGGGTTTTGTGGTTGTTTCTCAAAGGAGCCACAGAGAAGAGGAGATCAAGCTATTCTCCAAAGCGCCAGAGGGCAGGACAAGAAACAATGGTTGGAAACTAATCAAGAAGAGAAGCAACCTGGAATTAAGGAGAAACTTCCTAACAGAGAGGACAATTAACCAGTGGAACAGAAGTTGCCTTCAGAAATCGTGGGTGCTCCATTACTGGAGGTTTTTAAGAAGAGACTAGACAGTCACTTAACTGAAATGCTGAATGCCGTATTCCAAGTGTGGCCTTACCAAGGCATTATAAAGTGTTAATACCACTTTATAAGGCCTTGGTAAGGCCACACATGGAATATGGCATTCAGTTTTGGTCGCCACAATGTAGAAAAGATGTGGAGAGTCTAACAAGAGTGCAGAGAAGAGCAACAAAGATGATGAGGAGACTGGAGACTAAAACATATGAGGAACGGTTGCAGGAACTGGGTATGTCTAGTTTAATAAAAAGAAGATCTAGGGGAGACATGATAGCAATCTTCCGATATCTCAGGGGTTGCCGCAAAGAAGAGGGAGTCAAGCTATTCTCCAAAGAACCTGAGGATACAAGAACAAGAAGCAATGGGTGGAAACTAATCAAGGAGAGAAGCAACTTAGAACTAAGGAGGAATTTCTTGATCAGTGGCACAACTTGCCTCCAGAAGTTGTGAAAACCCCAACACTGGAAGTCTTTAAGAAGATGTTGGACAGCCATTTGTCTGAAACAGTATAAGATTTCCTGCCTAGGCAGGGGGTTGGACTAGAAGACCTCCAAGGTCCCTTCCAACTCTGCTATTGTATTGTATTGTAAATGGTATAGGTTCTCCTGCTTGAGCAGAGGGTTGGACTAGAAGACCTCCAAGGTCCCTTCCAGCTCTATTCTGTTCAGATGTCACATTGTGAGCTGTCAAACTATCTGTTTGCTTGCTTGTCATTAACCTGCCACTTAACATTTGTATCTCCCAGGTGTTGTTTCCCAGGTGGGATTGATTCAACCGGCTTCCCAATCTGCAGCTCTTGGGAACACCATAACCCTCGCCTGCTACCTGATGATTGGTTACGAAGACTATGCGGTCTCGTGGTACCAACAGAGAGCAGGGCAGGCACCATGACTCGTGCTGACTCCCAGTTACTCCAGAGGTCATGGAATCCCCAATCGTTTCTCTGGCTTCAAATCAGACAACGCATATTATTTAAACATCACCGACGTCCAGCCGGAAGACGCAGCTACGTATTATTGTGGAGGAAGCCACGGTTTTGCATAAGAGCCAACGATGCAGTCAACCGAGGATGTGAAGTTGAAGCTGTTCTCAACTGTAAGAAGAAAAGAGATGTTTACAAAACATAAGATGTTCTTAACTCTCCATTAAGAATGGGTGACTTTGGAACTTTGGGGATGAAGGTACATTTTCTAGAATGCCAAGCGTCCAATTCTATGCTTATTTACTTGGAAGTAAAGTCCTTTGACCAGAGACAGATGGTAGTTCAAACAAACGTGGAATTGCATGGTCAAAATTCCACCGAGAAGATCTTTTTGAAGCCTTCAAGATGTGCTTTGCGATCATGATAAAACCCAACAATTTACATCGGTTTTGTGGCCTATGGTTAGCTTTGGAATTTCATTGACTTCAAACCCAGAGGTGATTTGTCATCTGAGTAGGGTCCCAAAGGTGCTTTTTCAGGAGGCAAGTAGACTTCCTTGTTTTTTCTTAGAAGACGTGTTGCTTCTCATCCAAGAAGCTTCTTTTGCTCTGACTGGATGGTGGGGAATGGAGCTGAAGAAGCTTCTTGGATGAGAAGCGAAATGTCTTCAAAGAAAAACCAGGAAGTCCATTTGCCTCCTGAAAAAACACCTTTGGGACAACCACTTGGATGACTGAGGACCTCCATAGACACCTGAGAAGGTGTGATTCAGGTATGATTCAGAGTAAAAGTGCCAAGACTTACTGAACGTCACTGAATGAGTTATTGAATGCATTGCAAAATAAGAATTCCTCTTTTTTAAAATGAAATACTGTCAATATTGCGCTAACATTTTGTGCTCGTTTGATCTTTAGACACAAGAGAGAGTTCTTGGTTCATTTTGCTACACTGGGCAAAATGCCATAGCTTAGCTTCTCTACATGCTCTCGTCCACAGGACTAAATTTTAAAAAAGTTCTCTATTATATTATATATTATGTCCTTGGTTTGCATATGACTCATATATGGGAAAAACCCTCTCCATACACAATGCTTTGCTTTATCATCTGTGTTGGATGTTTAAAGAATAAACTAAGTTTGTAAACCAAAATGGCCCACAGGGCTCCCTCTCTTAAATTGTGTTAGCCCAGTTATGGTTTCTCCATCTAATTCTCTAAGTTCAGATGGCCCACTGTTCTGGAAATCGAACACCCAGGTTGGGTTTGTACAACTTGCTAGGATGAATTGCGGTTGGCTTGTTTTGAGGTTCACAAAATAATAATGGCCACTTATAATGTAGGTGTGTTCATATACAACTGTAATGTTAGGGCTGCAGCTATCTTTTCTTTTGGATCTTTGGCCTGCTACACTTTCTATTATTCTACTATGCACTTTCTATGGTGGGAAAATGGGAGGAGGGGTTTGTACGGAGTGAGATGTGATGTAGCCATAACAAAATTCTTTCTAGAAAACCAAGGTCATCCTTTGTCTTTGCACCTCTGCACCTGACAGGATCTGGATGGGTGGAACTGCCAGCATGGCAGTGGAAGATTGGACCATGTGATGGGTTGGTGGATGTGGGGCAAGTTCGTGAACTTTCAATGGGGTGAGGAAAACTGGATTCGGAGATGTGCCAACATGGCTCTTTTAATAAATTGGAACTTTGAGCAATACTTTGCCTTGGACTCTGATTGAATTTTGGATGCTATTTGGAACCCTGACATGTAATCTGAATGGCTGTGAATCAAGTAATGTCAGATGATCTGGGAAGCTTCAAATAGTTATGTGGGGATGTTTGCTTTTCTCAATAGCTGGCAAACCACGTTGAGAAATGCAGCTGTCAGCACAAAGATCCTTCCTTAATAAGTATGAAGCCTGAGGAATACAACTCAGCACAATGATCCTTCCTTAATAAATGTGAGACATAAGATCTGGCACGTAGGCACATTCCAGCAACAACAAACCATAAGTTCTCCATTAACCTTCTCAACCATAGTTTGGCTAATCCTATCAGTACAAAGTGTACTTTGATCAATGAATGAGTTTCTGCCACGTAAACTGTTTTATGACAATAAAAAGGGAGCTCTCACAGCTGTTTGGGAGTGCCTTCCCATCAAGCTTCTTCCTGCCTGTGAGTCATTTCTTCATCACAACAACATAATTAACCATCAAAATCAAAAAGTCAGAACAGAAGCTGTCAATTCACACAGCCCTAGTGATTGCACATTCAATGTTCGCGTAGTGGAGGAAACTAATGAAGAAGTTAAATACTCCCTCGGTATGAGTGAAGTCCAAAAGAACAAGCCAAGCCAGTAGATGAAGATGAAAATAACGTGGTCCATGAAGAGTTGCTGAAGAAAGAGGTTCTCTTGGAGAACTCATTTCTGAAAAAAAAATCCAGAATGCTTATACTTCCATCTATACATAGCAGCTTTCAAATCTTCAGTTTGAGAAAAGCTTCTCTTCCACTTAAGGTTATCGTGGAACTCACTTGGAAAAAGAAAGCTAATAGAAGTCTGGCTCCTTGATAAATCTTCTGGAGCACAAAGGGAACATAGAACATAGAACAATAGTTGGAAGGGAGCTAGGAGGTCTTCTAGTCCAACTCCTTGTTTGAGCAGAAGACCCCTATACCATTTCAGATAAAAGACTATCTAGTCTCTTCGTAAAACCTCCAGTGATGGAGCATCTGCAACTTCTGAAGGCAAGCTATTCCATTGGTTGATGGTTCTTGCTGTTAGGAAATGTCTCCTTAGTTCTAGGTTGCTTCTCCCCTTGGTTAGCTTCCATCCATCCCTTCTAGTCTTGCCTTCTGGTGCTGTGGAAAATAGTTCAATTCCCCCCCATCTTCATAGGAGCCCCTCAAATATTGGAAGACTGCTACCATGCTTCCTCTAGTCCTTCTTTTCACTAGACCAGACATACCCAATTCCTGCAACCGTTCTTCATCTGTTTTAGCCTCCGGTCCCCTAATCATTCTTGTTGCTCCTTTCTGCCCTCTTTCCAGAGTCTCAACATCTTTTTTTTTTAATAATATGATGACCAAAACTGGATTCAATATTCCCAGTGTGGTCTTACTAAGGCTTCATAAAGCAGTACTAGCACTTCACCTGCTCTTGATTCTATCCCTCTATTAATGCAGTCTAGGATGCTAAGCCTGTATTTTAAGGGGAAAGTCTAAAGCCAAAGAGTACCCAGAATATTTGCATAAACCACTTAAAAGAGGTGATGCTCCTAACCCATGCTCAAACATCCAATGAATCTTGATTCTACTCGTCCAACATGTTTTGGAGTGTCCTTCTCCTCCTCTATTGCTGCTCAGGTAAGGGACAAAGTTTATAGTCTAGAATCTAAATTAGGCATGTTAGGAATGTTCTTTCTCTTCTGTTTAAATTGACCATCGCTGTTCCACTTGGGTGAGCGATCTGAATCCTCTCCTCTCTGTCTTAATTTTTTTTTTTTTCCATTAACAAAACATATAATCACATGTATACTATTACATAGCCAACATCATATTGTATGATTAAATGTTTACATCAATTCATCTCACCATCAACTCCCAAAAGCAATTATTGGCTCTTCTGCTCTCCATAAACTATATTTGTACCTTATCCATCACTTTCTTCTCCTTCTCTCCTCTCCCTCCCTACCTCCTTTCTTCCCTCTGTCATCCTTCTCTACTTCCCCTTCCTCTCTCCTTCTCCTCTCTCCCCTTTCCACTCCTCCTTTCTCTCTCCCCACCTTCTCTCCTATCCCTCTCTTCTTCCCTTCCCTCTCTCCTTCTCTCTTTCCACTCCTTCTTTCTCTCCTCCTCTTCCCCCCTCTGCCCTCTCTCCTATCCCTCTCTTCTTCCCTTACCTCTCTCCCCTACTTCCCACTCTTCATCTCAATTACTTGGTCTACTTCAGCTTCTGAGCAAGCTCCATTTTATGTTGATGGTATTTATAATTCCTTTTCAGTAAACATATTTAATTTTAACATGTATTCTCCTTTTAAAAAAAAAATAGAACAAAAAGGTATACATATATAGTCATTGTGCTTTTAAACCCCGCTTCCTGGCCACAGGAAAGCTGCAGCGGTTGTAAGTGTGAAAATGGTCATAAGCCAGAGTGCCGCTGTAACTTTGAATCGTCACTTAATGAATCCTTGTAAGTCATGGATTATCTTTATAGCAGATTTGGGCATTCAAACCCAACTGTTCCTTTAAAAGAAAGCCTTTGCAAGTAAGAACTTTGAGAATTGGGGTCGCTAAACTAAATACAAATATAAAAAGCCCTTAAGCCCTCCTCTCCCTCCCTCCTTTCTTCCCTCTGCAATCTTTCCCTTCTCTACTTCCCCTTCCTCTCTTCTTCTCTCTCCCCTTTCCACTCCTCCTTTCTCTCCCCTGCCTTCTCTCCTATACCTCTCTTCTTCCCTTACCTCTCTCCTTCTCTCTTTCCACTCTTTCTTTCTCTTCCTCTTCCCCCCTCTGCCCTCTCTCCTATCCCTCTCTTCTTCCCTTACCTCTCTTCTTCTTTCCACTCCTTCTTTCTCTCTTCCTCTTCCCTCCTGTGCCCACTCTCCTATCCCTCTCTTCTTCCCTTACCTCTCTCCTCTTCTCTCCTCTTTCCACTCCTTCTTTCTCTCCTCTTCCCCTCTCTCCTATCCCTCTCTACCTCCTTTCTTTCCTCTGTCATCCTTCCCTTCTCTACTTTCCCTTCATCTCTCCTTCTCCTCTCTCCCATTTCCACTCTTCCTTTCTTTCCCCCTGCCTTCTCTCCTATCCCCCCTTCTTCCCTTACCTCTCTTCTTCTCTCTTTCCACTCCTTCTTTCTCTTCTCCTCTTCCTTCCTGTGCCCTCTCTCCTATCCCCCTCTTTTTCCCTTACCTCTCTTCTTCTCTTTCCACTCCTTCTTTCTCTTCTCCTCTTTCCCCCTCTGCCCTCTCTCCTATCCCTCTCTTCTTCCCTTACCTCTCTCCTCTCTTCCACACTCTTCATCTCATTTACTTGGTGTATTTCAGCTTCTGGGTGAGCTTCATTTTGTGTTGATGGTATTTATAATTCCTTTTCAATATACAGATTTAATTTTGACATACATCTTCCTCCTTTTTTTAAAAAAAGAGAACAAAAAAGTATACATATACAGGCATTGTACTCTTTTGCCTTCCTTTTTAGATGTCCTCAGCCAGGGTCTCTTAACTCAGCCCCTAAAACTGTCTGTTCCTCTTGGAGGTGAGGCGCAATTTCTTTGCACCCTCAGCAGCGGCTTGGAGAGCCAAACCGTGGGCTGGTATCAAGACAAGATGGGCCAAGGCGTTCGGTTCCTATATTTTGGGGATAACAAACGAGGCGAAGGGATCTCAGATCGATTTTCGGGCTCCAGAACTGGCAACAAGGGTTATTTGACCATCGCTCAGGTCCAGGCAGAAGATGAGGCTACCTATTACTGTAGCGTGTACCATGGTGCAGGGAGTAGTTTTCAAAAACCACAGCAGTACAGACGCAAGGGGAAAGGGAACAAAAACATCTGCTGAAGAATTGAGAATTAAGTAAGAAGGTAGAAAGGGAGTTTGGAAAAGGAGACTTATTTCTCAAGTAAGTATGTGGGGAACCTCTTCTTCAACTGTCCAATAAACACTCAATAGTTTCCATAATATAAAATCCCATTTGGCCCATCCATATGTTGGTTCTGGAGCCCCACCTAATATAACAAATCCTCATTATTTTCTCTTTTCCGCCCCTCTTTGTAAAGGTGCCACTTCACAGTCCACCTTGACTCAGCCTGCCTCCCTGTCTGAGTCTCTAGGAGGGACAGTTAAACTCTCCTGTGCCAGCAGCAGCAGTCCAAACCGAATTCACTGGCTTCAGCAGAGATCTGGAGGAGTTCCTCGCTTTGTGCACTGTGATGGCTGCAGCATCTGGGGACCAGGGATCACGGACCGATTCATGGCAACCCGATCAGGCAACAACGGCTACTTAACCATCACCGACCTTCGGGCTGAAGACGAGGCCAATTATCACTGTTACATGTGGTATAGCAGTGGTTCAGAGCTCCACAGTGAGACAATCAAATGGGGAACTGAAACCAAAAACCTTCTTCCTTCACAGACACAGGAAATCAGGAGTGGGCTGCTGGGGGTTCGCAGGGGTTCGGGAGAATCTCTAGCTAAGATTCTGTGCGGTTCAGAGAACCCCCCCCCCCCAAATCCCAGTCCTGGCTGGCCCCACCTGCCCTTCCCGTCCCAGGAGTCCCACCGCGGCCCGTTTTGGATGCAGGTAAGTTCCAGGACATCAGGGGTCTGATGTCTGTTACTGCCGGTTCGCTCAGGGACATGACTCGCATGCATGCGAGTCACGCACGTGTGTGCTTGCGCAGTAGTAAAAAAATTGCTTCTGCACATGTGCAGAAGAAAAAAAACCAAGATGACGGCATCTACAGCACCACAGATAGAACTGTTTCAGGGGCGTGGCCAGCTGATTTATACTTACTTGGCCGAACCGGTCCGAACCAGTAGGAACCAACCTCTATAGGGCATGGCCAGAGGCTCCGGGAGGACAAAAAAACAGGCCTACTGGAAGTTCAAGAAGGGCAGAGATGAGCATGTTTTTTGTCTCCAGAGGGTCTCCGGAGGTTGGGGAGGCTATTTTTGCCCTCCCAGAGGATTAAGGAAAGCTTCTGGAGCCTGGGGAGGACAAAAACACCCCCCTGTCATAGTACAGGGGGCCAACTAGGCCATGCCCACCATAGCCACGCCCATGGGAGTGGCTCAAAAGTTGCATTGTTCTTTCTTGGATGTAATGAAAAGTTTAATGAAAAGAAGGACAAGAGGAGACATGATAGCAGTGTTCTAATATCTCAGGGGTTGCCACAAAGAAGAGGGAGTCAAGCTATTCTCCAAAGCACCTGAGGGTAGGATAAGAAGCAATGGGTGGAAACTGATCAAGGAGAGAAGCAACCTAGAACTAAGGAGAAATTTCCTGACAGTGAGAACAATTAATCAGTGGAACAACTTGCCTCCAGAAGTTGAGAATGCTACCATTCATGATTGCATAATGTTCTCTAGACCTCCAGGTGACCCACCTCAACTAAGTGTGAAGGACATAAAAGAATCTGATTTGCTCTCAGAGGGAAAGAGGGAACTTTGAACAAATTTGGGGCTGCAGGCAACTTTGTCTGAAATGTATTTTGAATGGGAGGAGGTGTCCCCCAGGTACAGTGACAGCATAGGACTGCAGGGGGCGCCACTTTCCAGGAAACCTTCTGTCATCACTCCTGAAACTCTCCTCTGTGCAACAGACTGAGCAATTACACCAGCTGCAAGATACTTCGTGCAGAACTCAAGAAATGAGTATAATTCATATTAACTCTAGTATCTTAACTCAGATGTTTATACATATTACCATCATCATACCTCCACTTTTATTTGACTATGGTTGTTTAAACGTCCTTCATCATAAAATATACCAAAATTTAATACATAACCACATACTGGCATTTCATTTACTTATTTATAAAATCCTCCATTAACACTAAATCTTTATATCCTATTCTACCTAAACATCCATAATATTTAATAGCAAAATTTTCTAATCCTCCTTTCCAAATCACTGTTTACAATTTACATCCAGTTTCCTTATATTATACCCATACCAGAGATGGGTTCCTACCGGTTCGCACCAGTTCAGTAGAACCAGTTCGTCAAATCTACCAAACCGGTTAGAAGAGGTTCCACCAGTGGACCCGGAAAGCAGGCCACACCTACAGAAGAGCTTCCAAAAATTTTTGAAACCCACCACTGACACATACATACAAACAAACATACATACATACATACATACAACCTAGATTATTATCATTATCCTTTCTTTATTAGACTATATCCTATATCATAACATTTTCCCCCTAATAATCAAAACTTAACTGTGTTTAATTTAGTTCTTTTTTATTGTTATTATTAGTATTAACCTTTATATATAATCCAAAAGGATTTCTAGCCTTCCCTTCTCTTATCTTTATGTGTTACAGATGTGCTTGCTAGGGTTATGAAAAGTGTAAATATGGAGTCACTCGGGTTCTTTCCCTTTTACAAGAATAACCCCATTTCTCTCAGAGGGAAAGAGGAAACCTGGAGCGAATTTGGGACTGGAGCCACCCTTCTCTGAAATATATTTTGGATGGAAGAACATGTCCCCCGTTTATGGTCATGGGACATGCAGCAGGGGGCTCCACCCTCCTAGATATGCACCCAGCCAAACATCTGCCATCACTGAAACTCTCTTCAGTGCAACCGACTGAGCCATTTCCCCAGCTGCAAAATACCTCATGCAGATCTCAAGGAAGGAAAGAGAATTAGATCGCATGAAGAGTTTGTAACATCCGAGGTGTAGTCTAGAGGAAGTAAGCAAAAGAAGAGAACGGGATGCTTTCTGCCTACAATCAAAACACAATTACACAATTGCAACGAAGGCACCATTCACTGCCCTTTTGTTTTGGACCAAATGTGATGTCCAAGGCAATCTGACTGAATTTGTCCTGCTCAGGTCCTACATTCTGAGCAAAAACCTGAATAAAGGCATCTACTTAAGACTTCCCTCCATGCAAATGTCTTCTCCATTCATCTACTTTGACCAGATGGATTAGTCTGAAAATGGGGTAGCTCATAAAATCAAGGAAAGACAATCCCTGTGTCGTTATTTGCATGGACTTTTCTTCCATTCTAGAAGGACTTAAGGAAGAAGGTTGAAGGATCCCAGGTAGATATTCTTTGGCCTTGAAAAGGGAGACTTTTTGAAGGAAAGCCCTATGGCCTGGACACTGGTTTTCCTTTTG
Source organism: Thamnophis elegans (assembly GCF_009769535.1). NCBI lineage: Eukaryota > Metazoa > Chordata > Lepidosauria > Squamata > Natricidae > Thamnophis > Thamnophis elegans. The sequence continues at coordinate 7,811,024 of NC_045553.1, forward strand.
CTTCTCAGTTATTTCTCATGTACGTATGTGGAGAACCTTTTGCCAGAATAAACTACAATATCCAATAAAACACCAGGACACATTTGGCTGCTTCCTGACGATGTGCTGTTCACGGTAGACACATCAGTTTGTCTTCTGGTAGAACTGGTCCTGCTCAAATCCCCACCCTGCATTCATCCTTTCTGAATGCCTTTCTCCTAAATGTCCTACATTGTGACTTAAAACCGAAATAAAGGCGTCATCTTAACCCTTCCCTTTATGCAAATGTCTCCTCCACTCATTGGTCAAAATCAACTCAAAGAAAGTCAATCAATGGATCTATATTTGCATGGACCTTTCTTCAATTCTAGGAGGACTTAAGGAAGAAGGCAGAAGGATTCCCAGGTAGATATTCTTTGGTTGTAAGAAGGGAGACCTTTTGAAGGAAAGCACCATGGCCTGGACACTGGTTTCCCTTTTCCTTCTTAGTTATTTCTCATGTAAGTATGTGGAGGACCTCTTCTTCAACTGTCCAACTTGTTTGCAAAATTTAAAACCCAACCTGGTCCATCAAAAAAATGGTTCTGGGATTTTTGGAGACCCACATAATAGAACAAACTATTGTCTCCTCTTTTTCCCCTTTTTGTAAAGGTGTCACTTCACAGCCCACCTTGACTCAGCCTGCCTCCCAGTCTGGATCTCCAGCAGAGACTATTAAACTCTCCTGTGCCATCAGCAGCAATCCAACTACCGTTGGCTGGATTCAACAGAGATCTGGGGAAGCCCCTCACTTTGTGCACTGTGATGGCTGCAGCAGCAGGGGAGAAGGGATCCCAGACCGATTCACAGGAACCCGATCAGGGAACAACGGCTACTTAACCATCACCAACCTTCAGGCTGAAGACGAGGCCATTTATTACTGTCACATGTGGGATAGCAATGCTGGAGGGTTCCACAGTGAGACAATCTAATGAGGAACTGAGACAAAAACCTTCTTCCTTTGCAGAGCAGAGAGCTGCTCAAAGGTTGTGTGGTTCTTTCCCTTATCTGATGAATAGGCTCTGCAGGCTGTTTCTTCCAGGCAGAGATGGACGAAAAGATCCATCATCCCAAAGAAAAATCCCACTATAAAACACAAATATAAGGGAAACAAATCCTTCACTCTTTTACTCTCAAGATGAAATCGATGAGTGTAAGGGGATGTTAACATGGACCTACATACATTATAGTTTACTCACTTGTTTAATAATTCTTTCCCTATGTTAACACTTTGCAGTTGAAAATCCTATGAACCCTATGAATGAATTAATAGATGTGGGAGAAATAGATCAGGTCTGAGGTAGCTTCTCCTGATCCTTCCCTTCCTCGTGTCTCTCTCCTCTTCTCTGCATCCAGAAACACCCCAAGAAAAACGTCCCATTTGACACCTCACAAGACTTTTTAGAAATGAAGCAAAGCACCTTATGGAATGAGGGCAAAGACTGGACATAGCATCTGCTTGGAGTCTACACCCATAGCTATTCAGCTCTGATGGAAACATCTCAAGATGTTTCCCATATCACAGTGAATCGGTTTATTAACACTGTCTTCTATTTTCTTGTTTTAATTTTTTTCTCATGGAAGCATAGAGGGATCTATCATTCAGCGCACGAGGAATTATGTTTATGAAGCTATTACACACTCATCTTGGAAAAAGAAACAAACAGAGGTGTAAGTATGTGGAGGATCTCTTCTTCAACTGCTCAATAAACATTCTCTAATTAGTACAATATAAAATCCAATTTGGTCCATCTGGGTTCTGAGATTTTTGGAGGCACAGATACTATAAAAAATCTTCATGATTTCTTCTTTTCCCCCACTTCGTAAAGGTGCCACTTCACAGCCCACCTTGACTCAGCCTGCCTCCCAGTCTGGATCTTGAGCAGAGACAATTAAACTCTCCTGTGCCATCAGCAGTGATCCTAACAATATCTGCTGGCTTTACCAGAGATCTGAGGAAGCCTTGTGCACTGTGATGGGTGCAGCAACAGGGGACCAGGGATCCCGCACCGATTCACGGCAACCCGATCAGTCAACAGCGGCTACTTAACCATCACCAAGCTTCAGGCTGAAGACAATGCTGATTGTTATTGTTACATGGGGCATAGCAGTGGTGACATGTTCCAGAGTGATACAAACCGATGAGGAACTGAAACAAGAACCTTCTTCCTTCGCAGAGCAGGGAGCTGCTCAAAGGTTGCGTTCATCTCTCTTTGACCTAATTATGATGCACGTCAAGCTGTTACTTCCAGGCAGAGATGGTGCCAGAGACCCATCGTCCAGAAAAAGAATTCAACTAAAACTCACAACAAAAACATCGTCTGTAGGGCCCAGCCTCTTCCCCCCTTTTTAATTTTTTTTTATTTTAAACACATAAACACATCAACAAAAACAAATACATGACTTAAAACAACATAGGAACAAGAAGTTCCATCATATATCATACATCAGTTCCATTTCGATTTCTTTACAGTTAGTGTTTTCCCTTCTATACATTTCTATCTTGCATTCATGGTCCCCTTATTCGTTATCCATTTTTATGTACTATTCTATATTTATTTATACTTAGCTATTTATAACAAAATATTGTTTACCTATATTATGCTTTATATTCTTACTATCATTTATTCTCTTACATACAGTTATAGGTATACATTCACATAGTTATTCTTTTTCTTTGCCATTCATATACTATTGTTATTCCATTTAAAAGGTTATAATATACAGTTTGGATTGCTTTGTTTACCATCCCTAGCGCCTGTTGTAACACCACCTTATTTTCCCTTTCTTTTCTCCCTCCCTTCCTTCTCTACTTCCTTCCTTCCTCCTCTCCTTCCCCTTCCTTCTTCTCTTACCTCTCCCCTACTCCTACCCTCTCTCTTCCCCTTCCTGCCCTCTCTCCTTCTCTTTCTCTCCCTTCCACCCTCCTCTTCCCCCTTATTCAAGAAAGTGAAGACTCTTGAAACTTGGCATTTCAAAAGGAACCTTTTATTGAAAAGGGGTGATAGTAGAGCAGATTCAAAGCAGGCTCTGAGGACCCTCAGGCCATACAGATACAATAAAAGAAATTAGAGACCCTTCCCCACAGTCCGACGTGGATTTAGACAATCCGCAGGTGTGAAGATGTTATTGTACCGGACACTCTGAGAAAGAGATAAAAGAACTTTCTTTTTTTTCCAATTCAAGATTTTTTATTTTTTTAAGACAAATTGTAAATATTTTAGGAACAAAGCATTGTCCGGGATCTTTTCTTTCACACCCTCTCATTTACATAGTCCATTTTACATCATAGCTTTGTTTTCACTTTCAGCCATTATTTTCACCTTTGTACTTATTTTTCTTAATGCATAAACAATATCTTCAATTGCCCCTTCAAAGTTACACCAAATTTTCATTTCTTATTTTCTCCATTTATATATTTCACTATAAACAACATGTATCTTCTAATTCAATTTAAATATATAGAGCATTTCTTTCAATTTTTCTACAATTAACAATATACTGTGATTTCTTTATTTCTTAATTAATTACATAACAATAACACTCTTACTACTATTCTCTTTGGTCTACTAATGTAAATCTTTTCCCCTTTCTTTCTCTTTAACCATTTTCTCTTGGGCCCTCAAAATTTCCACTTTTAATTCTTTTTCTTCTTCTCCCCCTTTCTCCTAACTTCTTTTTATTTTTCCTATTTTTGTGGTTGCTGTATCTTTTCTTCAGACTTTTATGATTCTAGTAACTTTCCCCAGGGTTTTCCCTGTTCTCCTTCCTTCCTTCCTTCCTTCCTTCCTTCCTTCCTTCCTTCCTTCCTTCCTTCCTTCCTTCCCTCCTTAGTGTATTGTGGTTTATTTTTTGGGGGGGGGATCTTCCCCCTTTGTCTGTTTTTTCTTTGTGACTGTAAATCCCAGTGAAATCTTCTATCTGCATTTTATTTTCATTTTTTCTTTCTTCCACGTTATGAGATAAGAGAACTTTTTCAGGGCCATCTTCCAGCTCTGCTGTTCACATGGCCCACCCTCTCCTTACATTCCTGAAGAGCTGAGAAGTAACCCATCAGTTGAGGCACAAGGTAACAGTAATAAATCAGGTGAAAGGTTATACAAGAATGCAATGCAGGATGTAACATAGAAAGGAAAATAGCAAGTAAATTTAGCATGTTGCACTTCCTCCCCCCTCCTCCCTTCCTCTGAACAATGCCGGATACACGGATCTGACCCCGTCGCTATTTTGGTCTCAAGATTAAAATGATGTGTGTAAAGAAATGTCAACACATACTCACATACATTATAGCTCTCACTTGTTTAATAACCCATTGATTTCAGACTCAAAATTTCTCCTCTGTGCAACTGACTGAGCAATTTCACCAGCTGCAAAATATTTCATGCGAATCCCAAGAAGTAGAAAAGAAGCAGATTTTACAATGCATTTGTGACACTGGAGGTGTAGCTTAAAGGAAGGAGAGGATGGGATGCTTTTTTTTACAATCAAAGCACAATTCCCGTGGAACAATTTCAGGAAAGACACCATTCACTGCTTTCTTCTTTCAGGGCAAATGTGATGTCCAAGTCAATCTGACAGAATTTGTCCTGCTCAGGTCTGACATTTTGACCGAAAACCTGAATGAAGACATCTTCTTAAGTCGTCCCTCTATGCAAATGTCTTCTCCATTAATTCACCAAATCTAATCGACCAGATTGATCAGTATGAAAAAGGGGTGGCTCATAAAATTCAAGGAAAGCCAATCAGGTTGCCCTATATTTGCATGGACTTTTCTTCCATTCTACGAGGAGTTAAGTAAGAAGGTAGAAGGATCCCCAGGTAGATATTATTCTTGGGTTTTGGAAAGGGAGACTTTCTGAAGGAAAGCACCATGGCCTGGACACTGATTTTCCTTTCACTTCTTAGTTATTTCTCATGTAAGTATGTGGAGAACCTCTTCCTAAACTCTCAAATAAAAAATCTCAAAGATAAAAACCAATGTGGGCTATCCGAATGATGGTTCTGGGATTTTTTTTGAGGCCCACGTGATATAGCAAGTCTTTATTAATTCCTCTTTTTCCCCCCACTTTGTAAAGGCATCACTTCACAGCCCACCTTGACTCAGCCTGCCTCCCAGTCTGGATCTCCAGGAGGGACAATGAAACTCTCCTGTGCCATCAGCAGCAATTCAAATACCATTGGCTGGCTTCAGCAGAGATCTGGGGAAGCTCCTCGCTTTGTGCACTGTGATGGGTGCAGCAACAGGTGATCAGGGATCCCAGATGGATTCATGGGAACCCGATCAGGCAACAGCGGCTACTTAACCATCACCAACCTTCAGGCTGAAGACGAGGCTGATTATTACTGTGGCATGTGGTATAGCAGTGGTAAGGTTAGAAAGGTTAGAAAGTGTCGCCCAGTTATGGCAACAGGACTTGACAGCAGAGGGTGCCACCATCCTAGAAATGCACCCAACCTAACATCTGCCACCCCTTCTGAAACTCTCCCCTGTGCAACAGACTGAGCAATTTCACCAGCTGCACAATACCTCCTGCAGAATTGCAGATGTCACGAAAGGGAAAACAATAAAATTTCATGAACCAGATGCCTTGGTAATAAGGCCACACTTGGAATCCTGCATCCAGCTTTGGTCGCCACGATGTAGAAAAAATATGTAGACTCTAGAAAGAACACAGAGAAGAGCAGCAAAGATGATTAGGGGACTGGAGGCTAAAACATATGAAGAACGGTTGCAGGTACTGGGTATGTCTAGTTTAATGAAAAGGAGGACCAGGGGAGACATGATAGCAGTCTTCCAATATCTCAGGATCTGTCACAAAGTAGAGGGAGTCAAGCTGTTCTCCAAGGCACCTGAGGGTAGAACAAAAAGCAATGGGTGGAAACTAATCAAGGAGAGAAACAATCTAGAACGAAGGAGAAATTTCCTGGCAGTTAGACCAATTAATCAGTGGAACAACATGCCTCCAGAAGTTGTGAATGCTCCAACACTGGAAGTTTTAAAGAAGATGTTGGATAACCATTTGCCTGAAATGGTGTAGGGTTTCCTGCCTAGGCAGGGGGTTGGACTAGAAGACCTCCAAGGTCCCTTCCAACTCTGTTGTTCTATTCTATTCTGTTCTGTTCTATTCTATTCTATTCATAACCAGTTTGTGACATCAGAGGTGTTGTGTGTAGAGGAGGATGTGGGACAACTCTGGAGAGTTTTTTATGTCCAGATACTGTTTTGAAGTAGATTCCCATGTTATTCCAGTCTGCAGAAAATTCCTATAGAGTTGCAAAGTGTTCCTCTACACAGTTTCTCCTTCATGTGTGGAATTGCATAGTAGGTCTGTTGGGCTGAAATGTGTTAGGGGATGACGGTTTCACCCAAGATCCATCACAAAGACTTGCAGGATTTGTTGGTTTCCACATGATGTGCTTCGTTAATACAGGAATAGAATTCATCCCCTGAATTTAGCATCCAGGAAATCATCAAAACTCAGACCTTCTTCTTGGAGAACTTCACAGGGGACATGCTGGAGATAATCAAAGGGAAACCAACTCCAATCTTCTGGGAAACATTGTATTGAATTTAATTGGAAACGGAAGGACAGAAAAATGAGAGCATCTTCCCACTGGCATTCCACAATACCTGGAATTGTTAGAGAATGCCATGTGATGGGGGCAATTAAATAAAAGAAGAGACTTTTACAATCAAAGCACAATGACAGCAGATCAAGTTCAGCAAAGACATTTTCAGCTGCCTTTTTACTGCAGGGGAAATGGAGTGTCCAAGGAAGCCTAATAGACCTTGTCCTGGTCAAAGTTCCATATTATGATAGAAAGCCTAAATAAAGGCATCTTCTTAAGCATCCTTTTATGCAAAGGTCTTCTCCACTCATTGGTCAAAATCAGTTCAATAGAAACCAATCAATGTACTTATATTTGCATGGACTTTTCTTCCATTCTAGGAGGACTTAAGTAAGAAGACAGAAGGGTCCCAGGTAGATATTCCTTGGTTTTAGGAAAGGAGACCTTTTGAAGGAAATCACAATGGCCTGGATACTGATTTTCCTTTCCATTCTTAGTTATTTCTCATGTAAGTATGTGGAGGACCTCTTCTTAAACTGTCCAACTTGTTTGCAAAATTTAAAACCCAATCTGGTCCATCAAAAAAATTCTTCTGGGATTTTTGGAGAGCCACATAATGGAACAAACTATTGTCTCCTCTTTTTCCCCCACTTTGTAAAGGTGTCACTTCACAGCCCATCCTGACTCAGCCTGCCTCCCAGTCTGGATCTCTAGGAGGGACAATTAAACTCTCGTGTGCCATCAGCAGCAGTCCAACTACTGTTGGCTGGATTCAACAGAGATCTGGGGAAGCTCCTCACTTTGTGCACTGTGATGGCTGCAGCAGCAGGGGAGAAGGGATCCCAGACCGATTCACGGGAACCCGATCAGGCAACAGCGGCTATTTAACCATCACCAACCTTCAGGCTGAAGACGAGGCTGATTATTACTGTGGCATGTGGTATAGCAGTGGTAACATGTTCCACAGTGATACAAACTGATGGGGAACTGAGACAAAAACCTTCTTCCTTCGCAGAGCAAACAGAGTTGATCAACGGTTGGGTTGGTCTTTCTTTGGTCTAACCTAAGGGCTCTGCAGGGGTGCTGTGGCTCAGTGGCTAAGACGCTCAACTTGTCAATCAGAAGGTCGGCAGTTCAGCAGTTCGAAACCCAAGCGCCACATAATGGAGTGAGCTCCCATTACTTGTCCCTGCTTCTGCCAACTTAGCAGTTCGAAAGGACATAAAAATGCAAGTTGAAAAATAGGGACCACCTTTGGTGGGAAGATTAACAGCGTTCCGTGCGCCTTTGGCGTTGAGGCAGGCCGGCCACATGACCACGGAGACGTCTTCAGACAGCGCTGGCTCTTTGGCTTTGAAACGGAGGTGAGCACCGTCCCCTAAAATCGGAAATGACTAGCATATATGTTTGAGGGGAACCTTTAACTTTAAGGGCTCTGCACTCCATCTCTTCCAGACAGAGATTAAACCAGTGGTCCATCTTGCAGAAGAAGAAATCCAACTATAACACAGAAACACAGGAATAAAATCCTTCACTATTTTAATCACAATTAGTGTAGAGAAAGGTTAACATATATCCACATATATTATAGTAGTTCTTGCTTATTCAGTCATCCAAGTGGGAAGGGACAATAAAGGAACTGTCTTTGGTCTGAGAGGGAATGAACCTTGAAGAAATTGGAGACTCAGGATCTTTGCTCTCAAACCTATTTGAAAGGTTAGAAAGTGTTGCCCAGTTATGGCAACAGGACTTGACAGCAGAGGGTGCCACCATCCTAGAAATGCACCCAACCTAACATCTGCCACCCCTTCTGAAACTCTCCCCTGTGCAACAGACTGAGCAATTTCACCAGCTGCACAATACCTCCTGCAGAATTGCAGATGTCACGAAAGGGAAAACAATAAAATTTTATGAACCAGATGCCTTGGTAATAAGGCCACACTTGGAATCCTGCATCCAGCCTTGGTCGCCACGATGTAGAAAAGATATGTAGACTCTAGAAAGAATGCAGAGAAGAGCAGCAAAGATGATGAGGGGACTGGAGGCTAAAACATATGAAGATCGGTTGAAGATCGGATCCAGTCTTCTGGGAAACGTTGTATTGAATTTAATTGGAAACGGAAGGACAGAAAAATGAGAGCGTCTTCCCACTGGCATTCCACAATACCTGGAATTGTTAGAGAATGCCATGTGATGGGGGCAATGAAATAAAAGAAGAGACTGGGACATTTTTTTACAATCAAAGCACTGGTTACTCTCCTCCTTTATTTTATCCCCTTTTCTCTATTTTTCTTCCCTTTTTTGTTAATTTTTTTTAATCTTTTCCTTTTTATCTCCTTTTTGTTATCTTCCTTAGGGCAATGTACAAAAGTAAGGCTGAGCTAGTTAGCCCACTTATTATTATTAGCCAACAACAATTCTCTCCTACCTATAACTTTTCTTTCTCCTATTTTGCAACTGCTCAGTTCGACTTCGGCCTGTCCCTGCTATCCCCTCCTCCCCTTCCCCTTCCCACGTGTTTGCTTCTCCTATTTTGCAACTGCGCACTTTGGTTTATTGATGTGTGAGCTCGCGCCTGGCCACTCGCTCAAAAGGAGGTTTTAACCTCCAAAGTCCATAGCGCCCACCTGGAATCCCAAAATGCCCACTAGTGGGCGGAAGGGACCAGGTTGACGACCCTTCCTCTAGTTTGTGCAATATAAAATCCAATTTGGTCAATCCAAGTAATGGGATTTTTGGAGCCCCACATAATATTACAGGTCTTTATTGTCTCCTCTTTTCCCCCCACTTTGTAAAGACATCACTTCACAGCCCACCTTGACTCAGCCTGCCTCCCAGTCTGGATCTCCAGGAGGGACAATTAAACTCTCCTGTGCCATCAGCAGCAATCCAACTCCGATTGGCTGGTTTCAGCAGAAATCTGGAGGGGTCCCTCGCTTTGTGCACTGTGATGGCTAAAGCAGGGGAGAAGGGATCCCAGACCGATTCACGGCAACCCGATCAGGGAACAACGGCTACTTAACCATCACCAACCTTCAGGCTGAAGATGAGGCCGATTATCACTGTCACATGTTTTATAGTCACACGTTCCACATTGAGAGGATCTAATGGGGAACTGAGACCAAAACTGTCTTCTTTTGAAGAGCCGAGTGCCTCTCAAAGATTTTGTGGTCCTGATGAAAGGATGCTGCAGGCTGTCTCTTCCAGGCTGAGATCGAGCCAGAGATCCATATTCCAGAAGAAGAATCTAACTGAAACACACAAACAAAAGAAAAGAATTCACTCTTTTGATAACAAAAGAATAAAATGATGGATGTAAAGAAATGTTAATATATACCCATAGGCATTAAACATCTCACTAGTTTACTAATCCGTTGGTTTCATTCCCTACCTTGACATTTTGCAGTTGAAAATAACTTTTAATTAAAAAGTCCTAAGTTGAATATTCCTCTTGCATATCTAAGGAAGGTTCACCTAATCCTTCCCTTCCCCGTGTCTCTGTCTTCTTGACTGCATCCACAAATACCCCCAAAATATGGGTCAAGTTAGTTTCTCAGAAGGTTTGTTGGTTTCCACATGACATGCTTTTTTAATAGAGGTGATTGAACTTCATCCCCTGAATTTGGCGTCCTGGAAATGTTCTTCTTGGAGAACTTCAGAGGTGTCATGTTGGAGATAATCAAAGAGAAACTGTTCTGACCCCCTCCTCCATCCAGTAACAAATGCCGAGACAAGCTTAACTGGAATGTACTTTAATTAGCAAGACACCAAAACTTGGGTGGCTGAAAGCCAAGCATAACAAACAGATCAAACAGATAAGGACCTTGGCAGCAATCCAGCCTGCCAAGCTCACAGTACTGTCCTCCGACATTCACTCCTGCATTGACTTCTACAAAGAGGGCCATGTGCACAAGTAGCTTTTATAGTCTGGAGAGGAGCTAATGACCACCAGCTGAGTACAATCACCTCCTGTAATTGCGTAAATGTTCCTGATGCCTAGTAGCTCTTTGATGGCATGCATCCAGGAACAACTCACTGCTGGCTTCTGGATAGTTTTCATAGTTTCATAGTTTTATTGACATTTATAGGCCGCTCTTTTCCCTGAGGGGACTCAGGGCGGCTTACTATCAATGGGAAGGGAGTGTAAGACAAAACACAAGAAAGAAAAAAAAATGTGAATAAAAAATAAAACCGATAAAACACAACATTCATTCAGCATTCGGGTGGGGCGAGGTTCGGATCTTATCCCCAGGCCTGACGGGATAGCCAGATCTTGAGGGCTGTGCGGAAGGTCTGGACGGTGGTGAGGGTACGAATCTCCACGGGGAGATCATTCCAAAGCGTCGGAGCTGCAACTGAGAAGGCTCTCCTCTGCGTAGTCGCCAGTCGGCACTGACTGGCGGATGGAGTTCGGAGGAGGCCTACTCTATGCGATCTGATGGGACGGAGGGAGGCAATTGGCAGAAGGCGGTCTCTCAGATAGTCAGATCCACTACCATGAATGGTGAGTAGCACCTTGAAGCGCACCCGGAGATCAACAGGTAGCCAGCGCAGCTCACGGAGGATCGGTGTTATGTGGGCGAACCGTGGTGCACCCACGATCACTCGCGCGGCCGCATTCTGGACTAGCTGAAGTCGCCGGATGCTCTTCAAGGGCAGCCCCATGTAGAGCACATTGCAGTATTCCAGCCTAGAGATCACAAGGGCTCGAGTGACTGTTGTGAGGGCCTCCCGATTCAGGTAGGGCCGCAACTGGCGTACCAGGCGAACCTGGGCAAATGCCCCCCTGGTCACAGCTGACAAATGGTGGTCAAAATCAGCTGTGGGTCCAGGAGGACTCCCAAGTTGCGGACCCCTCTCCCTTGTCTCCTCCCCACTGGTCCAAGGCTCAGGCACCACCTGGTGGCCAACCAGTCTCTCTGTGCCCTGCTTGGAGTCAGAACCCTGTCCAGGGTCCTCCACATCCTCCAGAGCCGACTCATAGGGCCCCTCGCTGTCGGAGTCTGGTGGCAGCTCCAACAGCTCCTGCTGGGCCACAACAGAAGCCAACTCCCATCTTCTGGGGAACATTAGGTTGAATCTAATTGGCAGCAGAAGGAAACAAAAGTGAGAGAGTCATCCCATTAACATTCCACAATACCTAGAATTGTTACCTGCCATTTGATGGGGAGAAGTAAGCAAAATAAGAGAATGGGTCCCTTTTTGCAATCAAAACGCATTTACAGCAGAAAAAGGTAAAGAAAGATATTATCAGCTGTCTTTTTACTGCAGGGGAAATGGAGTGTCTAAAGGGGTCTGATAGAACTTGTCCTCCTCAAGTCCTACATTATGACAAAAAGGTTAAATAAAGTCATCTTTTATGCAAATGTCTTCTCCACTCATTGGTCAAAACCAATTCAGTGAAGGCCAATCAACGCAGTTATATTTGCATGGACCTTCCTTCAATTCTAGGAGGACTTAAGTAAGAAGGCAGAAGGATCCCAGTTAGATATTCCTTGGTTTTAGGAAGGGAGACTGTTTGAAGGAAAGCACCATGGCCGCGACACTAGTTTTCCTTTCCCTTCTTAGTTATTTCTCATGTAAGTATGTGGAGAACCTCTTCTTCAACTGTCCAATAAACATTCTCTAGTTTGCTCACTTTAAAATCCAATTTGGTTCATCCAAAGATTGTTTCTGGGATTTTGGGAGATCCACAAAATATTACAGGTCTTTATTGTTTCCTCTTTGTTCCCCACCTTGTAAAGGCATCACTTCACAACCCTTCTTGATTCAACCTGTCTCCCAGTCTGGATCTCTAGGAGATACAATTAAACTCTCCTGTGCCATCAGCAGCAGTTATCCAAGCTATGTTTACTGGCTTCAGCAGAGATCTGGGGAAGCTCCTCGCTTTGTCCACTGTGATGGGTGCAGCCTCAGGGGAGAAGGGATCCCAGCCCGATTCACGGCAACCCAATCAGGCAACAACGGCTACTTAACCATTACCAACCTTCAGGCTGAAGACGAGGCTGATTATTACTGTCATGTGAGGTATAGCAATATGTTCCACAGTGAGACAAGCAAATGGGGAACGGAGACAAAAACCTTCTATTTTGCAGAACGTGGACTTGCTCCAAGATTGCTTTGGTCTCTCCTTGGTCTAATCTAAGGACTCTGCATGCTGTCTCTTCCAGGCAGAGATTAAACCAGAGATCCATCTTGCAGAAGAAGAAGAATCCAAGTATAACACACAAAAATATCTGTATCTGTATCTGTATCTGTATCTGTATCTGTATCTGTATCTGTATCTGTATCTGTATCTGTATCTGTATCTGTATCTGTATCTGTATCTGTATCTATCTATCTCTATCTCTATCTCTATCTCTATCTCTATCTCTATCTCTATCTCTATCTCTATCTCTATCTCTATCTCTATCTCTATCTCTATCTATCTATCTATCTATCTCTATCTATCTATCTATATCTATCTATCTATTTCTATCTATCTCTATCTATCTATCTATCTATCTATCTATCTATCTATCTATCTCTATCTCTATCTCTATCTATCTATCTATCTATAGATATAGATAGATATAGATATAGATATAGATATAGATATAGATATAGATATAGATATAGATATAGATATAGATATAGAGATAGAGATAGAGATAGAGATAGAGATAGAGATAGAGATATAGATATAGATATAGATATAGATATAGATATAGATATAGATATAGATATAGATATAGATATAGATATAGATATAGATATAGATATAGATAGATTCACATACATTATAGTTCCCGCTTGTTTAGCAATCCATTGATTTCTTTCCCCATGTTGACATTTTTCAGATGAAAGTACCCAAGAAATAGACATTTTAATTTAGAAGTTCTAAGATGAACTTTCCTCTTGCAGATATAAAGTAAGTTCTCCTGACTCTGTCCTTCCCTTCCTCAGTGTCTGTGTCTTCTTGACTGCATCCACAAACACCCTAAAGGTCCAAATTGGTTTCTCCCAAGGCAATTTGGAAGTCAGGTAAAGCACCCCCTGAAATGAGGCCAAAGGTTGGAGGTAGCACATCCATGAACTCTATTATTCACAGCAATTCACATCTGGTGGAAAGATCTCAAGATGTTTCCATTATCCCTGACTCCAAAAGGTTTGCTGATTTTTCCTTACATTTTCTTGTTGGAGGTAGCACATCCATGAACTCTATTATTCACAGCAATTCACATCTGGTGGAAACATCTCAAGAAGTTTCCATTATCCCTGACTCCAAAAGTGTTGTTGATTTTTCCTTACATTTTCTTGTTTCACTATTTCCACATGGAACGATAGAAGAAGCTATGATTCTGCCAATGAAGAATTATGCTAGTGATGTTATTGCACAAAACAACCCTTGAAAACAGAGGGAATTGGTGATGTTGAATGGGACAGCTCCAGTCTTCTGGGTACCACTAGGGTGAATGAAAATGGAAATGGAAGGACACAAATACAAGAGAACCTACCTGTTGGCTTCTAGAACACCAAATCCTGTCTCAAAAATGCCACAGGATGTAGAGAAGTAAATAAAAGGAGAGAATGTGATCTGGCTTAAAATGAAAATTCAATGACAGAAGAATAACTTCAACGAAGACATATTAGATGCCCTTTTGCCACAGGGGAAATTTTTTGTCTGGAGCAGTCTGGTAGAATTTGTCCTGACTCTTTTTCATACCTTTGAGTTTCAAGAGCATCCAAAAGCCAAGAAAGGAACATTATGTGTCTGGCAGAATCAACTCCTTTTACTTACTGACCTATTCACAGAGCTTTTGGATGCTCTTGAAACATCTTGAGATGTTTCCACCAAACCTGAATTGCTGTGAGTAATAGGTGGCAATGGCACTCTCTAACAATTCCAGGTATTGTGGAACCCCAATTGGGAGACTCTCTCACTTTTATGTCCTTCTGTTGCCAATTAGATTCAACACAATGTTCCCCAGAAGACTGGAGCTGGTTTCCCTTTGATTATCTCCAGCATGTCCCCTCTGAAGTTCTCCAAGAAGAAGGTCTGAGTTTTGATGATTTCCTGGATGCTAAATTCGGGGGATGAAGTTCTATTCCTCTAAAAAAAAGGCATGTCATGTGCAAATAAAAAATCAGAAGGTCCTGCAAGACTTTATGATGGATCTGGGGTGAAACCTCCATCTCCTAACACATTTCAGCCCAACTGACTTCACAGGAGGATAAATTCTTTAAAAGGACCTGATTCATTGCAAGTGCAACAACATGTGAATCTCCCTCAAAAGAGTATCTGGACATGAAAAACTCCTCTGATATCAAAAATATGACACAGATTTATTAACGCAGTATGTCATGTGCAAACCAAAAAATACTGCAAGACTTTATGATGGATCCTGGGTGAAACCTCCCTCTCCTATTTCAGCCCAATAGACTTCAGAGAAGAAGGATAAATTGTGTAAAAGAACCTGATGCATTGCAAATGTACAAGGGAGTTGGTCCTGGATGCCCGGCAACGGCAGGCTGATAGATGCAGAGAACAACTACGCAGATACAGAAGATAATTGGACCCAGGTGGTTGTACTTAGGCACCTCTCAAGATAGTATATAAGGAGAGACTTTGTGAGGAGGCTGGTTGCAGGATTCAACTTAATTACCAATGCTGGAGACACTCTCATATCTGTTTCTTATCTTGGAAGTCTGGATTGCTGCCAAGGTCTAGTCAGTGTGTTGACTAGAAGAGGGGGGGGGGGTCAGAACAGGAATGTATGGCAAATTGCAACAACATGGGAATCTCCCTCAAAAGAGTATCTGGACATAAAAACCTCTCCAGAGTTGTCCCACATCCTCCTCCACACAACACCTCAGATGTTGCAAACTGATTGTTAAATCTGATTCATCTAACTTTTTTGACATCTCCAATTCTGCATGAGATATTTTGCAGCTGGTGAAATTGCCCAGTCTGTTGCACAGGGGAGAGTGTCAGGAGGGGTGGCAGATGTTTGGTTGGGTGCATTTCTAGGATGGTGGCACCCTCTGCTGTCACATCCTGTCACAAAACTGGGCAAGACTTTCTTCTCTTCCACATACGTTTTACGGCAAGGTCTCCTAGCCTCAAATGTCTTCAAGGTTCCTTCACTTTCTCTCAGAGCAAAGACAGTTCCTTTGTTGTCCACCCTTGAGTTGAGTTGAGCAGTAGAACATTAGGGGAGGAAAGCACATCACTTTCCCGTGATTTTGGTTATGATCCACAATTGGAACTCTCTTCCCTTGGGATGGGAATAACTGAATTCAGAGTCATTGCTTGGCATGACTGACACAATGCTAAGGAGACGTCTTTAAGAAAGCAGAGTGCTGAAGTGTGGGTGGTGATGCATGGAAGATCAAAGCTCATGGGAGTTTTTTGATTAAGCTTCTCACTGACTTTGCTCACAGTGTCTCCCAACAACACAATAATAGTCCCCTTCATCCTTTACCTGGACACTGTTGATGATTAAAAAAGCAATTTCCTTGTGGGGTGTTTGTAGAGGTCGAGAAATGACCAGAAAATCCAGGGCCAAATTTTGTCTCTCTGGTGGTTGTATCATAATATAGGAGAAACCTGGGCCTTTCTCCTCCCTTTTGCTGGTACCAGTGGAAATTACCGAAATGATATCCACTGCTAAGACTGCAAGACATTTTTACTGGTTCTGCAAGAGATGCTGAGCGGGCAGGTTCCTGAGTCAGGGTGAATTGACACATTGCACCTGAAAGGAGAACAAAATCAACACTGAAAACCCTTCCAAGATGGGAAACTGAAGCAAACAGGATTGCACAAAGTGGGATAAAACAGCCAAGATGGGTTTTTGATTTCGCCTGGAGAATCAGAGAAGAGGAAGAGCAGCAGAGTCCAGACCATGATGGAGAAAATGAAGGGGGAGCAAAGTCCAACTTTGTCCCAATGCAAAGCCAAGGATTTTAGTGCCTCTCACTTCTTGATTCCCTCTTAAGCTCTGTACTGAAAGCGCATGCAAATATCTATGTGCCTCATTGGCCAGAAGGGGTGAAGAAAACAGTATTTAATGAAATGCCAAGAGATCAACCTTGTACCGCAATACCCATAGATGCTCTGTGAATCGGTCAGTAAGTAAAAGGAGTTGAGTCTGCCAGACACACAATGTTCCTTTCTTGGCTTTCGGATGCTCTTGAAACACAAAGGTATGAAAAAGAGTAAGCATCAAGATGACTCAACTCCACTTAAGGGTGAAGGGAAAACAAAGGAAGTGGCTTTGCTCTGAGAGAAAGTGAAGGAACCTTGAAGAAATTTGAGGCTAGGAGACCTTGCATGTTGTTGCAATTACAATCAAAACACATTTACAGCAGAGCAAGTTCAAGAAAGATACTTTCCTTATCAAATAGACAATCAAGAATGTAAGTGAATTATGATTTATTGGAAAAAAATAATACTAATCATAATTGAACATATACTGTACAATGAAAGTGAGGTATTTAGTTATACTAGATGAAAAATCTGTGATGGTAAATGTTATTCGAGAAAATGGATGCTAAAACACTTATAACCAAACGACATGTATGTGACGATGCTTTTTTTTAAATTGTTGTGTTTATGTGTTGTCTGTGTAATAAAAATAAAAATTTATATTAAAAAAAAGAAAGACACTTTCAGTTGCTTTTTTATTGCAGAGGACATGGATCTGTCTAACAAAGTCTGATAGAACTTGTCCTCCTCAAGTCCCACCTTATAACAGAAAGGTTAAATAGAGTCATCTGTTATGCAAATCTCTTCTCCACTCATTTGTCAAACCCATTTCAGTGAAAGCCAACCAATGTACTTATATTTGCATGGGCATTCCTTCAATTCTAGGAGGATTTAGGTAAGAAGGTAGAAGGTAGAAGGATCCTCAGGTAGATATTCTTTGGTTTTAGGAAGGGAGACCTTTCGAAGAAAAGCACCATGGCCTGGACTCTGGTTTCCCTTTCACTTCTTACCTATTTCTCATGTAAGTATGTGGAGAACTGTCCAATAAACACTCCACTTTGCGCAATAAAAAATCCAATTTGGTCCATCCAAAGGATGTTTCTGGGATTTTGGGAGACCCACATAATATTACAGGTATTTATCATTTCCTCTTTCTGCCCCACTTTCTAAAGGTATCACTTCACAGCCCACCTTGACTCAGCCTGCCTACCAGTCTGGATCTCCAGGAGGGACAATTAAACTCTCCTGTGCCATCAGCAGCAATCCAAGCAATATTTACTGGCTTCAGCAGAGATCTGGGGAAGCTCCTCGCTTTGTGCACTGCGATGGCTGCAGCAGGGGAGAAGGGATCCCAGACCGATTCACTGGAACCCGATCAGGGAACAATGGCTACTTAACCATCACCAACTTTCAGGCTGAAGACGAGGCCGATTATCACTGTTACATGTGGTATAGCAGTGGTGGAGTGTTCCACAGTGAGACAATCTAATGGGGAACTGAGACAAAAACCTCCTTCCTTTCTAGAGTAAAGTGTTGCTTAAAGGTTGAGTTGGTCTTTCCTGGGTCGAATTAGAACGCATTGAAAGCTGTTACTACCAGGCAGAGGTTGTGCCAGAGATCCATCTTGCAGAAGAAAGCAAGTAAAATATGCAAACAGAAGAAAAACCTCTTCACTCTTCTGGTCACAAGCATGAAATGATTACAAAGAAATATGAATATACAAGCACATACTTTATACAGTTCTCACTCGTATAGTAAGCCGCTGCATTCCTTCCCTACGTTGATGTTTTGCAGTTGAAAATTCTGCTTAGCCTACGAACAAACCAAATGAAGTGAAGAAATAGATTTTATTAATGAAGAGTTTTAATAAATTTTACAAATATTTTCCCCTCCCCTTCCCTTCCTCCGCCCCAAACCTGCCCCCCTCCCACCCTCCCTCCCCACAACCTCCCAGAGAAAAATACAGGGCATAAACATTTAACAATCATACACTAACATAAGCTAACTAACTATAGCTTCCTAGCTCCTCTTGTACTTTAACTACTCTTTTATTAAGCTAACTTTAGATAAATTGTAACATTCCTTGTTCATTCATTCATAAGCTAATTGAAATTTCTTAGTCCGATATTTATTTTGAATGTAGTCAATCCATCTTCTCCACTGCAGCTGGTATTTCCCATCTGAATAGTCCTTCAAATATGCTGAGATTTTGGCCATCTCTCCTAAGTTTACTACATTTAACGTCCATTCTTGAATAGTAGGCAATTCTTCCTTATTCCAGTACTGCGCCACCAACAATCTTGCTGCCCTTGTTAAGTTCAGAATCAAATTAGTCACTATAACTGTACATTCTATAATTATACCTAGCAAGAACAGCTGGGGAGTGAACATTATCCTCTTTTTAAGAATACTTTGAATAATCCACCATATTTTTATCCAAAATGCTTTAACTTTTTTACAAGTCCACCATATATGATAATACGTAGCGTCAACACAATCACATCTCCAGCATTTAGGTTGTAAATTCGGATACATACAAGCTAACTTTTTGGGATCTAAATGCCATCTATAAAACATCTTATAAAAATGAAATAGATTTTATTTAAATCAAAAAGACCTACGATAAATTCTCTTCCTGTACATCTGTGAGAGGCGCCCCTGACTGCGCCCTTCCATTCCTCTCCTCTTCTCTGCATCCACAATGACCCCAAGGAGAAGGCACCAAACTGACTTCCCACAAGGCACTTTGCAAATCAGGTAAATGAAAATCAGGTAAATGAAATGACAGCAAAGATTTGGAGGTAGTCCCCAGACTCTATAATCCAAAACAATTCACTTCTGATGGAAACATCTCAAAATGTTTCCCATGTCACTGTGATCCGAAGGGTTATTAGCCTTTCCTTCTATTTTCTTACCTTCAAATTTTTGCTCATGGAAGCTTAGAAAGATCTATCCTTCTGCCAATGGGGAATTATGTTTGTGATGTTATTACATAGTAGTCTTGAAAACAGAGGACAATGATGGTGTTGAATTGGACAAAAAAGCAACCACATGTTTGCTATTTTTGTTTCTGTGGCTTTGTCCACCCTTTGAGTTAAGCTAGGTCAAGAATCATACATCCAAGGGATTCCAAAAGTTGAAAGAATTTGTGGTATGTTGCTGTATTTTGTACAACAGCAAAATCTTGGAAGCTTTCTGCGTGACCAATTTATGCTAAATATAATTTAGATGCTGTTACTGAGAATTTCCTTCTTAACAGAAAGCATCTCTCC
The DNA here is from genome assembly GCF_009769535.1 of Thamnophis elegans. NCBI lineage: Eukaryota > Metazoa > Chordata > Lepidosauria > Squamata > Natricidae > Thamnophis > Thamnophis elegans. Next base: position 7,830,851 of record NC_045553.1, read on the forward strand.
CTGGAGTTTATTGATTGCATAAGCTTCTCTGGGCAACAAGGTGACCCAACTCAACCAAGGATGAAGGGCATTAAAAGGACATGCTTTGCTCTAAGATAGAAATAGGGAACCTTGCAAAAATTTAGGGCTAGGATCACCTTTCTCTGAGATACATTTTGTATGGGAGAAGATATCACCCAATTATGATCACAGGGTTTGACAACAGGGGGTGCCTCCTTCTTAGAAATGCACCCAGCCAAACATCTGCCACCACTGCTGAAACTCTCCTCTGTGCAACAGACTGAGAAATTTCACCAGCTGCAAAATGCTTCATGCAGATGTCAAGAAAGAACAGTCAATAAACAGCTGGTGACATCGGAGGCGTTTTTAGAAGAGGATGTTGGTCAACTCTGGAGTCTCCTTCAGGTGCAGAAACTTTTTTTTTTGAGGGAGATTCCCCAGGAGGCGGCGAGCATTGTTGCCTCAGGGCTGCTGCTGTGTTGGAATATTTTCAGGGAGGGCTTATTTTAGCACATGTGCTCAAAAAGCCGAATTGGGCTTATTCTCTAAGGAGGTTTTATTTTCAGGGAAACAGGGTAGTAGAATTGGTCCTTCTCAAATCCCAAACCTGACTTCATCCTTTCCGAATGCCTTTCTCCTAAATTTCCTATGTGGTGACTTAAAACGTAAATAAAGACATCTTCATAACCCTTCCCTTTATTCAAATATCTTCCCGGCTTGTTGGTCAAAATCAATTCAAAGAAAGCCAATCAGTGCATTTATATTTACATGGATCTTCCTTCCATTTGAGGAGGACTTAAGTAAGAAGACAGAAGGGTCCCAGGTAGATATTCCTTGGTTTTAGGAAGGGAGACCTTTTGAAGGAAATCACAATGGCCCGGACACTGATTTTTCTTTCCATTCTTAGTTATTTCTCATGTAAGTATGTGGAGGACCTCTTCTTAAACTGTCCAACTGGTTTGCAAAATTTAAAACCCAATCTGGTCCATCAAAAAAATTCTTCTGGGATTTTTGGAGACCCACATAATGGAACAAACTATTGTCTCCTCTTTTTCCCCCACTTTGTAAAGGTGTCACTTCACAGCCCACCTTGACTCAGCCTGCCTCCCAGTCTGGATCTCTAGGAGGGACAATTAAACTCTCGTGTGCCATCAGCAGCAGTCCAAATTATATTTACTGGCTTCAGCAGAGATCTGGGGAAGCACCTCGCTTTGTGCACTGTGATGGCTGCAGCAGGGGAGAAGGGATCCCAGACCGATTCACTGGAACTCGATCAGGGAACAATGCTCTCAAGATTAAATGAATGAGTGTAAGGGGATGTTAACATGGACCTACATACATTTTAGTTCTCACTTTTTAAAATAATTCTTTCCCTATGTTAACACTTTGCTGTTGAAAGCAGTTGAATCCTATGAATGAATTAATAGATGCAGGAGAAATAGATCAGGTTGGAGGTAGCTTCTCCTTCCCTTCCTCGTGTCTCTCTCCTCTTCTCTGCATCCAGAAGCACCCCAAGAAAAAAGGTCCCAATTCCCAAGACATTTTAGAAATGAAGCAAAGCACCAGATGGAATGAGGGCAAAGATTGGAGGTAGCCTCTCCTTGGAGTCTACAACCATAGCAATTCAGCTCTGATGGAAACATCTCAAGATGTTTCCCATATTGAGAAGAAGGCGGCGCTTAGTAGTGAGAAGGCGGACTTTCAGGCTTTTCCTGAAATTCCCCTATTCCGAAGTAATTGGACGGTTCTTTTTTGAACCCAAGCTGTCCCGGAGAGACAGTGAAAGGTAGGAGGAGATCCAGTGACCCCACAGATGTTCGCAAAGTCTCTGGGGGCTTGCCAGTGACTTCCGGATTAGCCATAAGGCTAACTGAAACTGCAGATAGCCCCAAAGAATGGCGAAGTGTTTCCAGCTGGTAAGGTGATTTTATTACTCAGAGAAAGACAGTCCGCATAAAAATTCAAGCTAATTTAAATCAAAGAACAGAAGAATCTAGCGGCGATTTTGATCTCTTTATTGGTTTATGGACGGTGGTTACCCTATTTTTAAAATGTTTTAAATGCTATTTACACGGACAAAGGATAGATTACTCCAACATCTCCTCTGATCCTCTGTAAGTGGGCTGTAAACCAATTCACTATAATTTGGCTCCTTACAACTTGACACTTTTATTGCTTGGCTGGATTAGTCTAAGATCAGATAAGATTGTACAGTTCCCAGCTTGTTTTTACTTGCAAATACCTCAGAGTTTTTTTTTAAAAAATATTAACTGCGTACAAATATGGCGTCTATTGAAGTCTCTATTCAAATGATTTGTTCGGCACTACAAAAATTATCTGCCACACATGATAGAATTGAGAGGATGGATTATTTGCTGTTTCTAGCAACAAAATATGAAGGAAAAAATGAGAATGTTGAACGTTGAATGTTCTTCAAATACAAACGAAGGATGTCAGAGATGAAGATATTCAACTTGCTGATATTTGGGGCAACTGGTTTACCTCTGAGGGAGAAAAAGATAGAATGTCTGAAGGGGGGACAGCCACAGAGAAGATTAACTTTGAAAGATAGGGTGTAGGAGGAGTGAGAAGCATTAAAGAATTTATACTTTATGAAATACCAATTGCAAAACTTTTGATACCACCACTGAGAATTAAAGACAAGCTGATAAAGAAAACAAATGGAGGACGGCAGCATTATATGAGAGGCACTACAAGCAAAAAGGTGCAAAGTTTTTTTTCTATAGACTTGCTCATAAAGATGTTTGGAGAATTCGACCCACGAATGGCAACAGGATTAAGGAGGTTTTGTTACTGGAGAGACACAGGCTGATAGATGGAAGAATACAATTTAAAATTAGCTAAACCTAGTTAAATTCATTTGTAATAGATATAGTTGAATAATAATTGATAATGATAGTAATGTATATAATGTTGAGTTGCTATGATAAATAATAATTGGATATGAGAAGGGAAGGTTAGAAATATTCTTGGACTATATATAAAGTTTATTAATCACAATAATTATTAAAAAATAAAATAAAACTATATACAGTCAAATCTTAACTAATATGGGGAAAATGCTATGATATACAATATAATTACATAAAGAAAGGAGAATGATAATAAACTATATACATGGAGGATGGAATTTTTGGTATTAAATATTATGGATGTTTAGCTAAAACAGGATATGAGGATTTGATGTTAATGGAGGATTTTATAAACAAGTAAATGAAATGCTAGCATGTGGTTATGGATTAAATCTTTGGCATAGTTAAGGATGAAGGATGTTTAAACAACTGTAGTCAACTAAAAGTGGAGGTATGATGATGTTAATATGGTAAACATTTGAGTTAAGATATTTGAATTAATATGAATTAATGGAAGAGATGCACAAAAACTTGTTGTAACCAGCTGATATACTTTTTTGTGTTTTTCTTTTTGTTTTTTTCCCTTTTTTCTCTGCCTTGTTTTTTGTTTTTGTTTTGATTCCCCCACCCCCACTGTTGTGGGCATGTGTTGTTTATGTAACAAAAAAATAAAAAAAATATTAAAAAAAATTAAAAAAAGATGTTTCCCATATCACAGTGATTAGAAAGGTTATTAACACTGTCTTCTATTTTCTTGTTTTAATTTTTTCTCATGGTAGCATAGAGGGATCTATCATTCAGCACATGAGGAATTATGTTCATGAAGCTATTAAACACTCATCTTGGAAAAAGAAAAAAAACAGAGGAAGACTATCTTCTAATAGAACTGATCCTCCTCAAATCCCCATCCTGACTTCATCCTTTCTGAATGCCTTTCTCCAAAATTTCCCACCTTATGAGCTAAATCAAGGCAACTTCTTAACACTTCCCTTTATGCAAATATCTCCTCTGCTCTTTGGCCAAAATCAATTCAAAGAAAGCCAATCAGTTCATTTATATTTGCATGGATCTTCCTTCAATTCTAGGAGGACTTAAGTAAGAAGGCAGAAGGATCCCAGTTAGATATTCCTTGGTTTTAGGAAAGGAGACCTTTTGAAGGAAAGCACCATGGCCGGGACACTAGTTTTCCTTTCCCTTCTTACTTATTTCTCATGTAAGTATGTGGAGGATCTCTTCTTCAACTGCCCAATAAACACTCTCTCATTAGCACACTATAAAATCCAATTTGGTCCATCCAAAGGAGGGTTCTGGGATTATTGGAGGCCCACATAATATTACAGGTCTATTGTTTCCTCTTTTTTCCCCACTTTGTAAAGGTGCCACTTCACAGCCCAGCTTAACTCAGCCTGTCTCCCAGTCTGGATCTCCAGGAGGGACTATTAAACTCTCCTGTGCCATCAGCAGCAATTCATATATCATTGGCTGGATTCAACAGAGACCTGGGGAATCCCCTCGCTTTGTGCACTGTGATGGCTGCAGCAGCAGGGGACCAGGGATCCCAGACCGATTCACAGGAACCCGATCAGGGAACAACGGTTACTTAACCATCACCAACCTTCAGGCTGAAGACGAGGCTGATTATTATTGTAGCATGTGGTATAGCAGTGGTGGAGTGTTCCACAGTGAGACAATCTAATGGGGAACTGAGACAAAAACCTCCTTCCTCCGCAGAGCAGAAACTTCAAGTCCTTCAAGATTTCAGTCTGAACTGTGTCTGATGCACATGAAGCTGTTGGAAGGAATTAACGATCTTTTGTCAGATGAGACTCATGAATCATGGTTTCTCTTTCATTCAACCTCCCCCCACCTGTCTTTTGCGTCTTCTAGCTGGAGGTCTGATTGCTCAAAGTTCCAATTTATTAAGAGAGCCATGTTGGCACATCTGGGGAAACACGAATCTGAAAACTTCCTGGTTTTCCCCACTCAGTTGAAAGTTCAAGATCTTGCCCCCACACCCACCAGTCCATCACATGGTCCAATCTCCCACTGCCAGGCTGGCAGCTTCCACCCATCCAATTCCGGTCAGATGCAGAGATGCAGAGACAAAGGATGACCTTGGCTTTCTAGAAAGAATTTTGTTATGGCATCTAACAGAAATAATCAGCTGGAATCTACATTCTCATCCCAAGCCTGGCACAGAAACAATTCCTGGGGATTTATTTTCTTAGAGGGTTAAATGGTTAAAGGATGAAACTACTGATTTAGAAACGTTTTTCTCTGAATTAGGCTAATCAGTTGTTCAAGGAACAAGATTGGGAGAGATCTGATATCAGCAGATATTCAGAAAGGTCCATCATACATGAGGACAGAAAGAGTTCCACAGGGATCTTAGACAAACCAAGTTACTGCAACATGATCTCTCAAGTATTTCTAGTATCCAAATGAGATGAATGAAACAAGAGGTGAAAAAGAAGCAGAAAACCATTTCTTGACTTCCAGTGCAATTCTTCTTATCCAAACCCAGCTAATGAGATGCAGACTGAATTTGCATAAAAGGGGGAGAACTCGGATTCTTGGGGGTTTAAAAGGACTATAGTACTCTCCCAATCTGAGTTTCCCAAAAGCATCAGCTCTTCATCATGGCCTGGTCTCTGCTCTTGGCCTTCTTCTTCTTATGGTGCCCAGGTAATTTAGGAAGAATTCTCACCTCTGGATTCCTGTGATGGCTTGGAAACCATCAGGCTCAAACTGTAATGATGGTTTGAACTTGATATCAAAGCCACCCCTTTCCATGTCTTCCTTGGCTTTGCATTGGGACAAAGTTGGACTTTGCTCCCCTTCATTTTCTCCATCATGGTCTGGACTCTGCTGCTCTTCCTCTTCTCTTATTCTCCAGGCAAAATCAAAAGCCCATCTTGGCTGTTTTATCCCACTTTGTGCAATCCTTCTTGCTTCAGTTTCCCATCTTGGAAGGGTTTTCAGTGTTGATTTTTTTCTCCTTTCAGGTGCAATGTGTCAATTCACCCTGACTCAGGAACCTGCCCTCTCAGCATCTCTTGGAGAACCAGTAAAACTGTCTTGCAATCTTAGCAGTGGATATTATTTCGGTGATTTCCACTGGTACCAGCAAAAGGGAGGAGAAAGGCCCAGGTTTCTCCTATATTATAATACAACCACCAGAGAGACAAAATTTGGCCCTGGATTTTCTGGTCATTTCTCGACCTCTACAAACACCCCCAAGGAAATTGCTTTTTTAACCATCAACAATGTGCAGGCAAAGGATGAAGGGGACTATTATTGTGCTACTGGGCGACACGGTGAGCGAAGTCAATGAGAAGCTTAATCAAAAACCTCCCATGAGCTTTGATCTTCCATGCATCACCACCCACACTTCAGCACTCTGCTTTCTTAAAGACGTCTCCTTAGCATTGTGTCAGTCATGCCAAGCAATGACTCTGAACTCAGTTATTCCCATTCCAAGGGAAGAGAGTTCCAATCGTGGATCATCACCAAAATCACGGGAAAGTGATGTGCTTTCCTCCCCTAATGTTCTACTATGCATGATTGCATACTCTTCTCTCAGCATCAAGATGACTCAACTCAACTCAAGGGTGAAGGGACAACAAAGGAATTGGCTTTGCTCTGAGAGAAAGTGAAGGAATCTTGAAGAAATTTGAGGCTAGGAGACCTTGCCGTAAAACCTATTTGGAAGAGAAGAAAGTGTTGCCTAGTTTGGTGACAGGATGTGACAGCAGAGGGTGCCACCATCCTAGAAATGCACCCAACCAAACATCTGCCACCCCTCCTGAAACTCTCCCATGTGCAACAGATTGAGCAATTTCACCAGCTGCAAAATATCACTTGCAGAATTGGAGATGTCAAAAAAGGAAGACGAATCAGATTTAACAATCAGTTTGCAACATCTGAGGTGTTCTGTGGAGGAGGATTTGTGACAACTCTGGAGAGGTTTTTATGTCAAGATACTCTTTTGAGGGAGATTCCCATGTTGTTGCAATTTGCCATACATTCCTGTTCTGATCCCCCTCTTCTAGTCAGCACACTGACTAGACCTTGGTAGCAATCCAGACTTCCAAGATAAGAAACAGACACAAGAGCTTCTCCAGCGTTGGTAATTAAGTTGAATCCTGCAACCAGCCTCCTCACAAAGTCTCTCCTTATATACTATCTGGGAGAGATTCCTAATCACAACCACCTGGGTCCAATTATCTTCTGTATCTGCATAGTTGTTTTCTGCATCTATCAGCCCACCATTGCCGGGCGTCCAGGACCAACTCTCTTGTCTCCTCCCCACTGCTCCAAGGCATGATGTCAGGAGCACATTCCCTTTGGCTTTGACCGCTGCTCCATGCTTTAGGCGCCTCTTGGTGGCCAACCATCCTCTCTGGTCCCTGCTCGGAGTCGGAACCCTGTCCAGGGGCCTCAACATCTTCCAGAGCCAATTCATAGGGCCCCTCGCTATTGGAGTCTGTTTGCAGTTCCAACGGCTCGTGCTGGGCCACAACACATTCCTATACATTTGCAATGCATCAGGTTCTTTTACACAATTTATCCTTCTTCTCTGAAGTCTATTGGGCTGAAATATGTTAGGAGAGGGAGGTTTCACCCAGGATCCATCATAAAGTCTTGCAGTATTTTTTGGTTTGCACATGACATGCTGCGTTAATAAATCTGTGTCATATTTTTGATATCGGAGGAGTTTTTCATGTCCAGATACTCTTTTGAGGGAGATTCACATGTTGTTGCACTTTGCCATACATTTGCAATGAATCAGGTTCTTTTAAAGAATTTATCCTCCTTCGGTGAAGTCAGTTGGGCTGAAATGTGTTAGGAGATGGAGGTTTCACCAAGATCTGTCATAAAGTCTTGCAGGACTTTTTGATTTGCACATGACATGCTGTGTTAATAGAGGAATAGAACTTCATCCCCTGAATTTAGCATCCAGGAAATCATCAAAACTCAGACCTTCTTCTTGGAGAACTTCCGAGGGGATATGCTGGAGATAATCAAAGGGAAACCAACTCCTGTCCTCTAGGGAACATTGTGTTGAATCTAATTGGCAATAGAAGGACTGAACTGAGGCAAAAACCTCTTCCTTCACAGAGCAAAGAGTTGCTCAAAGGTTGGGGGGGTGTCTTTCGTTTATCTGATGAAAAGGCTCTGCAACCTGTTTCTCCCAGGCATAGATGGACCCAAAGATCCATTTTCCAGAAGAAGAATCCCACTATAACACAGAAAAACAAGAAAAGATGTTGCTCACACTTAAAGCCTCAAGGTGAAAATGATGAATGTAAAGAAATGTTAAGATGGACCATCATACATTATAGTTCTCGCTTGTTCAATACTGACTTCATCCTTTCCGAATGCCTTTCTCCTAAATTTCCTATATTATGACTTAAAAACTAGATAAAGACATCTTCTTAACCCTTCCCTTTATGCAAATATCTCCCCCACTTGTGGGTCAAAATCAATTCAAAAAAAGCCAATCAGTGCATGTATATTTGCATGGATCTTCCTTCCATTCTAGGAGGACTTAAGTAAGAAGACAGAAGGATCCCAGGTAGATATTCCTTGGTTTTAGTAAAGGAGACCTTTTGAAGGAAATCATGATGGCCCGGACACTGATTTTCCTTTCCATTCTTAGTTATTTCTCATGTAAGTATGTGGAGGATCTCTTCTTCAACTGTCCAACTTGTTTGCAAAATTTAAAACCCAACCTGGTCCATCAAAAAAAATTCTTCTGGGATTTTTGGAGACCCACATAATGGAACAAACTCTTGTCTCCTCTTTTTCCCCCATTTTGTAAAGGTGTCACTTCACAGCCCACCTTGACTCAGCCTGCCTCCCAGTCTGGATCTCCAGGAGGGACCATTAAACTCTCCTGTGCCATCAGCAGCAATCCAACTACCATTCGTTGGATTCAACAGAGATCTGGGGAAGCCCCTCGCTTTGTGCACTGTGATGGCTGCAGCAGCAGGGGAGAAGGGATCCCAGACCGATTCACCGGAACCCGATCAGGCAACAACGGTTACTTAACCATCACCAACCTTCAGGCTGAAGACGAGGCTGATTATTATTGTAGCATGTGGTATAGCAGTGGTGGAGTGTTCCACAGTGAGACAATCTAATGGGGAACTGAGACAAAAACCTCCTTCCTCCACAGAGCAGAAACTTCAAGTCCTTCAAGATTTCAGTCTGAACTGTGTCTGATGCACATGAAGCTGTTGGAAGGAATTAACGATCTTTTGTCAGATGAGACTCATGAATCATGGTTTCTCTTTCATTCAACCTCCCCCCACCTGTCTTTTGCGTCTTCTAGCTGGGGGTCTGATTGCTCAAAGTTCCAATTTATTAAGAGAGCCATGTTGGCACATCTGGGGAAACACGAATCTGAAAGCTTCCCGGTTTTCCCCACTCAGTTGAAAGTTCAAGATCTTGCCCCCACACCCACCAGTCCATCACATGGTCCAATCTCCCACTGCCAGGCTGGCAGCTTCCACCCATCCAATTCCGGTCATATGCAGAGATGCAGAGACAAAGGATGACCTTGGCTTTCTAGAAAGAATTTTGTTATGGCATCTAACAGAAATAATCAGGTGGAATCTACATTCTCCTCCCAAGCCTGGCACAGAAACAATTCCTGGGGATTTATTTTCTTGGAGGGTTAAATGGTTAAAGGATGAAACTAGTGCTTTAGAAAGTTTTTTGTCTGAATTAGGCTAATCAGTTGTTCAAGGAACAAGATTGGGAGAGATCTGATATCAGCAGATATTCAGAAAGGTCCATCATACATGAGGACAGAAAGAGTTCCACAGGGATCTTAGACAAACCAAGTTACTGCAACATGATCTCTCAAGTATTTCTAGTATCCAAATGAGATGAATGAAACAAGAGGTGAAAAAGAAGCAGAAAACCATTTCTTGACTTCCAGTGCAATTCTTCTTATCCAAACCCAGCTAATGCGATGCAAGCTAAATTTGCATAAAAGGGGGAGAACTCAGATTCTTGGGGGTTTAAAGGGACTATAGCAGCCTCCCAATCTGAGTTTCCCAAAAAGATCAACTCTTCATCATGGCCTGGTCTCTGCTCTTGGCCTTCTTCTTCTTATGCTGCCCAGGTAATTTAGGAAGAATTCTCACCTCTGGATTCCTGTGATGGCTTGGAAACCATCAGGCTCAAACTGTAATGATGGTTTGATCTTGATATCAAAGCCACCCCCTTCCATGCCTTCCTTGGCTTTGCATTGGGACAAAGTTGGTCTTTGCTCTCCTTCATTTTCTCCATCATGGTCTGGACTCTGCTGCTCTTCCTCTTCTCTTATTCTCCAGGCAAAATCAAAAGCCCATCTTGGCTGTTTTATCCCACTTTGTGCAATCCTGCTTGCTTCAGTTTCCCATCTTGGAAGGGTTTTCAGTGTTGATTTTTTCTCCTTTCAGGCGCAATGTGTCAATTCACCCTGACTCAGGAACCTGCCCTCTCAGCATCTCTTGGAGAACCAGTAAAACTGTCTTGTAATCCGAGCAGTGGATATCTTTTCACTTCTTTCCACTGGTACCAGCAAAAGGGAGGAGAAAGGCCCAGGTTTCTCCTATATTATAATACAACCACCAGAGAGACAAAATTTGGCCCTGGATCTTCTGGTCATTTCTCAACCTCTACAAACACCCCCAAGAAAATTGCTTTTTTAACCATCAACAGTGTGCAGGCAAAGGATGAAGGGGACTATTATTGTGTTATTGGGCGACACTGTGAGCAAAGTCAATGAGAAACTTAATCAAAAATCTCCCATGAGCTTTGATCTTCCATGCATCACCACCCACACTTCAACACTCTGCTTTCTTAAAGACGTCTCCTTAGCATTGTGTCAGTCATGCCAAGCAATGACTCTGAATTCAGTTATTCCCATTCCAAGGGAAGAGAGTTCCAATCGTGGATCATCACCAAAATCCCGGGAAAGTGATGTGCTTTCCTCCCCTAATGTTCTACTATGCATGATTGCATACTCTTCTCTCAGCATCAAGATGACTCAACTCAACTCAAGGATGAAGGGACAACAAAGGAACTGGCTTTGCTCTGAGAGAAAGTGAAGGAACCTTGAAGAAATTTGAGGCTAGGAGACCTTACCGTAAAACCTATTTGGAAGAGAAGAAAGTATTGCCCAGTTTGGTGACAGGATGTGACAGCAGAGGGTGCCACCACCCTAGAAATGCACCCAATCAAACATCTGCCACCCCTCCTGAAACTCTCCCCTGTGCAACAGACTGGGCAATTTCACCAGCTGCAGAATATCTCATGCAGAATTGGAGATGTCAAAAAAGGAAGATGAATTGGATTTAACAATCAGTTTGCAACATCTTAAGTGTTGTGTGGAGGAGGATGTGGGACAACTCTGGAGAGGGTTTTATGTCTAGATACTCTTTTGAGGGAGATTCCCATGTTGTTGCAATTTGCCATACATTCCTTTTATGAAAACACCCCCCCCCCCCCGCTTCTTGGTACACCAAAGCACTCCAAGACAAGAATACTGCTAGATGATTTATTCACAGTAAATTAACACACTGACTAGATCTTGGCAGCAATCCAGACTTCCAAGATAAGAAACAGACACCAGAGCTTATCCAGCATTGGTAATTAATTACATTTTCCTGTTGGAGGTAGCACATCCATGAACTATATTACTCACAGCAACTCACATCTGGTGGAAACATCTCAAGATGTTTCCATTATCCCTGACTCCAAAAGGGTTTCTGATTTTTCCTTACATTTTCTTGTTTCACTATTTCCACATGGAACCAGAGAAGAAGCTATGATTCTGCCAATGAAGAATTATGCTAGTGATGCTATTACACAAAACAACCCTTGAAAACAGAGGGAATTGGTGATGTTGAATGGGACAGCTCCAGTCTTCTGGGTACCATTAGGCTGAATCAAATTGGAAATGAAAGGACACAAATACAGGAGAACCTACCTGTTGGCTTCTAGAACACCAAATCCTGTCTCAAAGTGCCACAGGATGTAGAGAAGTAAATAAAAGGAGAGAATGTGACCTGGCTTAAAATGAAAACTCAATGACAGAAGAATAACTTCAACGAAGACATATTTCAGTACAGAGCTTAAGAGGGAATCAAGAAGTGAGAGGCACTAAAATCCTTGGCTTTGGATTGGCACAAAGTTGGACTTTGCTCCCCTTCATTTTCTCCATCATGGTCTGGACTCTGCTGCTCTTTCTCTTCTCTTATTCTCCAGGTGAAATCAAAAACCCATCTTGTCTGTTTTATCCCACCTTGTGCAATTCTGTTTGCTTCAGTTTCCCATCTTGGAAGGGTTTTCAGTGTTGATTTTTTTCTCCTTTCAGGTGCAATGTGTCAATACACCCTGACTCAGGAACCTGCCCTCTCAGCATCTTTTGGAGAACCAGTAAAACTGTCTTGCAATCTTAGCAGTGGATATATTTTCAGTTATTTTCACTGGTACCAGCAAAAGGGAGGAGAAAGGCCCAGGTTTCTCCTATATTATAATACAACCACCAAAGAGACAAAATTTGGCCCTGGATTTTCTGGTCATTTCTCAACCGCTACAAACACCCCCAAGAAAATTGCTTTTTTAACCATCAACAGTGTCCAGGCAAAGGATGAAGGGGACTATTATTGTGTTATTGGGCGACACTGTGAGCAAAGTCAATGAGAAGCTTAATCAAAAATCTCCCATGAGCTTTGATCTTCCATGCATCACCACCCACACTTCAGCACTCTGCTTTCTTAAAGACGTCTCCTTAGCATTGTGTTAGTCATGCCAAGCAATGACTCTGAACTCAGTTATTCCCATTCCAAGGGAAGAGAGTTCCAATTGTGGATCATCACCAAAATCACGGAAAAGTGATGTGCTTTCCTCCCCTAATGTTCTACTGTGCATGATTGCATACTCTTCTCTCAGCATCAAGATGACTCAACTCAACTCAAGAGTCAAGGGACAACAAAGGAACTGGCTTTGCTCTGAGAGAAAGTGAAGGAACCTTGAAGAAATTTGAGGCTAGGAGACCTTGCTGTAAAATTTATGTGGAAGAGAAGAAAGTGTTGCCCAGTTTGGTGACAGGATGTGACAGCAGAGGGTGCCACCATCCTAGAAATGCACCCCTCCTGAAACTCTCCCGTGTGCAACAGACTGGGCAATTTCACCAGCTGCAAAATATCTCATGCAGAATTGGAGATGTCAAAAAAGGAATACAAATCAGATTTAACAATCAGTTTGCAACATCTGAAGTGTTGTGTGGAGGAGGATGTGGGACAACTCTGGAGAGGTTTTTATGTCCAGATACTCTTTTGAGGGAGATTCCCATGTTGTTGTAACTTGCCATACATTCCTGTTCTGACCCCCCTCTTCTAGTCAACACACTAACTAGACCTTGGCAGCAATCCAGACTTCCAAGATAAGAAACAGACACAAGAGCTTCTCCAGCTTGGGTAATTAAGTTGAATCCTGCAACCAGCCTCCTCACAAAGTCTCTCCTTATATACTATCTTGAGAGGTGCCTAAGTACAACCACCTGGGTCCAATTATCTTCTGTATCTGCGTAGTTGTTCTCTGCATCTATCAGCCTGCCGTTGCCGGGCATCCAGGACCAACTCTCTTGTACATTTGCAATGAATCAGGTTCTTTTACACAATTTATCCTTCTTCTCTGAAGTCTATTGGGCTAAAATATGTTAGGAGAGGGAGGTTTCACCCAGGATCCATCCTAAAGTCTTGCAGTATTTTTTGGTTTGCACATGACATGCTGCGTTAATAAATCTGTGTCATATTTTTGATATCGGAGGAGTTTTTCATGTCCAGATACTCTGTGTGAGGGAGATTCACTTGTTGTTGCAGTTCGCCATACATTCCTAAACATTTGCAATGAATCAGGTTCTTTTAAAGAATTTATCCTCCTTCGGTGAAGTCAGTTGGGCTGAAATGTGTTAGGAGATGGAGGTTTCACCCAAGATCTGTCATAAAGTCTTGCAGGACTTTTTGATTTCCACATGACATGCTGTGTTAACAGAGGAATAGAACTTCATCCCCTGAATTTAGCATCCAGGAAAACATCAAAACTCAGACCTTCTTCTTGGAGAACTTCAGAGGGGACATGCTGGAGATAATCAAAGGGAAACCAGCTCCAATCTTCTGGGGAACATTGTGTTGAATCTAATTGGCAACAGAAGGACCCAAAAGTGGGAGAGTCGTCCCATTGGGGTTCCGTGGTACCTGGAATTGTAAGAGATTGCCATTTGATGGGAAGAAGTAAGCAAAATAAGAGAATTGGACAATTTTTACAATCAAAACACATTTAGAGCAGAACAAGTTCAAGAAAGATATTTGCAGCTGACTGTTTATTACAGGGGAAATGGAGTGTCTAACAAAGTCTGATAGAACTTGTCCTCCTCAAGTCTCACATTATAAAAGAAGGGTTAAATAAAGGCATCTTTTATGCAAATGTCTTCTTCACTCATTAGTCAAAATCAATTCAATAAATGTGCCAATATTTGCATGGGCTTTTCTTCAATTATTGGAGGACTTAAGTAAGAAGGTGGAAGGATCCCCAGGTAGATATTATTCTTGGGTTTTGGAAAGGCAGACCTTTTGAAGGAAAGCACCATGGCCTGGACACTGGCTTTCCTTTCATTTCTTATTTATGTCTCATGTAAGTATGTGGAGAACCTCTTCTTCAACTGTGAAATAAAACCTTTCTGGGCTGCACAATTTAAAATCCAATACGGTCCATTCAAGGCTGCACCAAGGATGGCTCTGGGATTTTTGGAGGCCCACATAATATGATAAATCTTCATTATTTCCTCTTTTTTTATTTTGTAAAGGTGTCACTTCACAGCCCACCTTAACTCAGCCTGTCTCCCAGTCTGGATCTCCAGGAGGGACAATTAAACTCTCCTGTGCCATCAGCAGTGATCCCAACAACATTCGCTGGTTTCAGCAGAGATCTGGGGAATCCCCTCGCTTTGTGCATTGTGATGGCTGCAGCAGGGGAGAAGGGATCCCAGACCGATTCACCGGAACCCGATCAGGGAACAACGGCTACTTAACAATCACCAACCTTCAGGCTGAAGACGAGGCTGATTATTACTGTCTCATGTGGTATAGCAGTGGTGGAGTGTTCCACAGTGAGACAAATGGATGAGGAACTGAGACAAAAACCTCTTTCTTCACAGAGCAAAGAGTTGCTCAAAGGTTGGGCGTGTCTTTCTTTTATCTGACAAAAAGGCTCTGCAGCCTGTTTCTTACAGGCATAGATGGACCCAAAGATTCATCTTCCAGAAGAAGAATTCCACTATAACACAGAAAAACAAGAAAAAATGTTGCTCACACTTACAGCCTCAAGATGAAAATGATGAATGTAAAGAAATGTTAAGATGGACCTTCATACATTATAGTTCTCGCTTGTTCAATACTCTATTTATTTCAGGCCCTGTGTTGACACTTCACACTTGAAAATTGTGTTTAGCCTATGAACAAATTAAAAGAAGTGAGAGAAATAGTTTTTTTTTTTAGCAAAAATTACTCAGATGAATTCTCCTCATGCAGGTTTGATGGGGAGAAATAAGCAAAATAAGAGAATGGGACCCTTTTTACAATCAAAACACATTTACAGCAGAACAAGTTCAAGAAAGATACTTTCCTCATCAAATTGACAATCAAGAATGTAAGGGAATTATTATTTATGGGGAAAAATAATACTAATTGTAATTGAACATATACTGTACAATGAAAGTGAGGTATTTAGTTATACTAAATGAAAAATCTTTGATGGTAAATGTTATTCAAGAAGATGGATGTTAAAACACTTGTAACCAAACAACATGCTGTATGTGATGATGCTTTTTTATTTTTGTGTGTATGTGTTGTCTGTGTAATAAAAATAAAAATTTATATTAAAAAAAAGAAAGATACTTTCAGTTGCCTTTTTATTGCAGAGGACATGGATGTGTCTAACAAAGTCTGATAGAACTTGTCCTCCTCAAATCCCACATTATAACAGAAAGGCTAAATAAAGTCATCTGTTATGCAAATCTCTTCTCTACTCATTGGTCAAAACCATTTCAGTGAAAGTCAATCAATGTACTTATATTTGCATGGACATTCCTTCAATTCTAGGAGGACCTAGGTAAGAAGGTAGAAGGATCCTCAGGTAGATATTCTTTGGTTGTAAGAAGGGAGACCTTTTGAAGGAAAGAACCATGGCCTGGACTCTGGTTTCCCTTTCACTTCTTACCTATTTCTCATGTAAGTATGCGGAGAACCTCTTCTTCAACTGCCCAATAAAAACTCTCTAATTAGCACAATATAAAATCCAATTTGGTCCATCCAAAAGATGTTTCTAGGATTTTGGGAAACCAATATAATATTACAGGTCTTTATCATTTCCTCTTTCTGACCCACTTTGTAAAGGTGTCACTTCACAGCCCACCTTGACTCAGCCTGCCTCCCAGTCTGGAACTCCAGGAGGGACAATTAAACTCTCCTGTGCCATCAGCAGCAGTCCAAGCAACATTTACTGGCTTCAGCAGAGATCTGGGGAAGCTCCTCGCTTTGTGCACTGTGATGGCTGCAGCAGCAGGGGAGAAGGGATCACAGACCGATTCACCGGAACCCGATCAGGGAACAACGGCTACTTAACCATCACCAACCTTCAGGCTGAAGACGAGGCCGATTATTACTGTCACATGTGGTATAGCAATGGTGGAGTGTTCCACAGTGAGACAATCTAATGAGGAACTGAGACAAAAACCTTCTTCCTTCACACAGCAATGATTTGCTCAAAGGTTGGGTAGGTCTTTCCTTTATCTGATGAAAAGGCTCTGCAGCCTGTTTCTTACAGGCATAGATGGACCCAAAGATTCATCTTCCAGAAGAAGAATCCCACTATAACACAGAAAAACAAGAAAAAATGTTGCTCACACTTAGAGCCTCAAGATGAAAATGATGAATGTAAAGAAATGTTAAGATGGACCTTCATACATGATGTCAGCCTCTGCTTTGCTGCTGCTTCGGCTGCCATTGAAACAGGGAGGGAGGGGACATGGTATTTGGGAGGGGAATCATTATGTGCTGGAGGAAGATTCTAGATGCTGGCCTGACCATCTCATTGCCCATGTGGAGGAAGGGAGTTTCCCGCCAAGGTTAACTGTCCAGCATTCCAACATTGTGATGGTTTTTGAAGATATCTCTGACCTGACAGTTGGGTGAATTATAATTGGACTATGGACTGGGTGCCAAGGGGAGGGGATTGAACTATACATGATATTCTTTGCTTTTGCGCCTAATTAACCAGATTCAGCTTTGCTTTGCTACTATTCGTTTGTAATTAGTAAAAGTACACTTAATTTCAAACAAATGGAGTTGAGTGGTTTCTTTCCTGATTATTAAATGAAGTAGCACCTGACACATTATAGTTCTCGCTTGTTCAATACTCCATTGATTTCAGGCCCTGTGTTTTCACTTTGCACTTGAAAATTTTGTTTAGCCCAAGAACAAATTAAAAGAAGTGAGAGAAATAGATTTTTTTTTTTGAGCAAAAAGTTCTCAGATGAATTCTCCTCATGCAGGTTTGATGAGGAGAAATAAGCAAAATAAGAGAATGGGACCCTTTTACAATCAAAACACATTTACAGCAGAACAAGTTCAAGAAAGATACTTTCCTTATCAAATAGACAATCAAGAATGTAAGTGAATTATGATTTATTGGGAAAAAAGTAATACTAATTGTAATTGAACATATACTGTACAATGAAAGTGAGGTATTTAGTTATACTAGATGAAAAATCTTTGATGGTAAATGTTATTCAAGAAGATGGATGTTAAAACACTTGTAACCAAACAACATGCTGTATGTGATGATGCTTTTTTATTTTTGTGTGTATGTGTTGTCTGTGTAATAAAAATAAAAATTTATATTAAAAAAAGAAAGATACTTTCAGTTGCTTTTTTATTGCAGAGGACATGGATGTGTCTAAAAAAGTCTGATAGAACTTGTCCTCCTCAATACCCACATTATAACACAAAGGCTAAATAAAGTCATCTGTTATGCAAATCTCTTCTCTACTCATTGGTCAAAACTATTTCAGTGAAAGCCAATCAATGTACTTATATTTGCATGGACTTTCCTTCAATTCTAGGAGGAACTAGGTAAGAAGGTAGAAGGATCCCCAGGTAGATATTCCTTGGTTGTAGGAAGGGAGACCTTTCGAAGAAAAGCACCATGGCCTGGACTCTGGTTTCCCTTTCACTTCTTACCTATTTCTCATGTAAGTATGCGGAGAACCTCTTCTTCAACTGCCCAATAAACACTCTCTAATTAGCACAATATAAAATCCAATTTGGTCCATCCAAAGGAGGGTTCTGAGATTTTTGGAGGCCCACATAATATTACAGGTCTTTATTGTTCCCTCCTTTTTCCCCACTTTGTAAAGGTGCCACTTCACAGCCCACCTTAACTCAGCCTGTCTCCCAGTCTGGATCTCCAGGAGGGACCATTAAACTCTCCTGTGCCATCAGCAGTTCTCCAAACTACATTGGCTGGATTCAACAGAGACCTGGGGAATCCCCTCGCTTTGTGCACTGTGATGGCTGCAGCAGGGGAGAAGGGATTCCAGACCGATTCACAGGAACCCGATCAGGCAACAACGGTTACTTAACCATCACCAACCTTCAGGCTGAAGATGAGGCTGATTATTATTGTGGCATGTGGTATAGCAGTGGTGGAGTGTTCCACAGTGAGACAATCTAATGGGGAACTGAGACAAAAACCTCCTTCCTCCACAGAGCAGAAACTTCAAGTCCTTCAAGATTTCAGTCTGAACTGTGTCTGATGCACATGAAGCTGTTGGAAGGAATTAACGATCTTTTGTCAGATGAGACTCATGAATCATGGTTTCTCTTTCATTCAACCTCCCCTCACCTGTCTTTTGCGTCTTCTAGCTGGGGGTCTGATTGCTCAAAGTTCCAATTTATTAAGAGAGCCATGTTGGCACATCTGGGGAAACACGAATCTGAAAGCTTCCCGGTTTTCCCCACTCAGTTGAAAGTTCAAGATCTTGCCCCCACACCCACCAGTCCATCACATGGTCCAATCTCCCACTGCCATGCTGGCAGTTCCACCCATCCAGTTCTGGTCAGGTGCAGAGATGCAGAGACAAAGGATGACCTTAGCTTTCTAGAAAGAATTTTGTTATGGCATCTAACAGAAATAATCAGCTGGAATCTACATTCTCATCCCAAGCCTGACACAGAAACAATTCCTGGGGATTTATTTTCTTGGAGGGTTAAATGGTTAAAGGATGAAACTACTGCTTTAGAAAAGTTTTTCTCTGAATTAGGCTAATCAGTTGTTCAAGCAACAGGATTGGGAGAGATCTGATATCAGCAGATATTCAGAAAGGTCCATCATACATGAGGACAGAAAGAGTTCCACGGGGATCTTAGACCAACCAAGTTACTGCAACATGATCTCTCAAGTATTTCTAGTATCCAAATGAGATGAATGAAACAAGAGGTGAAAAAGAAGCAGAAAACCATTTCTTGACTTCCAGTGCAATTCTTCTTATCCAAACCCAGCTAATGATATGCAAGCTGAATTTGCATAAAGGGAGGGAAATTCAGATTCTTGGAGGTTTAAAGGGCACTCTCCCAATCTGAGTTTCCCAAAAAGATCAACTCTTCATCATGGCCTAGTCTCTGCTCTTGGCCTTCTTCTTATGGTGCCCAGGTAATTTAGGAAGAATTCTCACCTCTGGATTCCTGTGATGGCTTGGAATCCATCAGGCTCAAACTGTAATGATGGTTTGATCTTGATATCAAAGACACCCCCTTCCATGCCTTCCTTGGCTTTGCATTGGGACAAAGTTGGTCTTTGCTCCCCTTCATTTTCTCCATCATGGTCTGGACTCTGCTGCTCTTCCTCTTCTCTTATTCTCCAGGCAAAATCAAAAGCCCATCTTGGCTGTTTTATCCCACTTTGTGCAATCCTGCTTGCTTCAGTTTCCCATCTTGGAAGGGTTTTCAGTGTTGATTTTTTCTCCTTTCAGGCACAATGTGTCAATTCACCCTGACTCAGGAACCTGCCCTCTCAGCATCTCTTGGAGAACCAATAAAACTGTTTTGCATTCTTAGCAGTGGATATCATTTCAGTGATTTCCACTGGTACCAGCAAAAGGGAGGAGAAAGGCCTAGGTTTCTCCTATATTATTATACAACCACCAGAGAGACAAAATTTGGCCCTGGATCTTCTGGTCATTTCTCAACCTCTTCTTACTCATGTCTCATATAAGTATGTGGAGAACCTCTTCTTCAACTGTGAAATAAAATCTTTCTGGACTGCACAATATAAAATCCAATACGGTCCATTCAAGGCTGGACCAAGGATGGCTCTGGGATTTTTGGAGGCCCACATAATATGATAAATCTACATTATTTTCTCTTTTTTTCTTATTTCATAAAGGCGTCACTTCACAGCTCACCTTAACTCAGCCTCTCTCCCAGTCTGGATCTCCAGGAGGGACAATTAAACTCTCCTGTGCCATCAGTAGTGATCCCAACAACATTCGCTGGTTTCAGCAGAGATCTGGGGAATCCCCTCGCTTTGTGCACTGTGATGGCTGCAGCAGGGGAGAAGGGATCCCCGACCGATTCACCGGAACCCGATCAGGGAACAACGGCTACTTAACCATCACCAACCTTCAGGCTGAAGACGAGGCCGATTATTACTGTCACATGTGGTATAGCAATGGTGGAGTGTTCCACAGTGAGACAATCTAATGAGGAACTGAGACAAAAACCTTCTTCCTTCACACAGCAATGATTTGCTCAAAGGTTGGGTAGGTCTTTCCTTTATCTGATGAAAAGGCTCTGCAGCCTGTTTCTTACAGGCATAGATGGACCCAAAGATTCATCTTCCAGAAGAAGAATCCCACTATAACACAGAAAAACAAGAAAAAATGTTGCTCACACTTAGAGCCTCAAGATGAAAATGATGAATGTAAAGAAATGTTAAGATGGACCTTCATACATGATGTCAGCCTCTGCTTTGCTGCTGCTTCGGCTGCCATTGAAACAGGGAGGGAGGGGACATGGTATTTGGGAGGGGAATCATTATGTGCTGGAGGAAGATTCTAGATGCTGGCCTGACCATCTCATTGCCCATGTGGAGGAAGGGAGTTTCCCGCCAAGGTTAACTGCCCAGCATTCCAACATTGTGATGGTTTTTGAAGATATCTCTGACCTGACAGTTGGGTGAATTATAATTGGACTATGGACTGGGTGCCAAGGGGAGGGGATTGAACTATACATGATATTCTTTGCTTTTGCGCCTAATTAACCAGATTCAGTTTTGCTTTGCTACTATTCGTTTGTAATTAGTAAAAGTACACTTAATTTCAAACAAATGGAGTTGAGTGGTTTCTTTCCTGATTATTAAATGAAGTAGCACCTGACACATTATAGTTCTCTCTTGTTCAATACTCCATGGATTTCAGGCCCTGTGTTGACACTTTGCACTTGAAAATTGTGTTTAGCCCATGAACAAATTAAAAAAAGTGAGAGAAATAGATTTTTCTTGAGCAAAAAGTTCTTAGATGAATTCTCCTCGTACAGTTTTTATGGGCAGAAATAAGCAAAATAAGAGAATGGGACCCTTTTTACAATCAAAACACATTTACAGCAGAACAAGTTCAAGAAAGATACTTTCCTTATCAAATAGACAATCAAGAATGTAAGGGAATTATGATTTATTGGGAAAAAAGTAATACTAATTGTAATTGAACATATACTGTACAATGAAAGTGAGGTATTTAGTTATACTAGATGAAAAATCTTTGATGGTAAATGTTATTCAAGAAGATGGATGTTAAAACACTTGTAACCAAACAACATGCTGTATGTGATGATGCTTTTTTATTTTTGTGTGTATGTGTTGTCTGTGTAATAAAAATAAAAATTTATATTAAAAAAAGAAAGATACTTTCAGTTGCTTTTTTATTGCAGAGGACATGGATGTGTCTAAAAAAGTCTGATAGAACTTGTCCTCCTCAATATCCACATTATAACACAAAGGCTAAATAAAGTCATCTGTTATGCAAATCTCTTCTCTACTCATTGGTCAAAACTATTTCAGTGAAAGCCAATCAATGTACTTATATTTGCATGGACTTTCCTTCAATTCTAGGAGGAACTAGGTAAGAAGGTAGAAGGATCCCCAGGTAGATATTCCTTGGTTGTAGGAAGGGAGACCTTTCGAAGAAAAGCACCATGGCCTGGACTCTGGTTTCCCTTTCACTTCTTACCTATTTCTCATGTAAGTATGCGGAGAACCTCTTCTTCAACTGCCCAATAAACACTCTCTAATTCGTGCAATATAAAATCCAATTTGGTCCATCCAAAAGATGTTTCTAGGATTTTGGGAAACCAATATAATATTACAGGTCTTTATTGTTTCCTCTCCCCTCTCCACTTTGTAAAGGTGTCACTTCACAGCCCATCTTGACTCAGCCTGTCTCACAGTCTGGATCTCCAGGAGGGACAATTAAACTCTCCTGTGCCATCAGCAGCAGTCCAAATTATATTTACTGGCTTCAGCAGAGATCTGGGGAAGCTCCTCGCTTTGTGCACTGTGATGGCTGCAGCAGCAGGGGAGAAGGGATCCCAGACCGATTCATGGGAACCCGATCAGGGAACAATGGCTACTTAACCATCACCAACCTCCAGGCTGAAGACGAGGCTGATTATCACTGTTACATGGGTTATAGCAGTGGTGGAGTGTTCCACAGTGAGACAATCTAATGGGGAACTGAGACAAAAACCTCCTTCCTTTCTAGAGCAAACTGTTGCTCAAAGTTTGAGTTGGTCTTTCCTGGGTCGAATTAGTACGCATTGAAAGCTGTTACTACCAGGCAGAGGTTGTGCCAGAGATCCATTTTGCAGAAGAAAGCAAGTAAAATATGCAAACACAAGAAAAACCTCTTCACTCTTCGGGTCACAAGCATGAAATGATTACAAAGAAATATGAATCTACAAGCACATACTTTACTTTTCTCACTTGCTTAGTAAGCCACACCATTCCTTCCCTACGTTGACCTTTTGCAGTTGAAAATTCTGTTTAGCCTATGAAGAAACCAAATGAAATGAAGTAATAGATTGTATTAATGAAGAGTTTTAATAAATTTTACAAATATTTTCCCCTTCCCTTCCTCCGCCCCAACCCTGCCCTCCCTCCCTCCCCTCAACCTCCCAAAGAAAAATACAGGGTATAAACATTTAACAATCATATACTAACATAAGCTAACTAACTATAGCTTCCTAGCTCCTCTTGTACTTTAACTCCCCTTTTATTAAGCTAACTTTAGATAAATTATAACATTCCTTGTTCATTCATTAATAAGCTGATTGAAATTTCTTAGTCCGATATTTATTTTGAATGTAGTCAATCCATCTTCTCCATTCCAGCTTGTATTTCTCATATGAATAGTCCTTCAAATATGCTGAGATTTTGGCCATCTCTGCTAAGTTTACTACTTTTAACATCCATTCTTAAACAGTAGGAAATTCTTCCTTCTTCCAGTACTGCGCCACCAACAATCTTGCTGCCCTTGTTAAGTTCAGAATCAAATTAGTCTCTATAACTGTACAGTCTGTAATTATACCTAGCAAGAACAGCTGGGGAGTGAACTTTATCCTCTTTTTAAGAATATTTTGAATAATCCACCATATTGTTATCCAAAATGCTTTAACTTTTTTACAAGTCCACCATATATGATAATACGTAGCGTCAACACAATCACATCTCCAGCATTTACATTGTAAATTTGGATACATACAAGCTACCTTTTTGGGATCTAAATGCAATCTATAAAACATCTTATAAAAATGAAATAGATTTTATTTAAATCAAAAAGTCCTGTGATAAATTCTCCTCCTGCACATCTGTGGGAGGCGTCCCTGACTGTGCCCTTCCATTCCTCCCCTCTTCTCTGCATCCACAATGACCCCAAGGAGAAGGCACCAAACTGACTTCCCACAAGGCACTGTGCAAATCAGGTAAATGAAAATCAGGTAAATGAAATGACAACAAAGATTTGGAGGTAGTCCCCAGACTCTATAATTCAGAGCAATTCACTTCTGATGGTAACATCTCAAGATGTTTCCCATGTCCCTATGATCCGAAGGGTTATTAGCCTCTCCTTCTATTTTCTTGCCTTCACTTTTTGCTCATGGAAGCTTAGAAAGATCTATCCTTCTGCCAATAGGGAATTAGGTTTGTGATGTTATTACATAGTAGTCTTGAAAACAGAGGAAAATGGTGGTGTTGAATTGGACAAAAAAAACAACCAAATGTTTGCTATTTTTGTTTTTGTGGCTTTATCCACCCTTTGAGTTAAGCTAGTGCAAGAATCATACATCCCAGGGATTCCAAAAGTTGAAAGAATTTGTGGTATGTTGCTGTATTTTGTACAACAGCAAAATCTTGGAAGCTTTCTGTGTGACCAATTTATGCTATATATGATTTAGATGCTGTTACTGAGTATTTCTTTCTTAACAGAAAGCATCTCTCCCTGGACTTTATTGATTGCATAAGCTTCTCTGGGCAACAAGTTGACCCAACTCAATCAAGGGTGAAGGGGATTAAAAGAACATGCTTTGCTCGAAGATAGAAATAGGGAACCTTGCAAAAATTTAGGGCTAGGATCACCTTTCTCTGAGATACATTTTGTATGGGAGAAGATATCACCCAATTATGATCACAGGGTTTGACAACAGGGGGCGCCACCTTCTTAGAAATGCACCCAGCCAAACAGCTGCCACCACTGCTGAAACTCTCCTCTGTGCAATAGACTGAGAAATTTCACCAGCTGCAAAAATGCTTCATGCTGATATCAAGAAAGGACAGTCAATAAACAGCTGGTGACATCGGGGGTGTTTTATAGAAGAGGATGTTGGTCAACTCTGGAGTCTCCTTCAGGTGCAGAGACTCTTTTTTTTTTTTTTTGAGGGAGATACCCATATTGTTCCAATGTAGAATTAATAACCATGGATTTGAAGTGATAAACTGTCATTAGTTGACTTTAAGGCTGTTTTCTATTGGTTGTATAGAGTTGCACAGCAGATTGAAATGGGTTGGGAAGTTGACAATGTCATTTGGGATCTGTCATTAATTACGGTAGAGTGTCTTGCTTTGGGTACTCGGTAGACTGAGCCATTGAACTTCGTCCCCTCAATTTTGAGGTCAGCCAGTACTCCAAAGCAGCCCTGGCTTATCTAGCAACTTCAAAAGGGAACTTCCTGGGGAAGATCAAAGGGAATCTGCCAAGTTACCTTGAGCTGAATCAATTTGGAAGAAGAAGAATGCCTGTCTTATTTTTTTGGGGGGTGCAGGAGGCGGCGAGCATTGTTGCCTCAGGGCTGCTGCTGTGTTGGAATATTTTCAGGGAGGGCTTATTTTAGCACATGTGCTCAAAAAGCCGAATTGGGCTTATTATCTAAGGTGTTCTTATTTTCAGGGAAACAGGGTAGTAGAATTGGTCCTTCTCAAATCCCAAACCTGACTTCATCCTTTCCGAATGCCTTTCTCCTAAATTTCCTATGTGGTGACTTAAAACCTAAATAAAGACATCTTCATAACCCTTCCCTTTATGCAAATTTCTCCCCCACTGGTTGGTCAAAATCAATTCAAAGAAAGCCAATCAGTGCATTTATATTTGCATGGATCTTCCTTCCATTTTAGGAGGACTTAAGTAAGAAGACAGAAGGGTCCCAGGTTTTAGGAAGGGAGATCTTTTGAAGGAAATCACGATGGCCTGGATACTGGTTTTCCTTTTACTTCTTACTTATTTCTCATGTAAGTATGTGGTGGATCTCTTCTTCAACTGCCCAATAAACACTCTCTAATTAGCACAATATAAAATCCAATTTGGTCCATCCAAAGGAGGGTTCTGGGATTATTGGAGGCCCACATAATATTACAGGTCTTTATTGTTTCCTCTTTTTTCCCCACTTTGTAAAGGTGCCACTTCCCAGCCCACCTTAACTCAGCCTGTCTCCCAGTCTGGATCTCCAGGAGGGACTATTAAACTCTCCTGTGCCATCAGCAGTTCTCCAAACTACATTGGCTGGATTCAACAGAGATCTGGGGAATCCCCTCGCTTTGTGCACTGTGATGGCTGCAGCAGCAGGGGAGAAGGGATTCCAGACCGATTCACAGGAACCCGATCAGGCAACAACGGTTACTTAACCATCACCAACCTTCAGGCTGAAGACGAGGCTGATTATTATTGTAGCATGTGGTATAGCAGTGGTGGAGTGTTCCACAGTGAGACAATCTAATGGGGAACTGAGACAAAAACCTCCTTCCTCCGCAGAGCAGAAACTTCAAGTCCTTCAAGATTTCAGTCTGAACTGTGTCTGATGCACATGAAGCTATTGGAAGGAATTAACGATCTTTTGTCAGTTGAGACTCAGGAATCATGGTTTCTCTTTCATTCAACCTCCCCCCCCCCCATCTTCTACATCTTCTAGCTGGGGGTCTGAATTCATTCCTTTAAAAGATTGGGTTTTTTTCCCAAATTAGCTGAAGAAACACATGTAATGAAGCCAATGGTCCAATATTCCCCATCTTCTTACTTTATAAGTTTTACATTTCTCGTTCAGACAGTAATACAAGAGTCTCTTTTTGAAAGCTTCCAGAGATGAAGCTCCCACAACTTCCAAAGGCAACTTCTGTTCCATTGGTTGTGTCAGGGTTCTAAATAGCATCCAAAAGTAAATCAGAATCCAATGCAAAGGATTGCTCAAAGTTCCAATTTATTAAGAGAGCCATGTTGGCACATCTGGGAAAACCCAAATCTGAAAGCTTCCCGGTTTCCTCCACCTAGTTGAAAGTTCAAGATGTTGTCCCCACACCCACAAGTCCATCACATGATCCAATCTCCAACAGCCATGCTAGCAGTTCCACCCATCCAGTTCCGGTCAGGTGCAGAGGTGCAGAGACAAAGGATGACCTTGGCTTTCTAGAAAGAATTTTGTTATGGCATCTAACTCTGTACAATCCTCTCTCCCATTTTCCCACAATAGAAAATGCATAGCAGAATAATAGAAATATGGCAGGCCAAAGACCCAAAAGAAAAGATGGTTGCAGGCCTGAGAGGTCAATTGTTCTCGCTGTCAAAAAAATCCTCCTTATTTCTAGGTTTAATCTCTCCTTGATCAGTTTCCATCCATTATTCCTTGGCTGGCCTTCAGGGGCTTTGGAAAATAGCTTGACGCCCTGTTCTCTGTGGCAGCCCCTCAAATATTGGAAGACTGCTATCCTGTCTCCCCTGGTCCTTCTCTTCCCTACCATGCCCAGTTCCTGCAACCGTTCTTCATATGTTTGAGCCTCAAGTTCCCCCATCATCCTTTGTTCAATGACCCATTAGTCTGTTTTCTCTCACTGTCCAGGGCTCTTCTCCAACACCAAACTTCAAAGGCATCCATAATCTTCCTGTCCATCTTCTTTAAAGTAATGAATGATATTCATCATTGCTATTATTACAGATTGGGTTTTTTTATTTTTACTATCAGAAATGCCCAGGGCTTGTCTGCTGTGTAGCTATGGATATTTTCCACTTTGTGATAGGACTCAACGATTTGATTGGATAGATCAGTGATGGGTTTCAAAAATTGTTCGAACCTACTCTGTGGGTGTGGCCTCCTTTGTGGGAGTGGCTTGCCACCCATGTGACCGGATGGGAGTGGCTTGCCGCCCATGTGACCGGATATGAAGATGCCGACGACACTTGTCAGAACCACCTTAAATTACCTCACACGCAGCACTGGCATGCATAAGAATATAATGTAAACTTGTTTTTTAAAAGGCACCTTTGGTTTGTGTTAAAACAACTTCAACACACACAATGTTCTGATTGTACCACAAACGCAGTAGTCATCCTTACCTTTCACAGAGGCACTGAGTTTTATAAATATGAGCATGATAGTGTAGAATAATTATATCCAAGGACCAGTGGTGGGTTTCAAAAAATTTTGGAAGCTCTTCTGTAGGTGTGGCCTGCTTTCTGGGTCCACTGGTGGAACCTCTTCTAACTGGTTCGGTAGATTTGATGAACCGGTTCTACCGAATAGGTGTGAACTGGTAGGAACCCACCTCTGGGATAGATGAAGTCAAAGGGTTGATATGCCCAATCTTAAGACCAAATAGATTTGAATATTTGCCCAGCCCTAAGAAAGAAAAAAAACATTTATAGCTATGATGAAAGTAGACACCAGAGTGCACACTCCTCAAACTAATGAGAGGCAGTACTCTTGCAACCCTAGGTCTTTAACAAGGAATCCTGGTCAACCATATCTATTCAACTGCCTGTGAAGTTCTAACACCTGCAAGTTTTGGAAGTCTTCAACACAGAGAAAACCAGAAGAGCTATGAATAAATTTAATGAATATAATTAAGGCCAGAATAATACACTAGTTCTTGGGACCTCCTCCTCCTCTTCTTCTTCTCCCCCACTCTCTCTCCCTCTCCTTCTCCTCCTCCTCCTCCTCTTCTTCTTCTCCTCCTCCTCCCCTCCTCCTCCTCCTCCTCCTCTTCTCCTCCTCCTCCTCCTTTTCCTCCCCCTCGCCAAATTCTCAAAGATATGCATTTTGTAACAAAAACCATTGGTTCTCAGTTGGGAGCACAAAGGGATAGGGCTTTTTCTGCATGTACTACCTGTACTTATAGGACCCTTCAGGTATGACTGAACTAGAACTCCCACCAGGATGATAAATTGCGAGAAGCTTTGGAATTGTATTTTAGTAACGTCTGGTCAACTGTAAGCTCCTCTTGTCAAATCTTGATAAAGAATCGCTTTATTTGGTAGTTTCTGCAAGAATGGAGGAGTGAAGAGGAGATGGTGTTTTTTAAGGAGGAAATGATTTGAATATGAGCTTGGATCAGAGGCCTCACAAGGTTTAAGAGGGAAAGTGAAGGTCTGAACTAGAGGAGAGGCTAAGCTTTAAGAAGTTTTGTTTTTCTGGACTTCCATAATGATCTGGCTACCATTCTCCTTCATGGTCTTCAACTTTTGCTCAGGTACTGCAAAAATAAAAGATCTTGTTCTCCTTCAATGCAATCTCGCTTGGTTTATCAGTCATCTCTTTCTCTCTGCAGGTTCTCCCTTGGTGAACCAGCCTCAATCCACCTCCGTGCCTCTGGGACAAGATATCCAGATCACTTGCAGGGGGACTAATATGGACGCCAATCTTCAGCAATGGTTTCAACAACAACCAGGCAAGACCCCTAAGCTCATCATTTATGGTGGAGCTACCAGGCCAGCAGGAATCTCAGAATGATATTCAGGCTCAGTATCTGGGGAAACAGCTGTGTTACGTATTGCCAGGGCTCAAGCTGAGGAGGAGGCAATCTACTATTGTCTCGTATGGTGGGATGGCATGTACCACTGGCCACAGTGAAACAGACAGAGGAGGAAGTGAGACAAAACTTCTTAGTTTGAAAGGGAGGCACTACCCATTAACTAACTAAGAATAGAATAGAATAACAGAGTTGGAAGGGACCTTGCACGTCTTCTAGTCCAACCCCCTGCCTAGATAGGAAACCCTACACCACTTCAGACAAATAGCTATCCAACATCTTCTTTAAAACTTCCAGTGTTGGAGCATTCACAACTTCTGGAGGCAAGTTGTGCCACTGGTTAATGGTTCTCACTGTCAGGAAATTTCTCCTTAGTTCTAAGTTGCTTCTCTCCTTGATTAGCTCCCATCCATTGCTTCTTGTTCTACTCTCAGAGAATAATTTGACTCCCTCTTCTTTGTGGCAACCACTGAGATATTGGAACACTGCTATCATGTCTCCCCTAGGTCTTCTTTTCATTAAACTAGACATACCCAGTTCCTGCAACCGTTCTTCATATGTTTTAGTCTCCAGTCCCCTAATCCTCTTCGTTGCTCTTCTCTGCACTCTTTCTAGAGTCTCGCATCTTTTCTACATCGTGGTGAACAAAACTGAATGCAGTATTCCAAGTGTGGTCTTACCAAGGCGTTATAAAGTGATATTAACACCTCTCATGATCTTGATTCTATCATTCTGTTTATGTAACCTAGAACTGTGTTGGCTTTTTTGGCAGCTGCTGCACACGGCTGGCTCCTATTTAAATGGTTGTCCATGGGGACTCCAAGATCCCTCTCAGAGTTACTAATATTGAGCAAAGTACAACACATATTGTACCTGTGCATTTTGTTTTTCTCTCTTCTCAGAGAAGAGACAATAGAATAGAATAGAATAGAATAGAATAGAATAGAATAGAATAGAATAGAATAGAATAGAATAGAATAGATGATAGAAAATGGAAGAGAAGAGAAGAAAAAATAGAATAGAAAAGATGATAGAAAATGGAAGAGAAGAGAAAATAGAATAGAATAGAATAGAAAATGGAAGAGAAGAGAAATAGAATAGATGATAGAAAACAGAGCAGAAAACAGAATAGAATAAAATAGAATAGAATAGAATAAAACTTAGATTTGTATACCACTTCATAGTGCTTTCCAGCCCTCTCTAAGTGGTTTACAGAATCAGCCTCTTGCCCCCAACAATCTAGGTCCTCATTTTACCGACCTCGGAAAGATAGAAAGCTGAATCTACCTTGAGCCCATTAGGATTGAACTCCCCGCTGTGGGCAGAGTCAGCCTGCAATAACCATTGTACCACCATGGTTCTTCTACTAGTACACCATCTATTTCAAAGCAAATGCTTTGCATCTGAGGGGTTGGTCCCAAGATTTTAGACGTATAAAAGGGAAGGCCAAAGAGTTGGAGGAGATGAGCTTTTTTTGCCCTCAGAAGGAAAATAAACCAAAATTCTCATCATGTTCTGGGCTTCCTTCCTTCTCTCTTTGCTGGTCAACTCCTCAGGTGCTGTTAAAGGGGAGAGGTCATTGGTTAGATGTTTCTTCAAGTGAAAATGTTCTTTTGCAAAAGACATTATTTATTTCTTTGTTTCTTTGCACAGGATCCTTTGCCCAGTATGTCCTGACCCAGCCGGCATCCGTATCTGTCTCCCTGGGACAGAATGAAAGGATCAATTGTTCAGCAAACAACATTGGAGGCAAGCTTGTTCACTGGTACCAGCAGAAGCCTGGAGATCCTCCTGTTCTGATTATATATGATGATAGTGAAAGGCCCACAGGGATCTCAGACCGATTCTCTGGCACCAACTCGGGTAACACGGCCACCCTGAGCATCTCCAGGGCCCAAGCACAGGATGAGGCAGTATATTACTGTCAGGTGCGGGACAGTGATCAGTGCACAGTGATAAAAACTAAGGGGGAAGAGCAGCAAAAACCTTCTTCTGAGGCATTCAACCTTCTGGACTGGCTTGGAGAAGCTCAACCGTCCCCAACAAGGAAGATCTCCCTGTTCCAAGAGGGGAAAGGAATGCTGAGCAAAGAATCTCTCTGGGGTGAGGTCTACATTATGGATTCCTGACCTCCAAGACCTGTCATCTTCCCATGATTCTCCCCTCTGTTCGCATTTTCACAGATGCAAGCAGATGTTTCTTGACATGGGGGTCATCTTTATGAAGGCAGGAGAGCTTTCCTACTTTTGGGGTGTTGCCTAATGGCAATGATGCACCTTAGGCAGGAAAATATTCCTTTCCGGGCATTCCGCTTCCCATTTGGGTCCATCTAATTGCTCCAGAAGTTCCAGGTGTCTGCAATATCTCTTGAATTCTGCAGCAGAGCCATAAGGGGAAGCATCTCCGTAACTTCCTCCTGCCCAGTTTCGCTTCTTCTCTCTCTGCTTGGCCACCCACCTGTTGCAACAGAAGAGAACACCTGAAATTGTTTTTCTGGTTGCATGTCTACATGTCTGCAATCAAAAGTAGGAGAAGGAAGGTGTTAAATCTCCCTGGGGAAGACCCTATTCAGAATGATCATACTGATGCCATACTAATGTCAGATTCCCGGGACCCATAATGCTGTTAAGACAGGCCGGGAACCAGGAGTTAAGACAGGCCGGGGACCAGGAGCCCATCCTCGGGGAACTTCTCCTTCTAGGAATCTCCTCATTCCTAATCTATGATCTTAACTTCTACACGTGGTTAACCATGTGGGATGTGGTTGCAGAGGGAGGCTTCCCTGAATTCATAAAAAATACCTCCTTCCCCTTTTGAAAACCATATTAGAAAAGACAAAGCAAGCTGTCTCAACAGAGTTTTGACCATTGGGTGGAGCTCTCTCTACATCGTTGAAATGTTTTAAGAGGAGAGATGATGTCAGATTAAAACTGATTCCCTTAATCCTGGTTGACAGGATTGTGGACATATCAAGGCAGGAAACGTGGCAAATTTGTGGAAGAGGGATTTCAGTTTTGAAAGTGCTTTCCTAGAAATTCTAAATTCGGCTGAATTGTGGACTTTCTCTTCCACCAATTTCTTTGCTGAAGAGATGATTAATGAACACAACAAATATACCAGACTCTTGTACTAAATATGACAAAAGGGAATCTTCCATCAAAAATGAAGAATGTAGCCAACAAAGTGTTAAGACTAACCTTTGGAAAGGAAGCACCGACAGTAGATTGACATGTTGCATGAAGAAACATTTTTGTATAGATTTCTGAGCCAATTTTTATTTGTGGTGCTTATATTTGCACCTCCGTCACAAGCATGAGGCTCTATATTTCTGCAGAAATAATCAGCTGGCATCAACCTTCTCATCCCAAGCCTGACACACAAACAATCCCTGGGGATTTATTTTCCTGGAGGGTTAAATGGTTAAAGGATGTAACTAGTGCTTTAGAAACGTTTTTGTCTGAATTAGGCTAATCAGTTGTTCGAGTAACAAGATTGGGAGAGATCTGATATCAGCAGATATTCAGAAAGGTCCATCATACATGAGGACAGAAAGAATTCCACGGGGACCTTAGACCAAAAACATTACTGTAACACAGGGGTGGGTTTCTCGCCCCGTTCCAACCGGATCGGTTGGAACGAGGCCGGCGGCGTCCTCGTGCACACACGCGGCGTCCTCGTGCACGCGCGCGGCGCGCGTGTGCACGCACGTGGCGCGCGCATGCGTATTAGCGTCTGCGCGATGCTCCAGCTGCTCCTGGAGGATCGTGCAGGCGTTCTGCGCATGCGTGGAAAGCGCGAAATTCAAAAAAACCGGGTAAGGAGCGGGCGTGGGTGTGCGGGCGCGCGCGAGCGCGGGGGGGGGGCTTCGCCGTTCCCGGAAGTTACTTACTTCCGGGTTCGGCGACCAACCGGATCGCAGGGACCGGTGCGAACCGGTTGAAACCCAGCCCTGCTGTAACATGACCTCTCATGTATTTCTAGTATCCAAGTGAGATGAATGAAACGAGAGGTGAAAAAGAAGGAGAAAACCATCTCTTTCCTTCCAGTGCAATTCTTCTTATCCAAACCCAGCTAATGAGATGCAAGCTGAATTTGCATAAAGGGGGAGGACTCAGATTCTTGGGGGTTTAAAGGGACTATAGCAGTCTCCTAATCTGAATTTCTCAAAAGCATCAGCTCTTCACCATGGCCTGGTCTCTCCTCTTGGCCTTCTTCTTCTTATGGTGCCCAGGTAATTTAGAAGTAATTCTCACCTCTGGGTTCATCTGATTTGGTTTGGAAAGCATCAGCTAAAAGGTTGATTTGTGGTTTGAGCCGAGGTGGCGCAGTGGTTACATGCAGCACTGCAGGCTACTGCTAGATCAGCAGTTCAGCGGTTCAAATCTCACCGGCTCAGGGTTGACTCAGCCTTCCATCCTTCCGAGGTGGGTAAAATGAGGACCCAGATTGTTGGGGGCAATATGCTGACTCTCTGTAAACCGCTTAGAGAGGGCTGAAAGCCCTATGAAGCGGTATATAAGTCTACTGCTATTGCTATTGCTGATATGAAAGCCAAACCTTCCATGCCTTCCAATGAATTGAAATTCGGTGATGTCTGGATTTCAATCAGAGCAGCTCTTCCAAAGATACTCCAAGAGTGGATCTATAGGGTGCCCACCTTCATTCTCTTCCCTTTTTTATTTTAAGGAGCCAACTCACAGATTACCTTGACTCAACCTGAGGCACAATCGTTTCCCCCGGGACAACCAGCAAAGATCTCATGTATCATGAGCCGAGATAGCCAAGTGGGCAGCTATAGGATATCTTGGTACCAACAAAAGGCTGGAGAGAGCCCCAAATACCTTCTCTATCATACTGGCACGAACGGCAGGTTCACAGGGTCCAAAGATGCTCTGCCAATGTAGCCTATTTAACCATTACAAACCTCCAGGCTGAGGATGAGGCCGATTACTATTGTGGTAGTTATTACGGCAGTGGCAGCAACTTGGGGTATCCACAGAGATACATTCACATGCAGAAGTGAGACTGAAACCTCTCCTTGTAAGAGGGGAGGCTTAGCACTACCAAATTGGGATCTATACGCAACTGCAGTAACTATGACAATGATGAAGGATTGGATTGAGTTAAAGAATAAAAGAATTCTGATCTTAGAAGGCCATGACCTCCAGGCAGGCTGGCATAATTTCTTATGGGATGACAAACAGAAAACGCACAAATACTTTCAAAATTATTTAATTAGAAGAACTTTACTGCAACAATGGCTCAAAATAAAAAAAATCCACTATGTGAAAACCCCAAATTGGCTATCACCAACAGAAAGAACGACACACCCAAATTCTACAGATTGGAACAAAATCCTAAGATATAGAGATCTAATTGACAGACAGAGAAATTTAAAAACAATTGAAGAATTGGCAGATCAGAATATGAAAGTTGATTGGCTAACTTACCTCCAAATTAAAACTAAATACAATAAAAACACTAAAATATATGATATTGAAACAGAACCACACGAATTGGATAAAATTATTCAAAGTCCAGACAGAAATATGATAGGGAAAATATACGAATTCCTCTTGAAGTATCAAATGGAAGAGGAAATTGTAAAAGAACCAATGATAAAATGGGCACAGAACTTTGGCTATAACATTGAACTAGACAAATGGGAAAAATTTTGGGAAATAAATTTAAGAATGACACTATCAATCCCTTACAAGGAAAACCAGTACAAAATGCTTTATAGATGGCATCTGGCACCATAAAGGTTGTCCAAAGTTTAAACAAATACCTCTCCAAATTGCTGGAAATGTGATTCAGTACATGGCACATATTATCATTTATGGTGGACTTGTGAAGAGGCAAAAAAATTCTGGAAAAGGATCAAAAACTGGAAGAAATAACAAAGGTTAAGTTAGATTGGAAACTTGAACTCTTTCTATTAGGAATTATACCGACGAAATACAAAAAAGAAATACAATATCTAATATTACATATACTTACAGCAGCAAGGATCGTTTTGCCCAGAAGTGGAAAAATAAACTAATCCCAAATGAAGATGAAATAATAAGAAAAATTATGGACTGTGCCGAAATGGATAAATTAACGAAAGAAATACAGGGAAAAGAAGAATCAGAATTTTATCGGATATGGGATGGTATAGTTGGATGGAGCAAAGGAATAATATGGAAAAATAGAATAACACTCAAAAATAATAATTATGAGTAAAACAAGGGGGTCAAGATTGGTGAATTCAAATCATGATGATAGCTGGAAAATAGACTGTAGAATCCTAAAGAAAAAAGGAAAGAATATGAAACAAAGTTGGGTGTGTGGAAATACCACCCCCAAGAAAACATGAACTGGGATCTGAAAGAGACACCTATAACAATAGAAAAAGAAAGGAAGGGAAGAAGGAAGGAAAGGAGGGGAGGAAGGAAGTAGAGAATGGAGGGACGAAGGAAAGGAGTGGAGGGTAGAAGAGAGAGGAAGAGAAGGAGAGAAAGTAGGAGAGGAAGAAGAAGTGTGGAGGAGAGGTAAGGGAAGAAGAAAGAGGTAAGGGAAGGTGGGTAGAAGGGAGAGGAAAAGAAGAAGAGGAGGAAGAAAGAGAAGGAGAGAAGGTAGGAAGGGGAAGAAAAAGGGTAAGAGTAGGGAAGAGGTAAGGGAAGGAAGAAGGGGATGGAGACGAGGAAGGAAGGAAGGAAGTAGAGAAGGAAGGGAGGGAGAAAATAGCAATAGCAATAGCAGTAGACTTATATACCGCTTCATAGGCCTTTCAGGCCTCTCTAAGCGGTTTACAGAGAGTCAGCATATTGCCCCCAACCCTGAGCCGGTGAGATTTGAACCGCTGACCTGCTGATCTAGCAGTAGCCTGCAGTGCTGCATTTAACCACTGTGCCACCTTGGTGGTGTCTTAGCAGGTGCAAAGGATGGTAAACAAAGCATTTTAAACTATACCTTATAAAGTTCCAAATGGAATAATAATAATAATATAAGAATGGCAAAGAAAAAGAATAATTATGTGAATGTATATCTATAATCTGTATGTAAGAGAATAAATGAGAGTAAAACTAAAGCATAATATAGATAAATAATATTTGGTCATAAGTAGCTAAGTTTAAATAAATAAAGAAATGTACATAAAAATGGATAAGGAATAAGGAGATTATGAATGAAAGATAGAAATGTATAGTAGGAAAAACACTAACTGCAAAGAAACCAATTCAGAATTGCGTTATGATATACGATGGAACTTATTGTTCCTATGTTGCTTTTAAGTTATGTGTTTGTTTTTGTTGATGTGCTTCTGTGTTTAAAATAAAAAATTTACTACCAAAAAAACCCTCTCCTTGTACTTATTTGTGAACATTTCCTTCCTCCCCTTAGTCAACCATCAGTCTGGTCTGGGAAATTCTGAGACAGTTGATACTTATAGTGCAGACTCAGTTCTTCTCTCAGCCTTGCTAAGTATAAGGACCTTGTCCTGCTTCATCTTGGAAAAAACAGGAATAAATTCTGAATCTTCATAAAGGTTGCAATAAAGAGTATTGCCCACAATAACGTCTTAGCATTGTTTTCCCCCCTTTTGATTCAAATTTGGAAATTGATATTTTTGTCATGGGAAGGAAACTAAAAGGAGGCTGATCTGGGAGGACTTTTCTTCCAAGGGCTTAGAATGGAAGGGAATGAGATCATGGGATGAGATTGGATGAGATGAGAAGGGATTGAATGGAATGGAATAGAAATAGAATAGGAGAGGACAGGAGAGAAGAGAAGAGGAGAGGAGAGGAGAAAATAGGAATAGGAATAGAACAGAACTTAGACTTGTATACCACTTCATAGTGCTTTGCAGCTCTTTCTAAGTGGTTCACAGAGTCAAACACTTGCCCCCAACAATTTAGGTCCACATTTTACCAATCTTGGAAGGATGGAAGGCTGAGTCTACCTTGAGCCCATCAGGATTGAACTCCCCACTGTGGGCAGAGTCAGACTGCAATAACCACTCCACCGCCATGGTTCTTCTACTACACACCACCTATTTCAAAGCAAATGCTTTGCATCTGAGGGGTTGGTCCCAAGACTTTGCGAGGTATAAAAGGGAAGGCACAAGAGTTGGAGCAGATGAGCTTTTTTTGCCCTCAGAAGGAAAATACATCAGAATTCTCATCATGTTCTGGGCTTCCTTCCTTCTCTCGTTGCTGGTCAACTCCTCAGGTGCTGTAAAAGAAGAGAGGTCATTGGTTAGATGTTTCATAAAGTGCAAAATGTTCTTTTGCACAAGATATTATTTATTTCTTTGTTTCTTTGCACAGGATCCTTTGCCCAGTATGTCCTGACCCAGCCGGCATCCGTGTCTGTCTCCCTGGGGCAGAATGAAAGGATCACTTGTTCAGCAAACAACATTGGAGGCAAGCTTGTTCACTGGTACCAGCAGAAGCCTGGAGATCCTCCTGTTCTGATTATATATAGTGATAGCCAAAGGCCCACAGGTATCTCAGACCGGTTCTCTGGCACGAACTCGGGTAACACAGCCACCCTGAGCATCTCCAGGACACAAGCACAGGATGAGGCAGTATATTATTGTCAGGCGTGGGACAGTAATCAGTGCACAGTGATACAAACTAAGGGGGAAGTGCAGCAAAAACTGCTTCTGAGGCATTCAACCTTCTGGACTGGCTTGGAGAAGCTCAATCGTCCCCAACAAGGAAGATCTCCATGTTCCAAGAGGTGGTGGGAATGCCAAGCCAAGAATCTCTCTGGGGTGAGGTCTACATTGTGGATTCCTGACCTCCAAGACCTGTCATCTTCCCATGATGCTCCACTCCCTTTGCATTTTCACAGACGCAACCAGATGTTTCTTGACATGGGCGTTGTCTTGAGGAAGGCAGGAGAACATTCCTACTTTTGAGGTGTTGCCTAATGGCAATGATGCCCCTTAGGCAGGAAAATATTCCTTTTTGGGCATTCCGCTTCCCATTTGGGTCCATCTAATTGCTCCAGAGTTTCCAGGTGTCTGCAACATCTCTTGAATTCTGCAGCAGAGCCATAAGGGCAAGCATCCCTGTAACTTCCTCCTGGCCAGTTTCGCTTCTTCTCACTCTGCTTGGCCTCCCACCTGTTGCAACGGAAGAGAACACCTGAAATTGTTTTTCTGGTTGCATGTCTACATGTCTGGAAGCATAGGTAGGGGGAGGGAGGTGTTCAATCTCCCTGGAGAACACCCTATTCTGAAAGATCATACTGATGC
This sequence comes from Thamnophis elegans, assembly GCF_009769535.1. Lineage (NCBI taxonomy): Eukaryota > Metazoa > Chordata > Lepidosauria > Squamata > Natricidae > Thamnophis > Thamnophis elegans. Next base: position 7,869,362 of record NC_045553.1, read on the forward strand.
CATACTAATGTCAGATTCCTGGGGCCCATAATGCTGTTAAGACAGGCTGGGGACCAGAGCTTTTGTCTTCCAAACTTATGCTGGAGCCCATCCTCGGGGAAATTCTCCTTCTAGAAATCTCCTCATTCCTCATCTATGATCTTAACTTTTACACATGGTTAACCATGTGGGATGTGGTTGCCGAGCCAGGCTTCCCTGAATTCATAAAAAATACCTCCCTCCCCTTTTGAAAACCACATTAAAAAAGACAAAGCAAGCTGTCTCAACAGAGCTTTGACCATGGGGTGGAGCTCTCTCTACATCGTTGAAATATTTTCAGAGGAGAGAAGATGTCAGATTAAAACTGATTCCCTTAATCTTGGTTGACAGGATTGTGGACATATCAAGACAGGAAATGTGGCAAATTTGTGCAACAGGGATTTCAGTTAGAAAAGTGCTTTTACAGAATTCCTAAATTCTGCAGAATTGTGGACTTTCTCTTCCACCAATTTCTTTGCTGAAGAGTTGATTAACGAACACAACAAATATACCAGGACCTTGTACTAAATATGACAAAAGGGAATCTTCCATCAAAAATGAGGAATGTAGCTAATGAAATGTGAAGACTAACCTTGGGAAAGGAAACACCGACAGTAGATTGACATGTTGCATGAAGAAACATTTTTGTATAGATTTCTGAGCCAATTTTTATTTGGGGTTCTCATATTTACACTTCCGTTCCAAGCGTGAGGTTCTGCATTACTGCAGAAATAATCAGCTGAAATCTACATTCTGATCCCAAGCCTGACACACAAACAATTCCTGGGTAATTATTTCCTGGAGGGTTAAATGGTTTAGAAATGTTTTTGTCTGAATTAGGCGAAACAGTTGTTCAAGTAACGATTGGGAGAGATCAGATATCAGCAGATATTAAGAAAGATCCATCATACATGAGGACAGAAAGAGTTCCACCAGAACCTTAAATAAACCACGTTACTGTAACACGATCCCTCAAGTATTTCTAGTATCCAAATGAGATGAATGAAACAAGAGGTGAAAAAGAAGGAGGAAACCATCTCTTGCCTTCCAATGCAATTCATTTTATCAAAACCCAGCTAATGAGAGGCAAGCTGAATTTGCATAACGGGGAGGACACAAATTCTTGGGGGTTTAAAGGGACTATAGCAGTCCCCCAATCTGAGTTTCCCAAAAGCATCAGCTCTTCATCATGGCCTGGTCTCTGCTCTTGGCCTTTTTCTTCTTATGGTGCCCAGGTAATTTAAGAATAATTCTCAGCTCTGGGTTCATCTAATGGTTTGGGGAGCATCAACTTCATGGTGTAACTATTGTTTGAGCCTGATATGAAAGCCAACCCACTTCCATTCCTTCTAATGAATTGAAATTCGGTGATTTCTGGATTTCAATCAGAGGAGCTCTTCCAAAGATACTCCAAGAGTGGATCTATAGGGTGTTCACCTTCATTCTCTTCCCTTTTTTATTTTCAGGAGCCAACTCACAGTATACCTGCAGCACAATCATTTTCACTGCGACAACCAGCAAAGATCTCATGTACCATGAGCCAAGGCAGCCAAGTAGGCAGCTATACCATATCTTGGTACCAACAGAAGGCTGGAGAGAGCCCCAAATACCTTCTCTATAATACTGGCACGAACGGCCGATTCACAGGGTCCAAAGAAACCTCGGCCAATGCAGCCTATTTAACCATTTCAAACCTCCAGGCTGAGGATGAGGCCGATTACTATTGTGGTGGTTATTACTACGATGGCAGCAACTACAGGTTTCCACAGTGATACACTCACATGCAGAAGTGAGACAAAAACCTCCCCTTGTGCTTTCTTGCAAACACTTCCTTCTTCCCCTTAGTGAACCATCAGCCTTGGCTGGGAAATACTGACACAGATAATACTTAAGAACAGACTCAGTTCTTCTCTCAGGTATTTATTGCTAAGGATAAATATTTTCTCCTGCATCACTTTTGAGAAAAATGAAAAATGGCAAGGGATAAATTTGCAATCTTCATCATGGTTGCAATTAAAAAAAACATTGTATCGGTTTCATTTTTACTCCTCCCCCCCTTGATTGAAATTTGAAAATATATCACATGTTTCTCCTAGAAAGGAAAATAAAAGGAGGCTGGTCTGGAATTCTTAATGGGAATGCAATTCAACTACCAAAAGCAAATCTGAGATAGAATTGAGTTTGAAGCAAGAATCACAATTTAAAATATGGATTTGTAGCAATACCAATATTAGGTGTGTTTCTTTGTTTTTGCTGTTGTTGTTGTTTTGCCTTTATAATCCATATTTCAATTATATGTTTGGTTTCCAAGAGAAAACCAGTGGGATTTTATTTTGGACCATTCAAAAGCAAAAGTAAAGGTAAATTTAGCTGAGAGAGATTGTGGGGACCGAGGTCACCCAAGGGGTTTCTGTGGCTGAACCTGAACTGATCTCTTTATCCCTAATCTATGACCTTAACCACTATTTGGCACTTTCCTATTCAAAATCTGTGGTGTGATTGAACATGCGGCTTCCCTGACCTTTCAAAAAAGCAACTCCTTCCCCTTTTAAAAACCCCTTTTGAAAAGACGAGAGAGTCTCTCTCAACAGAGATTTGGCCATGTGGAGGAGCTCTTGCTACATTTTTCAAATATTTTCTGAGAAGAGAAAATATAATATTGAAATTGAATATTTAAACCGAAACCGAGTTCAATTTGGACAATGATTTTTACCAGAAATCCAAATTTCTCAGGGATTCTAGAATTTAGATGAGACACTTTCTTACGTTCTCTTTCACTCGCCTCTTTCCCTGAATAATTCATTGGCCGTCTTAACACAAAACATTTCACTAAACTCTGTTCAGAACCTAATGGTTGCATGCAAACAACATGCTAAGGAAATCCACCCAAGCTTCAATGGTACTTAGGAATGAGCAAATACAGTTGGATATATGCAAATTGTCTCTGGCAAAACTTTGCAGGATTTCTCCTTTGACTGGGGAGGGCAACAGCTGAATATTCCTCAATTTTGAACAACCCCGACCCCAAAATTCAATTCTTTATATCCAAAACTTGCTGCCAAGATGGAAACTGAATTTGCATAAAGGGGGGAGGACTAAGATTCTTGGGGGTTTAAAGCACTCTCCCAATCTGAGTTTCCCAAAAAGATCAGCTCTTCATCATGGCCTGGTCTCTACTCTTGGCCTTCTTCTTCTTATGGTGCCCAGGTAATTGGGGAAGAATTCTGTCCTCTGGATTCCTGTGATGGCTTGGAAACCATCAGGCTCAAGCTGTAATGATGGTTTGATCCTGATATCAAAGCCACCCCCTTCCATGCCTTCCAACCCATTGGAATTCAGTGATGCCTGGATTTCAATCAGAGCAGCTGTTCCAAAGATACTCCAAGAGTGGATCTATAGAGTTTCCACCTTCATTCTCTTCCCCTTTTTTTAAATTTTCAGGAGCCAACTCACAGATTACCTTGACTCAACCTGAGGCACAATAATTTCCCCCGGGACAACCAGCAAAGATCTCATGTACCATGAGCCAAGGCAGCCAAGTGGGCAGCTATTACATCTCTTGGTACCAACAGAAGGCTGGAGAGAGCCTCAAATACCTTCTCTATGATAGCAACAGCAACGGACGGTTCAAGGGATCCAAGGACACCTCGGCCAATGCAGCCTATTTAACCATTACAAACCTCCAGGCTGAGGATGAGGCTGATTACTATTGTGCTGTTTATTATGGTAGTAGTAACAACATATACCCACAGTGATACACTCTCTTGCAGAAGTGAGACAAAAGCCTCCCTTTGTGCTAACTTGCGAACACTTCCTTCTTCCTCTGAACTAACCATCAGTCTGGCCTGGGAAATACTGACACAGTTGATACTTAAAGAACAGACTCAGTTCTTCTCTCAACTGTCTTACTACAATTTTCAAATATTTTCTGCAAAGAAACAATTCAATATTGAAACTCAATATTTCAACAGAAACAAGTGCTTTAGAGGAGTGTGGACATAGCAACCCAGGTGATTGGCTGAATTTCTCCAACACGGTTTTCTGTTTGGAAAATGATTTTACCAGAATTCCTAATTTCTCAGGGAGTTTGGGGATTTTTTCGATCCAATTTCTTTGTTAAGTATATGAAGAAAATAAAGGTTAGGTTTGATCACCGAGGGCTTGTTGAGAGCTTGATGATGGCTTAAGAATGTAAAATAAAGGCTTCGACAGCGAGTCAGCCAGGAATTGACCAAATTATATAAACACCCAGAGTTAAAATGTATTAAGTTATGGACTGGATCCTGTAAGCTTCCTTGCAAAACTAGCCACCGTGTGAAGCAGGAAACCTCGGACAGTCTGATTAACAAAAGGACTATATGACAAATCAGCATCCTCTTTTAACGACCCCTTGTGGGATGGAGCCTGGGCAGCTGAATGGAGCTGAGTATTGACTGGCCAGATGCCCTTCCTTTCACCAATGCTGAGTTTTCTTCAGCAGATATATTCTCAGTCTGCCCAGAGAGAGAAATAGCTAGGATCGAAATCCCAGCCTCCTGATTGTGAGGTTAGAGCTTCCCCTCTAGGCCACTGAACGACTCACAATATGACAAATATAATCTACTAATATAATCTACAAACATAATCTAATGATGATAAAATTTAATCCTGCACCAAGAATGACAGATGAAGTCAACTGAATGTCAATAGTGACTGTGTAGAGAGATGGGAAAGTTGTACAAAGAAAGTTTTTTGTATTAATCTCTGAGCCAATTTTTATTTAGGGTGCTTGATTTGCACATCTGTCCCAAGCCTGAGGCTTATCTTTCTGCAGAAAACACCATCTGGAATAAGCTTTCTCATCCCAAATGTGACACACAAACAATTCCTGGGGATTTATTCCCGGAGGGTTCAATACTTAAAGAATGTTACCAGTTTTTTAGAATAAAAATAGTCTTTAATTTAATTTAATAGTCTTTAATCAATCAGAGCACCTTCTCTATAATACTGGCATGAACAGCTGTTTCACGGGGTCTAAGGACACCTCGGCCAATGCAGCTTTTTTAACCATTACAAACCTCCAGGCTAAGGATGAGGCCGATTACTATTGTGGTGGTGGTTACCGCAGTGGCAGCAACTATTGGTATCCACAGTGATAAACTCACATGCAGAAGTGAGACAAAAACCTCCCCTTGTGTTTACTTGCAAACACTTCCTTCCTCCCCTTAGTGAACCATCAGTCTTGGCTGGGAAATTCTGACACAGTAAATACTTAAGAACAGACTCAGGGTGCTTGATTTGCACCTCTGTCCCAAGTGTGAGGCTTTTATTTCTGCAGAAATAACCATCTGGAATAAGCGTTCTCATCCCAAATGTGACACACAAACAATTCCGGGGGATTTATTCCCGGAGGGTTCAATGCTTAAAGAATGTTACCAGTTATTTGGAAAAATAATAGTAATTGATTAGCCATCCAGTTGTTCAAGTAGTAAGATGGGAAGAGAGACTGTACATTGATATCAATAGATCTTTATAAAAGTCTAGTAAGGCCACACCTGGAATAAGGCAACCAATTTTGGTCACCACGTTACAAAAAAGATGTTGAGACTTTGGAAGGAGTGGATAGAAAAGAGCAACTAAGTTGATTAAAGCATATTAAGAACAGTTGCAAGAATTGTGTATGGCTAGTCTAGAAAAAAAAAAGGACTACCAGTGAACATGCTAGAAGTATTCCAAGAATTGAGGGGCTGTTACAGAAAAGAGGGGGTCAACTGATTTCCCAAAGCTCCAGAGGGCAGAACAAGAAACAATGGATAGAAACGAATCAAGGAGAGAAGCAACCTGGAATTAGGGAGAAACTTCCTAATAGTGAGAAGAACCAACCAGTGGAACAGAAGTTGCCTTCAGAAGTTGTGGTTTCTCCAAGACTGGAGGTTTTTAAGCAGAGACTGGAAAGCCATTTGTACAAAGTGGTGTATGGTCTCCGGCTTGAGCAGAAGATCTCCAAGGTCCCTTCCAGCTCTATTCTGAATTGAATCTTGTGAACGATCCTCTCATCATCATAGGTGAGGACACAATACATCCATGGGAATCCAAACCAGTTACTGTAACATGGCCACCTGAAATATATCCAGGGTCAAGATAGAACAACGAAAGAAGAGGTGAAAAGAGGAACAGGAAAACATCTCTTTCCTCCAAGTGAAATTCTTTTTATCCAAAATTACTAATGAGATGCAAGCTGAATTTGCATAAGGGGGTAAAGCCAGATCCCTGGAAAGGTTTAAAGGGAAGAAGGCAGTTTCCCAACCAGAGTTTCTGAAAAGATCAGTTCCCCATCATGGCCTGGTCTCTGCTCTTGGCTTTCTTCTTCTTATGGTGCACAGGTAATTTAAGAAGAATTCTCACCTCGGGATTCATTTGCTGTTTTGGAAAGCATCAGCTTGATGGAGTAACTATGGTGTGGTTCTGATATCAAAACCACCCCTTCCATGCCTTCCAACCCATTGAAATTCAATGATGTCCGGATTTCAAGCAGAGCAGTTCTTCAAAAAATACTCCAAGAGTGGATCTATAGGATGTCCATCTTCATTCTCTTCCTTTTTTTATTTTCAGGAGCCAACTCACAGTATACCTTGACTCAACCTGCGGCACAATCATTTCCCCCAGGACAACCAGCAAAGATCTCATGTATCATGAGCCGAGATAGCCAAGTGGGCAGCTATAACATACATTGGTACCAACAGAAGGCTGGAGAGAGCCCCAAGTACCTTCTCTATAATACTGGCACGAACGGCCGGTTCACGGGGTCCAAGGACACCTCTGCAAATGCAGCCTATTTAACCATTACAAACCTCCAGGCTGAGGATGAGGCCGATTACTATTGTGGTGGTGCTTACAGCAGTGGCAGCAACTGGTGGTATCCACAGTGATAAACTCACATGCAGAAGTGAGACAAAAACCTCCCCTTGTGCTTTCATGCAAACACTTCCTTCTTTCCCTTAGTCCACCATCAGCCTTTGCTGGGAAATTCTGACACAGTTAATACTTAAAGTGCAGACTCAGTTCATCTCTCAGCCTTGCTAAGTATAAGGACCTTGTCCTGCTTCATCTTGTAACAAACAGGAATAAATTCTCAATCTTCATAAAGGTTGCAATAAAGAGTATTGCCCTCAGTAACGTCTTAGCATTGTTTTTCCCCCTTTTGATTAAAATTTTGAAATTGATATTTTTCATGGGATGGAAACTAAAAGGAGGCTGATCTGGGATGCCTTTTCTTCCAAGGGCTTAGAATGGAAGGGAATGAGATCATGCGATGAGATTGGATGGGATGGGATGAGATGGGATGAGATGGGATGAGATGGAATGGCATAGAATAGAATAGAGAACAGAATAGAATAGAATAAAATAGAAGAGAAGAAAAGAAGAATAGGAATAGAACAGAACTTAGACTTGTATAAGTGCTTTGCAGCTCTTTCTAAACAGTTCACAGAGTCAGACTATTGCCCCCAACAATCTGGTTTCTCATTTTACCGACCTGGGAAGGATGGAACGCTGAGTCTACCTTGAGCCCATCAGGATTGAACTCCCTGCTGTGGGTAGAGTCAGCCTGCAATAAGCACTCCACCGCCATGGCTCTTCTACTTGTACACCACCTATTTAGTTTAGTTTCAAAGCAAATGCTTTGCATTTGAGGGGTTGGTCCCAAGACTTTGCAACGTATAAAAGGGAAGGCACAAGTGTTGGAGCAGATGAACTTTTATTTGCCCTCAGAAGGAAAATACACCAGAATTCTCATTATGTTCTGGGCTTCCTTTCTTCTCTCGATGCTGGTCAACTCCTCAGGTGCTGTAAAAAGAGAGAGGTCGTTGGTTAGATGTTTCATCAAGTGAAAATGTTCTTTTGCACAAGACATTATTTATTTCTTTGTTTCTTTGCACAGGATCCTTTGCCCAGTATGTCCTGACCCAGCCAGCATCCATGTCTGTCCCCCTGGGGCAGAATGAAAGGATCGCTTGTTCAGGAAACAACATTGGAGACAATATGGTTCACTGGTACCAGCAGAAGCCTGGAGATCCTCCTGTTCTGATTATATATGGTGATAGCCAAAGGCCCACAGGGATCTCAGACCGATTCTCCGGCACCAACTCGTGAAACACGGCCACCCTGTGCATCTCCAGGGCCCAAGCACAGGATGAGGCAGTATACTACTGTCAGGTGTGGGACAGTAATCAGTGCACAGTGATACAAACTAAGAGAGAAGTGAAGCAAAAACTGCTTCTGAGGCATTCAACCTTCTGGACTAGCTTGGAGAAGCTCAACCATCCCCAACAAGGAAGATCTCCCTGTTCCAAGAGGTGTGGGGGATGCCGAGCTAAGAATCTCTCTGGGGTGAGGTCTACCTTATGGATTCCCCACCTACAAGACCTGTCATCTTCCCATGATTCTCCCCTCCCTTTGCACTTTCACAGAGGCAACCAGATGTTTCTTGACATGGGGGTCGTCTTGAGGAAGGCAGGAGAACTTTCCTACTTTTGAGGTGTTGCCTAATGGCAATGATGCCCCTTAGGCAGGAAAATATTCCTTTCCAGGCATTCCGCTTCCCATTTGGGTCCACCTAATTGCTCCAGAAGTTCCAGGTGTCTGCAACATCTCTTGAATTCTGCAGCAGAGCCGTAAGGGCAAGAAGCCCCGTAACTTCCTCCTGCCCAGTTTCGCTTCTTCTCACTCTGCTTGGCCACCCACTAGTTGCAACGGAAGAGAACACATGAAATTGTTTTTTTGGTTGCATGTCTACATGTCTGCAAGCAAAAGTAGGGGGAGGAAGGTGTTAAATCTCCCTGGGGAACACCCTATTCAGAAACTTCATACTGATGCCATACTAATGTCAGATTCCAGGGGCCCATAATGCTCTGGCCAGGGACCAGAGCTTTTGTCTTCCAAGCTTTCAAACTCCTGCTGGAGCTCATCCTCGGGTAACTTCTCCTTCTAGGAATCTCCTCATTCCTAATCTATGATCTTAACTTCTACATGTGATTAACCATGTGAGATGTGGTTGCAGAGGCAGACTTCCCTGAATTCATAAAAAAATACCTTTTTCCCCTTTTGAAAACCATATTAGAAAAGATAAAGCAAGCTGTCTCAACAGAGCTTTGACCATTGGGTGGAGCTCTCTCTACATCGTTGAAATATGTTAAGAGGAGGGATGATGTCAGATCAAAACTGATTCCCTTAATCTTGGTTGAAAGGATTGTGGACATATCAAGCCCGGAAATGTGGCAAATTTGTGCAACGGGGATTTCACTTAGAAAAGGTTTTTTTTTACAGGATTCCTAAATTTTGCAGAATTGTGGACTTTCTCTTCCACCAATTTCTTTGCTGAAGAGCTGATTAACGAACACAAGAAATATACCAGAATCTTGTACTAAATATGACAAAAGGGAATCTTCCATCAAAAATGAGGAATGTAGCCAACAAAGTGTGAAGACTAACCTTGGGAAAGGAAACGCTGACAGTAGATTGACATCAGTGACGTGCGGTGAGGTTTATGGCTGGTGAAGCAAAAAGAAAGAAAGTGGCTTTTGCCCACCCCGCCACTATGTCCAAAATAGAGGCATCCCGCCTCTATGTCAGAGTTGGACATAGCGGCGGAGTGGGCAAAAGCCACTTTCTTTCTTTTTGCTTCACCAGCCATCAACCTCACCGCACGTCACTGATGTCAATCTACTGTCAGCGTTTCCTTTCCCAAGGTAAGTCTTCACACTTTGTTGGCTACATTCCTCAAAAAAGACCCACCTCTGCTGGCAGGCTGCCCCGACACAGAGAAAGAAAGCTGGCGGGCTGCCCTCCCTTCCTCTCCTACCCCCTTCCCTCTGAGTGAAGAAACACACATTACTTACAATTACTTACAAATTACATTAATTTTGAATTCCTTCCCCTCCCACCGACCCACATACATTCTCCAGCTGTTTCACAATCACAGAGGATTTCAACTCTGCTCTTGCCTGCCATCATGAAAATGGAAAAATGTCAAAGGAAAAAGGCAAGAGCTGCTGAGGTCAGTCTGGCTTAGCTGCTGCCAGAGTCCCCAATGAATGACTCTGCTTAACTGTTTAAAAAAGCCTCTAAAAATGCCCTCTGCCGGAGGAGGCAAGAGATCTATCAAGGAATTTTTCTGCTTTTAACCCTTGCTTAACTCTGCTCGAGTGATCATAAAGTCATACTAAATGAGGCACGTGGTTCTCCTGCCTCCTCCTGTAGAGGGCACTTTTTTAGAGGCTTTTTTAAACAATTAAGCATTAAGCTGATTCATCCACTGAGACTCTGGCGGAAACTACCTCACCCTTTTTCCTTTTACATTTCTTTTTCTTTTCATGATGACAGTGGTGAGAGTCTGCCTTCCCTGCCTCCCCTGATTGCACGTCACAGGAATAAATAGGAATAAATTCTCAAGATTCATAAAGGTTGCAATAAAGAGTATTGCCCACAATAACATCTTAGCATTTTTCCCCTCCTTTTGATTAAAATTTGGAAATTGATATTTCTCATGGGAAAGAAACTAAAAGGAGGCTGATCTGGGATGCCTTTTCTTCCAAAGGCTTAGAATGGAAGGGAATGAGATCAAGGGATGGGATGGAATGGCATAGAATAGAATAGGATAGAATAGAATAGAATAGAATAGAATAGAATAGAGAATGGAAGAGAAGGGAAGGGAAGGGCAGGGAAGGGAAGAGAAAGGAATAGGAATAGGAATAGGAATTGGAATTGGAATAGGAATAGGAATAGGAATAGGAATAGGAATAGGAATAGGAATAGGAATAAGAATAAGAATAGAACAGAACTTAGACTTGTATACCACTTCATAGTATCTTGCAGCTCTTTCTAAGTGGTTTACAGAGTCAGCATATTTACCCCTAATAATCTGGATCATCATTTTACTGACCTCGGAAGGATGGAAGGCTGAGTATACCTTGAGCCCAGCAGGATTGAACTCCCTGCTGTGGGCAGAGTCAGCCTGCAATTACCACTCCACCACCATTGCTCTTCTACTGCTACACCACCTATTTCAAAGCAAATATTTTGCATCTGAGGGGTTGGTCCCAAGACTTTGAGACGTATAAAAGGGAAGGCACAAGAGTTGGAGCAGATGAGCTTTTTTTGCCCTCAGAAGGAAAATACATCAGAATTCTCATCATGTTCTGGGCTTCCTTCCTTCTCTCGTTGCTGGTCAACTCCTCAGGTGCTGTAAAAGAAGAGAGGTCATTGGTTAGATGTTTCATCAAGTGAAAATGTTCTTTTGCACAAGACATTATTTATTTCTTTGTTTCTTTGCACAGGATCCTTCGCCCAGTATGTCCTGACCCAGCCGGCATCCGTCTCTGTCCCCCTGGGGCAGAATGAAAGGATCACTTGTTCAGCAAACAACATTGGAGGCAAGCATGTTCACTGGTACCAGCAGAAGCCTGGAAATCCTCCTGTTCTGATTATATATAGTGATAGCCAAAGGCCCACAGGAATCTCAGACCGATTCTCCGGCACCAACTCGGGTAACACAGCCACCCTGAGCATCTCCAGGGCCCAAGCACAGGACGAGGCAGTATATTACTGTCAGGTTGAGGACAGTAATCAGTGCACAGTGATACAAACTAAGGGGGAAGTGCAGCAAAAACTGCTTCTGAGGCATTCAACCATCTGGACTGGCTTGGAGAAGCTCAACCGTCCCCAACAAGGAAGATCTCCATGTTCCAAGAGGTGGTGGGAATGCCAAGCCAAGAATCTCTCTGGGATGAGGTCTACATTATGGATTCCTCACCTCGAAGACCTGTCATCTTCCCATGATTCTCCTCCCCCCCTTTCCACTTTCACAGATGCAACCAGATGTTTCTTGAAATGGGCGTCATTTGAGGAAGGCAGGAGAACTTTCCTACTTTTGAGGTGTTGCCCAATGGCAATGATGCACCTTAGGCAGGAAAATATTCCTTTCCGGGCATTCCGCTTCCCATTTGGGTCCATCTAATTGCTCCAGAGGTTCCAGGTGTCTGCAAGATCTCTTGAATTCTGCAGCAGAGCCATAAGGGCAAGCATCCCCATAACTTCCTCCTGGCCAGTTTCGCTTCTTCTCACTCTGCTTGGCCACCCACCTGTTGCAACTGAAGAGAACACCTGGAATTGTTTTTCTGGTTGCATGTCTACAAGTCTGCATGCAAAAGTAGGGGGAGGAAGGTGACAAATCTCCTGGGGAACACCCTATTCAGAAAGATCACACTGATGCCATACTAATGTCAGATTCCTAGCACCAATAATGCTGTTAAGAGAGCTCTGGGATCAGAACCTTTGTCTTCCAAGCTTTCGAACTCATGCTGGAGCCCATCCTCGGGGAACTTCTTCTTCTAGGAATCTTCTCATTCCTAATCTATGATCTTAACTTCTACAAGTGGCTAACCGTGTGGGATGTGGTTGCAGAGGCAGACTTCCCTGAATTCATAAAAAATACCTTCTTCCCCTTTTGAAAACCATATTAGAAAAGGCAAAGCAAGCTGTCTCAACAGAGCTTTGACCATTGGGTGGAGCTCTCTCTACATCGTTGAAATATTCTAAGAGGAGAGATGATGTCAGATTAAACTGATTCTCTTAATCTTGGTTGACAGAATTGTGGACCTATCAAGCCAGGGGATGGGGCAAATTTGTGCAACAGGGATTTCAGTTAGAAAAATGTTTTTACAGAATTCCTAAATTCTGCATAATTCTGGACTTTTTCTTCCACCCATTTCTTTGCTGAGGAGATGATTCACAAACACAAGAACTATACCAGAATATTGTACTAAATATGACAAAAGGGAATCTACCATCAAAAATGAGTGTTGGGAGAGGAAACACCGACAGTAGATTGACATGTGCTATGAAGAAACATTTTTGTATAGATTTCTGAGCCAATTTTTATTTGTGGTGCTTATATTTGCACCTCCGTCACAAGCATGAGTCTCCGTATTTCTGCAGAAATAATCAGCTGGAATCTACATTCTCATCCCAAGCCTGACACACAAACAATTCCTGGGGATTTATTTTCCTGGAGGGTTAAATGGTTAAAGGATGTAACTAGTGCTTTAGAAACGTTTCTGTCTGAATTAGGCAGATCAGTTGTTCAAGTAACAAGATTGGGAGAGATCTGATATCAGCAGATATTTAGAAAGGTCCATCATACATGAGGACAGAAAGAATTCCATGGGGACCTTAGATCAACCACGTTACTGTAACATGACCTCTCATGTATTTCTAGTATCCAAGTGAGATGAATGAAACGAGAGGTGAAAAAGAAGCAGAAAACCATCTCTTTCCTTCCAGTGCAATTCTTCTTATCCAAACCCAGCTAATGAGATGCAAGCTGAATTTGCATAAAGGGGGAGGACTCAGATTCTTGCTGGTTTAAAGGGACAATAGCAGTCTCCTAATCTGAATTTCTCAAAAGCATCAGCTCTTCATCATGGCCTGGTCTCTCCTCTTGGCCTTCTTCTTCTTATGGTGCCCAGGTAATTTAGGAAGAATTCTCACCTGTGGGTTCATCTGATTTGGTTTGGAAAGCATCAGCTAAAAGGTTGAACTGTGGTTTGAGCCTGATATGAAAGCCAAACCTTCCATGCCTTCCAATCAATTGAAATTGGGTGATGTTTGGATTTCAATCAGAGCAGCTCTTCCAAAGATACTCCAAGAGTGGGTCTATAGAGTATCCACCTTCATTCTCTTCCCTTTTTTACTTTCAGGAGCCAATTCACAGTATACCTTGACTCAACCTGCCGCACAATCGTTTCCTCTGAGACAATCAGCAAAGATCTCATGTACCATGAGCCGAGACAGCCAAGTGGGCAGCTATTACATATCTTGGTACCAACAGAAGGCTGGAGAGAGCCCCAAATACCTTCTCTATAATACTGGCACGAACGGCCGGTTCACCGGGTCCAAGGACACCTCGGCCAATGCAGCCTATTTAACCATTACAAACCTCCAGGCTGAGGATGAGGCCGATTACTATTGTGGTGGTGATTACGGCAGTGGCGGCAACTACTGGTATCCACAATGTTACACTCACATGCAGAAGTGAGACAAAAACCTCTCCTTCTGCTTACTTGCAAACACTTCCTTCCTCCCCTTAGTGAACCATCAGCCTTGGCTGGGAAATAATGACACAGATAATACTTAAGAACAGACTCAGTTCTTCTCTCAGATATATTTATTGCTAAGCATAAATATCTTCTCCTGCATCACTTTTGAGAAAAATGAAAAATTTCAAGGGATAAATTTGCAATCTTCATCATGGTTGCAATTAAAAAAACATTGTATCGATTACATTTTTACTCCTCCCCCCCCCTTGACTGAAATTTGAAAATATATCACATGTTTTTCCTAGAAAGGAAAATAAAAGTTGGCTGGTCTGGAATTCTTTATGGGAATGCAATTCAACTACCAAAAGGACTCCAGTTTAGGAAGCAAATCTAATGAAGAATTGAATTTGAAGCAAGAATCACAATTTAAAATATGGATTTGTAGCAAACCCCAATATTAGATATGTTTCTTTGTATTTGTTGTTGTTTTGTTGCCTTTATAATCCATATTTCAATTATATGTTTGATTTCCAAGAGAAAACCAGTGGGATTTCTATTTGGACCATTCAAAAGCAGAAGTAAAGGTAAATGTAGCTGAGAGAGATTGTGAGGACCAAAGTCACCCAGGGGGTTTCTGTGGTTGAACCTGAAGCGATCTCTATGACCTTAACCACTATTTGGCACTTAACTATTCAAAATCTGTGGTGTTATTGGACATGCTGCTTCTCTGACCTTTGAAAAGAGCCAACTCCTTCCCCTTTAAAAAACCCCTTTTGAAAAGACGAGAGAGTCTCTCTCAACAGAGATTTGGCCATGTGGAGGAGCTCTTGCTACATTTTTCAAATATTTTCTGAGAAGAGAAAATATAATATTGAAATTGAATATTTAAACTGAAACCGAGTTCAGTTTGGACAATGATTTTTACCAGAAATCCTAATTTCTCAGGGATTCTAGAATTTAGATGAGACACTTTCTTACGTTCTCTTTCACTCACCTCTTTCCCTGAATAATTCATTGGCTGTCTTAAGACAAAACATTTCACTAAACTCTGTTCAGAACCAAATGGCTGCATGCAAACAACATGCTAAGGAAATCCATCCAAGCTTCAATAGTACTTATGAATGAGCAAATACAGTTGGATGTATGCAAATTGTCTACGGCAAATCTTTGCAGGATTTCTCCTTTGACTGGGGTGGACAACAGCTGAATATGCATCAATTGTGAACAACCCAGGCCCCAAAATCAATCCTTTATATCCATAAACTACTAACAAGATGCAAACTGAATTTGCATAAAGGGGGGAGGACATAAATTCTTGGGGGTTTAAAGGGGCTATAGCAGCATCCCAATCTGAGTTTCCCAAAAAGGTCAGCTCTTCATCATGGCCTCGTCTCTGCTCTTGGCTTTCTTCTTCTTATGGTGCCCAGGTAATTTAGGAAGAATTCTCACCTCTGAATTCCTGTGATGGCTTGGTAACCATCAGGCTCAAGCTGTAATGATGGTTTGATCATGATATCAAAGCCACCCCCTTCCATACCTTCCAACCCATCGGAATTCAGTGATGCCTGGATTTCAATCAGAGCAGCTCTTCCAAAGATACTCCAAGAGTGGATCTATAGAGTTTACACCTTCATTCTCATCCCTTTTTTTTTTATTTTCAGGAGCCAACTCACAGATTACCTTGACTCAACCTGAGGCACAATCGTTTCCCCCGGGACAACCAGCAAAGATCTCGTGTACCATGAGCCGAGACAGCCAAGTGGGCAGCTATTACATATCTTGGTACCAACAGAAGGCTGGAGAGAGCCCCAAATACCTCTTCTGTTGTAGCAACAGCAACGGCCGATTCAAAGGGTCCAAGGACACCTCGGCCAATGTAGCCTATTTAACCATTACAAACCTCCAGGCTGAGGATGAGGCTGATTACTATTGTGGTGGCTATTACAATGATGGCAGAAACTATTGGTATCCACGGTGATAAACTCACATGCAGAAGTGAGACAAAAACCTCCCCTTGTGCTTACTTGCGAAGACTTTCTTCCTCCCCTTAGTCAACCATCAGCCTTGGCTGGGACATTCTGTCACAGTTAATAATTAAAGTGAAGACTCAGTTCTTCTCTCAGCCTTGCTAAGTATAAGAACCTTGTCCTGCTTCATCTTGAAATAAAGAGGAATAAATTCTCAATCTTCATAAAGGTTGCAATAAAGAGTATTGCCCACAGTAACGTCTTCACATTGTTTTTTCCCCTTTTGATTCAAATTTGGAAATTGATATTTCTCATGGGAAAGAAGCTAAAAGGAGGCTGATCTGGGAAGGCTTTTCTTCCAAGGGCTTAGAATGGAAGGGAATGGAATGAAACCATGGGATGGGATTGGATGAGATTGGATGAGATGGAATGGAATGGAATAGAAATAGAATAGGAGGGGACAGAAGAAGAAATGATAGGAGAGGAGAGGACAGGAGGGAAGAGAAGAGGAGAGGAGAAAATAGGAATAGGAATAGAACAGAACTTAGACTTGTATACCACTTCATAGTGCTTTGCATCTCTTTCTAAACAGTTCACACAGTCAGATTCTTGCCCCCAACAATCTGGGTCCTCATGTTACCGACCTCGGAAGGATGGAAGGCTGAGTCTACCTTGAGCCCATCAGGATTGAACTCCCCACTGTGGGCAGAGTCAGCCTGCAATAGGCACTCCACCGCCATGACTCTTCTACTCCTACACCACCTATTTCAAAGCAAATGCTTTGCATCTGAGGGGTTGGTCCCAAGACTTTGCGACGTATAAAAGGGAAAGCACAAGAGTTGGAGCAGATGAGCTTTTATTTGCCCTCAAAAGGAAAATACACCAGAATTCTCATCATGTTCTGGGCTTCCTTCCTTCTCTTATTGCTGGTCAACTCCTCAGGTACTATAAAAGGAGAGAGGTCGTTGGTTAGATGTTTCATCAATTGAAAATGTTCTTTTGCACAAGACATTATTTATCTCTTCATTTCTTTGCACAGGATCCTTTGCCCAGTATGTCCTGACCCAGCCGGCATCCATGTCTGTCTCCCTGGGGCAGAATGAAAGGATCACTTGTTCAGCAAGCAACATTGAAAGGAAGGATGTTCACTGGTACCAGCAGAAGCCTGGAGATCCTCCTGTTCTGATTATATATGATGATAGTGAAAGACCCACAGGGATCTCAGACCGATTCTCCGGCACCAACTCGGGAAACACGGCCACCCTGAGCATCTCCGGGGCCCAAGCACAGGATGAGGCAGTATATTACTGTCAGGTGTGGGACAGTGATCAGTGCACAGTGATACAAACTAAAGGGGAAGTGCAGCAAAAACTGCTTCTGAGGCATTCAACCATCTGGACTGGCTTGGAGAAGCTCAACCATCCCCAACAAGGAAGATCTCCCTGTTCCAAAGGGGGAGGGATGCCGAGCTAAGAATCTCTCAGGGTTGAGGTCTACATTATGGATTCCTCACCTCCAAGACCGGTCATCTTCCCATGATTCTCCCCTCCCTTTCCACTTTCTCAGATGCAACCAGATGTTTCTTGACTTGGGCGTTGTCTTGAGGAAGGCAGGAGAACCTTCCGACTTTTGAGGTGTAGTCCAATGGGAATGATGCACCTTAGGCAGGAAAATATTCCTTTCCGGGCATTCCACTTCCCATTTGGGCCCCTCTAGTTGCTCCAGAGGATCCAGGTGTCTGCAACATCTCTTGAATTCTGCAGCAGAGCCATAAGGGCAAGCATCCCCGTAACTTCCTCCAGCCCAGTTTCGCTTCTTCTCACTCTGCTTGGCCACCCACCTGTTGCAACGGAAGAGAACACCTGAAATTGTTTTTTTGGTTGCATGTCTACATGTCTGCAAGCAAAAGTAGGGGGAGGAAGGTGTTAAATATCCGTGGGGAACACCCTATTCAGAAAGATCATAGTGATGCCATACTAATGTCAGATTCTTGGGGCCCATAATGCTGTTAAGACAGGCCGGTGACCAGAGCTTTTGTCTTCCAAGCTTTTCAACTCATGCTGGAGCCCATCCTCGAGGAACTTCTCCTTCTAGAAATCTCCTCGTACCTAATCTATGATCTTAACTTCTACACGTGGTTAACCATGTAGAATGTGGTTGCAGGGGGAGGTTTTCCTGAATTTATAAAAAATACCTCCTTCCCGTTTTGAAAACCATATTAAAAAAGACAAAGCAAGCTGTCTCAACAGAGCTTTGACCATTGGGTGGAGCTCTCTCTACATCGTTGAAATATTTTAAAAGGAGAGACGACGTCAGACTAAAACTGATTACCTTAATCTTGGTTGACAGGATTGTGGACACATCAAGCCAGGAAATGTGGCAAATTTGTCCAACAGGGATTTCAGTTAGAAAAGTGTTTTTGCAGAATTCCTAAATTATACAGAATTGTGGACTTTCTCTTCCACCAATTTCTTGGCTGAAGAGATGATTAACGAACACAAGAAATATACCAGAATCTTGTACTAAATAGGACAAAAGGGAATCTTCCATCAAAAATGAGGAGTGTAGTCAAGGAAGTGGGAAGACTAACCTTCGGAAAGGAAACACGGACAGTAGAAAGATATGTTGCATGAAGAAAAATTGTAGTATAAATTTATCAGCCAATTTTTATTTTGGCCGCTTATATTTGCACCTCTCTCCCAAGTGAGTGTCTCTCTTTTTCTGCAGAAATAATCAGCTGGAATCTACATTCTCATGCCAAGCCTGATGCTTTTGGGAAATTCTGGGCTATTTAATCAATTAGATGAAATTGAAAGAGAAGCAAATGAGTGGACAGATCATAATCCAATAAAATTAAGATGGAAAGGTGAAAGAAGAAGAAAAAGATGGATAACGAATTCAAATATTGTAAATGAAATAGAATACACTCAAATGCTGGAGAAAGAATTAAAATTATTTTTTAGAATAGATAAAAAAGAAGAGATTCAAAATCTCTGGGATACTATGAAAGCATATAAAAGAGGCCTTACGATTGCCTACATGACGAGAGAAACTAGAAAACAAAAAGAGCAACAAGAAGGCATGCAAAAAGAACTTAGGGAAGCCGAAGAAAAACTACAGAAAGATCTAAAGAATAAAACTAAAAAGGAAAAAATAGAGGTGATAAAACATAAGATCAACTTAATAACTCAAAAGGAATTAGCACAGAAAATTAAAGCAGTCAGAGAGAATTACTTTGAACGAGCCAACAAACCAGGACAATGGCTGGCATACAGACTGAAGAACGAAAGAGAATTCTTCAATTCTGCAGAATTGTGGACTTTCTCCTCCACCAATTCCTTGGCTAAAGAAATGATTAACGAAGAGAACAAATATACCAGAATCTTGTACTAAATATGACAAAAGTTAATCTTCCGTCAAAAATGAGGAATGTAGCTAATGAAATGTGAAGACTAACCTTGGGAAAGGAAACACTGAGAGTAGATTGACATGTTGCATGAAGAAACATTTTTGCATAGATTTCTGAGCCAATTTTTATTTGAGGTGCTGATATTGACACCTCTGTCCCAAGCGTGAGGCTCTGTATTTCTGCAGAAATGATCAGCTGGAATCTACATTCTCATCCCAAGCCTGACAAACAAACAATTCCTGGGGATTTATTTTCTAGGAGGGTTAAATGGTTAAAGAATGTAACTAGTGTTTTAGTAACGTTTTTGTCTGAATTAGGCAAATCAGTTGTTCAAGTAGCAAGATTGGGAGAGATCTGATATCAGTAGATATTCAGAAAGGTCCATCATACGTGAGGACAGAAAGAGGTCCACGGTGACCTTAGATCAAGTACGTTACTGTAACATGACCTCTCAAGTGTTTCTAGTATCCAAGTGAGATGAATGAAACGAGAGGTGAAAAAGAAGGAGGAAACCATCTCTTGCCTTCCAGTGCAATTCTTCTTATCCAAACCCAGCTAATGAGATGCAAGCTGAATTTGAATAAAGGGGGAGGACTCAGATTCTTGGGGATTTAAAGTGAATATAGCAGTCTCCTAATCTGAATTTCCCAAAAGCATCAACTCTTCATCATGGCCTGGTCTCTGCTCTTGGCCATCTTCTTCTTATGGTGCCCAGGTAATTTAGGAAGAATTCTCACCTCTGGATTACTGTGATGGCTTGGAAACCATCAGGCTCAAACTGTAATGATGGTTTGATCTTGATATTAGAGCCACTCCATTCCATGCCTTCCAACCCATCGAAATTCGGTGATGTTTGGATTTCAATCAGAGAAGCTCTTCCAAAGATACTCCAAGAATGGATCTATAGAGTGTCCACCTTCATTCTCTTCCCTTTTTTATTTTCAGGAGCCAATTCACAGTATACCTTGACTCAACCTGCGGCACAATCATTTCCCCCTGGACAACCAGCAAAGATCTCATGTACCATGAGCCAAGATAGACGAATTGGCAGCTATACCATATATTGGTACCAACAGAAGGCTGGAGCGAGCCCCAAATACCTTCTCTCTCATAGTGGCACGAATAGCCGGTTCACGGGGTCCAAGGACACCTCGGCCAATGCAGCCTATTTAACCATTACAAACCTGCAGGATGAGGATGAGGCCAATTACTATTGTGGTGGTGGTTACAGCAGTGGCAGCAACTTTTGGTATCCACAGTGATACACTCACATGCAGAAGTGAGACAAAAGCCTCCCCTTGTGCTTACTTGCAAACACTTCCTTCCTCCCCCTAGTGAACCATCAGCCTTGGCTGGCAAATACTGACACAGTAAATACTTAAGAACAGACTCAGGGTGATTGATTTGCACCTCTGTCCCAAGCATGAGGCTTATCTTTCTGCAGAAATAACCATCTGGAATAAGCGTTCTCATCCCAAATGTGACACACAAACAATTCCTGGGGATTTATTCCCGGAGGGTTCAATGCTTAAAGAATGTTACCAGGTTTTTTAGAATAAAAATAGTCTTTATTAGCAAACCAGTTGTTCAAGTAGTAAGATGGGAAGAGAGACTGTACATGGATATCAATAGATCTTTATAAAAGTCTAGTAAGGCCAAACCTGGAATACGGCATCCAATTTTGGTCACCAAGTTACAAAAAGTATGTTGAGACTTTGGAAAGAGTGGATTGAAAAGAGCAACTAAGTTGATTAAAGCATATTAAGAACAGTTGCAAGAATTGTGTATGGCTAGTCTAGGAAAAAAAGGACTACCGGTGAACATGCTAGAAGTATTCCAATAATTGAGGGGCTGTTAGAGAAAAGAGGGGGTCAACTGATTTCCCAAAGCTCCAGAGGGCAGAACAAGAAACAATGGATAGAAATGAATCATGGAGAGAAGCAGCCTGGAATTAGGGAGAAACTTTGTAATGGCGAGAACCACCAACCAGTGGAACAGAAGTTGCCTTCAGAAGTTGTGGTTTCTCCAGGACTGGAGGTTTTTAAGCTGAGACTGGACTGCCATTTGTACAAAATGGTATATGGTCTCCGGCTTGAGCAGAAGATCTCCAAGGTCCCTTCCAGCTCTATTCTGAATTGAATCTTGTGAACGATCCTCTCATCATCATATGTGAGGACACGATACATCCATGGGAATCCAAACCAGTTACTGTAACATGGCCACCTGAAATATATCCAGGGTCAAGAGAGACGAACGAAAGAAGAGGTAAAAAGAGGAACAGGAAACCATCTCTTTCCTCCAAGTGAAATTCTTTTTATCCAAAACTACTAATGAGATGCAAGCTAAATTTGCATAATGGGGTAAAGGCAGATCCCTGTGGGGGTTTAAAGGGAAGACGTTAGTTTCTCAACCTGAGTTTCTGAAAAGATCAATTCCCCATCATGGCCTGGTCTCTTCCCTTGGCTTTCTTCTTCTTATGGTGCACAGGTAATTTTGGAAGAATTCTCACCTCTGGATTCATTTGCTGGTTTGGAAAGCATCAGCTTGATGGAGTAACTTTGGTGTGGCTCTAATATCAAAACCACCCCTTCCATGCTTTCCAACCCATCGGAATTCACTGATTTCTGGATTTCAAGGAGAGCAGCTCTTCCAAAGATACTCCAAGAGTGAATCTATAGGATGTCCACCTTCATTCTCTTTCTTTTTTTTATTTTCAGGAGCCAACTCACAGTATACCTTGACTCAACCTGCAGCACAATCGTTTACCCCGGGACAACCAGCAAAGATCTTATGTACCATGAGCCGAGACAGCCAAGTGGGCAGCTATAGCATACATTGGTACCAACAGAAGGCTGGAGAGAGCCCCAAATACCTTCTCTATAATACTGGCACCAACGGCCGGTTCACGAGGTCCAAGGACACCTCTGCCAATGCAGACTATTTAGCCATTACAAACCTCCAGGTCAATTACTATTGTGGTGGTGGTTACAGCAGTGGTGGCAACTGGTGGAAACACAGTGATACACTCACTCACATGCAGAAGTGAGACAAAAACCTCCCCTTGTGCTTACTTGCAAACACTTCCTTCCTCCCCTTAGTCAACCATCAGTCTGGCCTGGGAAATTCTGACACCGTTGATACTTAAGAAAAGACTCTTATCTTCTCTCAGCCTTGCTAAGTATAAGGACCTTGTCCTGCTTCATCTGGGAACAAACAGGAATAAATTCTAAATCTTCCAAAAATTGCAATAAAGAGTATTGCCCACAGTAACGTCTTCACATTGTTTTTCCCCCTTTTAATTAAAATTTGGAAATTGACATTTCTCATGGGAAGGAAACTAAAGGAGGCTGATCTGGGAGGCCTTTTCTTCCAAATGTTAGAATGGAAGGGAAGGGAATGAGATAATGGGATGAGATGGGATGAGATGGGATGCGATGGAATGGAATAGAAATAAGAGGGGAGAGGAGAAAATATGAATAGGAATAGAACTTTGGAAATTTGGAAATTGATATTTCTCATGGGAAGGAAACTAAAAAGAGGCTGATCTGGGATGCCTTTTCTTCCAAGGGCTTAGAATGGAAGGGAATGGAATGAGATTGGATGAGATTGGATGCAATGGAATGGAATAGAAATAGGAGAGGAGAGGAAAAAATATGAATAGGAATAGAACAGAACTTAGACTTGTATACCACTTCATAGTGCTTTGCAGCTCTTTCTAAGCTGTTTGCAGAGTCAGACTCTTGCCCCCAACAATCTGGGTCCTCATTTTACCGACCTTGGAAGGATGTAAGGCTGAGTCTCCTTGAGTCCACCAACTGCTTGTGAGGCATTCAACCTTCTGGACTGGCTTGGAGAAGCTCAACCGTCCCCAACAAGGAAGATCTCCCTATTCCAAGAGGTGTGGGGGGGGGGGGAATGCCAAGCCAAGAATCTCTCTGGGGTGAGGTCTACATTATGGATTCCTCACCTCGAAGACCTGTCATCTTCCCATGATTCTCTGAATTCATAAAAAACACCTCCTTCCCCTTTGGAAAACCCTATTAAAAAAGACAAAGCAAGCTGTCTCAACAGAGCTTTGACCATTGGGTGGAGCTCTCTCTACATCGTTTAAATATTTTAAGAGGGGAGACGATGTCAGATTAAAACTAATTCCCTTAATCTTGGTTGACAGGATTGTGGACATATCAAGGCAGGAAATGTGCTTAATTTGTGCAACAGGGATTTCAGTTAGAAAAGTGCTTTTATAGAATTCCTAAATTCTGCAGAATTGTGGACTTTCTCTTCTACCAATTTCATTGCTGAACAGATGATTAACGAACACAAGAAATATACCAGAATCTTTTACTAAATATGACAAAGGGGAATTTTCAATAAAAAATGAGGAATGTAGCCAACAAAGTGTGAAGACTAACCTTGGTAAAGAAAACACCGACAGTAGATTGACATGTTGCATGAAGAAACATTTTTTTATAGATTTCTGAGCCAATTTTTATTTGGGGTGCTCATATTTGCACCTCCGGCCCAAGCGTGAGGCTCTGTATTTCTGCAGAAATAATCAGCTGGAATCTACATTCTCATCCCAAGTATGACACACAAACAATTACTGGGGATTTATTTTCCTTGAGGTTTAAATGTTTAATGGATAAAACTGGTTCTTTAGAAATCTTATTGTCTGGATTAGGCAAATCAGTTGTTCAAGTAAGAAGATTGGGAGAGATCTGATATCAGAAGATATTCAGAAAGGTCCATCATCTTAGGACAGAAAGAGGTCCATGGGGAGCTTTGACCAAAGCAGCTACTGTAACATGATCTCTCAAGTATTTCTTGTATCCAAGTGAGATGAATGAAACGAAAGGTGAAAAGGTTGCAATAAAGAGTATTGCACACAGTAACATCTTAGCATTGTTATTCCCCCTTTTGATTCAAATTTGGAAATTGATATTTCTCATGGGAAGGAAACTAAAAAGAGGCTGATCTGGGATGCCTTTTCTTCCAAGGCTTAGAATGGAAGGGAATGGAATGAGATTGGATGAGATTGGATGCAATGGAATGGAAAGGAATAGAAATAGAAGAGGAGAGGAGAAAATATGAATAGGAATAGAACAGACGTTAGACTTGTATACCACTTCATAGTGGTTTGCAGCTCTTTCTAAGCTGTTTGCAGAGTCAGACACTTGACCCCAACAATCTGGGTCCTCATTTTACCGACTTCGGAAGGATGGAAGGCTGAGTCTACCTTGAGTCCATCACGACTGAAATCCCTGCGGTGGGCAGAGTCAGCCTCCAATAACCACTCCACCGCCATGGCTCTTGTACTACTACAGCACCTATTTCAAACCAAATGCTTTGCATCTGAGGGGTTGGTCCCAAAACTCTGCGACTTATAAAAGGGAAGGCAGAAGAGTTGGAGCAGATGAACTTTTTTTGCCCTCATAAGGAAAATACATCAGAATTCTCATCATGTTCTGGGCTTCCTTCCTTCTCTCGTTGCTGGTCAACTCCTCAGGTGCTGTAAAAGAAGAGAGGTCGTTGGTTAGATGTTTCATCAAGTGAAAATGTTCTTTTGCACAAGACATTATTTATTTCTTTGTTTCTTTGCACAGGATCCTTTGCCCAGTATGTCCTGACCCAGCCGGCATCCGTGTCTGTCTCCCTGGGGCAGAATGAAATGATCACTTGTTCAGCAAACAACATTGGAAGGCATGCGGTTCACTGGTACCAGCAGAAGCCTGGAGATCCTCCTGTTCTGATTATATATGATGATAGTGAAAGACCCACAGGGATCTCAGACCGGTTCTCCGGCACCAACTCGGGTAACACGGCCACCCTGAGCATCTCCAGGGCCCAAGCAGAGGATGAGGCAGTATATTACTGTCAGGTGTGGGACAGTGATCAGTGCACAGTGATACTAAGGGGGAAGTGCAGCAAAAACTGCTTCTGAGGCATTCAACCTTCTGGACTGGCTTGGAGAAGCTCAACCGTCCCCAACAAGGAAGATCTCCCTGTTCCAAGAGGTGGGGGGGGATGCCAAGCCAAGAATCTAACTGGGGTGAGGTCTACATTATGGATTCCTCACCTCCAAGACCGGTCATCTTCCCATGATTCTCCCCTCCCTTTGCACTTTCACAGAGGCAACCAGATGTTTCTTGACATGGGCGTCATCTTGAGGAAGGCAGGAAAACTTTCCTACTTTGGGGGTTTTGCCTAATGGCAATGATGCACCTTAGGCAGGAAAATATTCCTTTCCGGGCATTCCGCTTCCCATTTGGGTCCATCTAATTGCTCCAGAAGTTCCAGGTGTCTACAACATCTCTTGAATTCTGCAGCAGAGCCATAAGGGAAGCATCCCCCTAACTTCCTCCTACCCAGTTTCACTTCTTCTCAATCTTCTTGGCCACCCACCTGTTGCAACGGAAGAGAACACCTGAAATTGTTTTTCTGGTTGCATCTCTACATGTCTGCAAGCAAACGTAAGGGGTGCAAGGTGTTAAATCTCCCTGGGGAAGACCCTATTCAGAAAGATCACACTGATACCATACTAATGTCAGATTCCTGGGGCCCATAATGCTGTTAATAGAGCTCTGGGATCAGAACTTTTGTCTTCCAAGCTTTCGAACTCATGCTGGAGCCCATACTCGGGGAACTTCTCCTTCTAGGAATCTCCTCATTCCTAATCTACGATCTTAACTTCTACACATGGTTAACCTCCCTGCAAAGCGTGAGACTCTGTATTTCTGCAGAAATAATCAGCTGCAATCAACCTTCTCCTCCCAAGAATGACAGACAAACAATTCCTGGGGATTTATTTTCCTGGAGGGTTAAATGGTTAAAGGATGTAACTAGTGCTTTAGAAATGTTTCTGATTGAATGACGCCAATCAATTGTTCAAATTAGAAAATTGGGAGAGATCTGATATCATCAGATATTCAGAAAGGTCCATCATACATGAGGACATAAAGAGTTCCACAGGGACCTTAGACCAACCACGTTACTGTAACATGACCTCTCAAGTATTTCTAGAATCCAAGTGAGATGAATAAAACGAGAGGTGAAAAAGAAGGACGAAACCATCTCTTGCCTTCAAGTGCAATTCTTCTTATCCAAACCCGGCTAATGAGATGCAAGCTGAATTTGCATAAAGGGGAGAGGTGTCAGATTCTTGGGGCTTTAAAAGGACTATAGCACTTCCCAATCTGAGTTTCCCAAAAAGATCAACTCTTCATCATGGCCTGGTCTCTGCTCTTGGCCTTCTTCTTCTTCTGGTGTACAGGTAATTTAGGAAGAATCCTCAGCTCTGGATTCCTATGATGGTTTGGAGAGCATCAGCTTCATGGTGTAACTATTTTTTGAGCCTGATATGAAAGCCACCCCCTTACATGCCTTCCAATGAATTGAAATTCAGTGATGTCTGGATTTCAATCAGAGCAGCTTTTCCAAAGATACTCCAAGAGTGGATCTATAGAGTTTCCACCTTCATTCTCTTCCCTTTTTTATTTTCAGGAGCCAACTCACAGTATACCTTGACTCAACCTGCGGCACAATCGTTTCCCCCAGGACAACCAGCAAAGATCTCCTGTACCATGAGCCGAGACAGCCAAGTGGGCAGCTATAACATATATTGGTACCAACAGAAGGCTGGAGAGAGCCCCAAATACCTTCTCTATGGTAGCAACAGCAACGACCGATTCAAAGGGTCCAAGGACACCTCGGCCAATGCAGCCTATTTAACCATTACAAACCTCCAGGATGAGGATGAGGCCGATTACTATTGTGGTGATGCTTACAGCAGTGGCAGCAACTATTGGTATCCACAGTGATAAACTCACATGCAGAAGTGAGACAAAAACCTCCCCTTGTGCTTACTTGCAAACACTTCCTTCCTCCCCTTATTAACCGTCAACCTTGGCTGGGAAATATTGACACAGTTAATACTTAAGAAAAGACTCAGTTCTTCTCTCAGGTATATTAATTGCTAAGCATAAATATCTTCTCCTGCATCACTTTTGAGAAAAATGAAAAATGGCAAGGGATAAATTTGCAATCTTCATCATGGTTGTAATTTTAAAAAAAACATTGTATCAATTACATATTTACTCCTCCCCCCCTTGATTGAACTTTGAAAATATATCACATATTTCTCCTAGAAAGGAAATAGAAAAGGAGGCTGGTCTGGAATTCTTTATGGGAATGCAGTTCAACTACCAAAAGGACTGCAGTTTAGGAAGCAAAACTGAGGTAGAATTGAGTTTGAAAGAAGAATCACAATGTAAAATATGGATTTGTAGCAAACCACAATATTTGGTGTGTTTCTTTGTTTTTGCTGTTGTTGTTTTGCCTTTATAATCCATATTTCAATTATATGTTTGGTTTCCAAGATGAAACCAGTGGGATTTTATTTTGGACCATTCAAAAGCAGAAGTAAAGGTAAATTTACCTGAGAGAGATTGTGGGGACCGAGGTCACCCAGGGGGTTTCTGTGGCTGAACCTGAACTGATCTCTTTATCCCTAATCTATGACCTTAACCACTATTTGGCACTTTACTATTGAAAATCTGTGGTGTGATTGGACATGCTGCTTCCCTGACCTTTCAAAAGAGCCAACTCCTTCCCCTTTTAAAAACCCTATTTGAAAAGACAAGACAATTTCTCTCAACAGAGATTTGGCCATGTGGAGGAGCTCTTGCTGCATTTTTCAAATATTTTCTGAGAAGAGAAAATATAATATTGAAATTGAATATTTAAAACGAAACCAAGTTCAATTTGGACAGTGATTTTTACCAGAAATACGAATTTCTCAGGGATTCTAGAATTTAGATGCGACACTTTCTTACGTTCCCTTTCATTCGCCTCTTTCCCTGAATAATTCATTGGCCATCTTAACACAAAACATTTCACTAAACTCTGTTCAGAACCTAATGGCTGCATGCAAACAACATGCTAAGGAAATCCACCCAAGCTTCAATGGTACTTATGAATGAGCCAATACAGTTGGATATAAGCAAAATGTCTCTGGCAAAACTTTGCAGGATTTCTCCTTTGACTGGGGAGGGCAACAGCCTTAATTGTGAACAATCCTGACCCCAAAATTCAATTCTTTATGTCCAAAAACTGCTAACAAGATGCAAACTGAATTTGCATAAAGGGGGGAGGACTCAGGTTCCTGGGGGTTTAAAGGGGCTATAGCAGTCTCCCAATCTGAGTTTCCCAAAAAGATCAGCTCTTCATCATGGCCTGGTCTCTGCTCTTGGCCTTCTTCTTCTTATGTTGCCCAGGTAATTTAGGAAGAATCCTCAGCACTGGATTCCTATAATGGCTTGGAAACCATCAGGCTCAAGCTGTAATGATGGTTTGATCCTGATATCAAAGCCACCCACTTCCACGCCCTCCAACTCATTGGAATTCAGTGGTGCCTGGATTTCAATCAGAGCAGCTCTTCCAAAGATACTCCAAGAGTGGATCTACAGGGCGGGGCATAACCTTTTCCTAGGGGGTCACAGCAACACTTGTAATAACAACACAAATAATTCGTACACCATTCGAAAGCCCATCAAAAACTGAGTTTATTGACATGATTTAATAGTCAGTATGACCACCATTAGCCCTTCGAACAGCATTCAAACGAGGTGGATAAGAACACAACAAATCTTCAAACAGTTCCGTTCGATTTTCCAGATTTTTCAACACAGTTTCCAAATTCATTCTCAAAGTTTCAACCGAATATCGATTTTGACCTTGCTCCTGAATCATCAGAGCTTCCACTTCATCCTTAATTATGGCCCCAATGTTCTCTGCCGGATTGAGATCTGGCGAATTTCCCGGCCAGACGTCATTGCCCCAAAATTCGACATTGTTGTCCTTTAACAATTGCTGAGTCGCATTTGCACGCATGCAAGGAGCTTTGTCATGAAGAAAGACAGCCTCACCAACCACCAAGACATTGTCTGGATCACTGAGAAATGGAATGACATTCTCCAATAAAATTTTCTCACGGAAATAACTGCCATCCCAGGATTCCCCTTTATCCTTCAAAACCCAATGCAGTTTCTTGGCTGTGAAAATGACGAAAATCCCGATGCAAGTCGGATTGCGAACGATTTGTCGATATCATTCATGTTTGGCGATGTCGTCGACGTCTTTAGCCCAAATTCGATCGTTCTGGAAATTCGGTTTTCGAATGGCATAAACGAAGAATTCGTCAGATGGCGCCAAATGAAGAAAATCTTCCTCGGTCCATTCAGACAACCAATCGCACAACCAAAGCCGATCTTGAACGTGTGTTTGAGTTTTCAATGGTTTGCAAATGACGTGGAATGGCTTCAAACCTTCTCGTTCTCGATATCGGCCGATTGTCCTTTGATCAACTCGTTTTCCACGAATTTGAAGGATTTCTTGGGCCACTTTTCAGTTTCCTTTTCGTTGTTTGCGACTACCAGTTGCAATGATGGCTTTGCTTTCTTGGGACAGTTGCAGAGGACGCCCTTCTCCAAATTTTGTGAAACATTCTTGGGCTGTTTTGTTCCAATTATCAGTAACCCAATCCGGATGACGTTTCAATTTGTTTGCACTCCATTTTCGATTGATAAACGTCGCTCCAGCATCGCGAGCCTCTCGAAAGGCAATGCATTTTATTCTGTCAATGATCCTTTGTTCTTCCGAATCGAATTTTCCAGCCATTCTTAAAGCAAATTTAACATTTAATAGCTCATTCAATTCAGTTTTTATGGGCTTTAAAATGAGGTGTCGCGGAAGTTGTAAACTGCTGTCGATCTTGCTGTGACCCCCTAGGAAAAGGTTATGTCCCGCCCTGTATAGGGTGCCCACCTTCATTCTCTTCCCTTTTTTATTTTCAGGTGCCAACTCACAGTTTATCTTGACTCAACCTGCGGCACAATCGTTTCCCCCGTGACAACCAGCAAAGCTCTCATGTACCATGAGCCGAGACAGCCAAGTGGGCGGCTATGCCATATATTGGTACCAACAGAAGGCTGGAGAGAGCCCCAAATACCTTCTCTATGGTAGCAACACCAACGGCCGTTTCACTGGGTCCAAGGACACCTCTGCCAATGCAGCCTATTTAGCCATTACAAACCTCCAGGGTGAGGATGAGGCTGATTACTATTGTGGTAGTTATTACAGCAGTGGTAGCAACTGGAGGTTTCACAGTGATAAACTCACATGCAGAAGTGAGACAAAAACCTCCCCTTGTGCTTTCATGCAAACACTTCCTTCTTCCCCTGAGTCAACCATCAGTCTGGTCTAGGAAATTCTGACACAGTTAATACTTAAAGTGCAGACTCAGTTCTTCTCTCAGCCTTGCGAAATATAAGGACCTTGTCCTGCTTCATCTTGGAATAAACAGGAATAAATTCTCAATCTTCATAAACGTTGCAATAAAGAGTATTGCCCACTGTACCATCTTAGCATTGTTTCCCCCCCTTTTGATTAAAATTTGGAAATTGATATTTCTCATGGGAAGGAAACTAAAAGGAGGCTGATCTGGGATGCCTTTTCTTCCAAGGGCTTAGAATGGAAGGGAATGAGGTCATGGGATGGGATGGGATGGAATACAGTAGAGAAGAGGGGAGGAAAGGACAGAAGAGAAGAGAATAGGAATTGGAATTGGAATATAACAGAACTTAGACTTCTACACCACTTCATAGTGTTTTGCAGCTCTTTCTAAGTGGTTTAAACAGTCAGCCTATTGCCCCAAAAACCTGGGTCCATACATGTTTGCAGGCACAAGTAGGGCGAGGAAGGTGTTAAATCTGCCCGGGGAACACACTGTTCAGAAAGATCATAGTAATGCCACGCTCAGACAGACACTTTTTTATATGCTACTAGGCAAAAACCTGGCCTTACACATGTATTTATTTATGGGGGGGGGGGGGGGGGAAATGTCCGGACTGCACATAATTTCTAATATTGGATTTTCCCCCTTACTAGAGGAAGGGCCCTTGTGAAGTACTGTGTAGCTGTTACCATGGCAACTCCACTGTGCTGTCAACTAGAAACCATTTTAAGGCACAACAGAATGTATCGTAACAGAACACACAGAACACAGGGGTGTTAGTGGTGTCTTACCCCCACAATATTTGTTTCCAGAGAGTAAGAGATTGAGAGGAACACGGTCAGCCAAAGGGGTTTCTGTGGCTGAACTTGAACACATAGAATAGAATAGAATAGAATAGAATAGAATAGAATAGAATAGAATAGAATAGAATAGAATAGAATAACAGAGTTGGAAGGGACCTTGAAGATCTTCTAGTCCAACCCACTGCTTCGGCAGGAAACTCTACACCACTTTAGACAAATGGATATCCAACGTCTTCTTTAAAATGTCCAGTGTTGGAGCATTCACAAGTTGTAGCATTCTCCCTGTTGCTTGTCACCTTCCTGCCACTTTCTCCCAGCAATGGACCAATTGTTCCCTTGACTTTTTTCTTGTTCTTAACATGTTGGAAGAAGATCTCTTCACGAATGAAAGTGAATCTATGTGTCAAAGGATAATGTTGCAGGATCCAATCTGGGTCGGTCGCCAGGACTAGACAGAGCTGACTTAATGCATGGACCGGATGGCCTCTTGCTCTGTGTATGTTAACCCTTCAGTGTACCTTGTATCCTATAAATACAGGAACTGGGTGACTTACTGAGCATTATTGTGTTATTCAAGCTCCGTGTATTGTTCAAACATTCATCATGTTGATTAGTTGTTGCCGCACAGCATATTTTGAATGTTTCAACACCAATTTTTTTGAAAGTGCCAATACAACAAATACAAGTTTAATTTTCTTGACCATTTGCATTTTTATTCCTGTGTGTAGTTGTCATAGGGGCCCCAACCCACTGATTTTCCCAGGGCCCATAATGCTGTTAAGAGAGCCCTGGGATCAGAACTTTTGTCTTCCAAGCTTTCAAACTCATACTGGAGCCCATCCTCAGGGAACTTCTCCTTCTAGGAATCTCCTCATTCCTAATCTATGACCTTAACCTCTACCCATGTTTAACCATGTGGGATGTGGTTGCAGAGGCAGGCTTCCCTGAATTCATAAAAAACACCTCCTTCCCCTTTTGAAAACCATATTATAAAAGAGAAAGAAAGCTGTCTCAACAGAGCTTTGACCATGGGGTGGAGCTCTCTGTACATAGTTGAAATATTTTAAGAGGAGAGACGATGTCAGATTAAAACTGATTCCCTAAATTTTGGTTGACAGCCTTGTAGACATATCAAGCCAGGAAATGTGGCAAATTTGTGCAACAGGGATTTCAGTTAGAAAAGTGTTTTTACAGAATTCCTAAATTCTGCGGGATTGTGGACTTTCTCTTCTACCAATTTCTTCGCTGAAGAGATGATTAATGAACACAACTAATAAACCAGAATCTTATACTAAATATGAC
This sequence comes from Thamnophis elegans, assembly GCF_009769535.1. Lineage (NCBI taxonomy): Eukaryota > Metazoa > Chordata > Lepidosauria > Squamata > Natricidae > Thamnophis > Thamnophis elegans. Next base: position 7,902,223 of record NC_045553.1, read on the forward strand.
AAAATAGCAATAGCAATAGCAATAGTTAGGCTTCTAGACCGCTTTATAGGGCTTTCAGCCCTCTCTAAGCGGTTTACAGAGTCAGCATATTGCCCCCAACAACAATCTGGGTCCTCATTTTACCCACCTCGGAAGGATGGAAGGCTGAGTCAACCTTGAGCCTGGTGGGATTTGAACAGCCAAACTGCTGAACTGCAGTCAGCTGAAGTAGCCTGCAGTGCTGCATTTAACCACTGCGCCACCTCGGCTCAAAAGGGAATCTTCCATCAAAAATGAGGAATGTAGCCAACAAAGTGTGAGGACTAACCTTGGGAAAGGAAACACTGACAGTAGATTGACATGTTGCTTGAAGAAACATTTTTGTATAGATTTCTGAGCCAATTTTTATTTGTGGTGCTTATATTTACACCTCCATCCCAAGCGTGAAGCTCTGTATTTCTGCAGACATAATCAGCTGGAATCAACATTCTCATCTCAGGTATGACACACAAACAATTACTGGGGATTTATTTTCCTTGAGGTTTAAATGTTTAATGGATAAAACTGTTTCTTTAGAAATGTTATTGTCTGGATTAGGCAAATCAGTTATTCAAGTAACAAGATTGGGAGAGATCTGATATCAGAAGATATTCAGAAAGGTCCATCATCTTAGGACAGAAAGAGGTCCATGGGGACCTTTGACCAAAGCAGCTACTGTAACATGATCTCTCAAGTATTTCTAGTATCCAAGTGAGATGAATGAAATGAAAGGTGAAAAGGTTGCAATAAAGAGTATTGCACACAGTAACATCTTAGCATTGTTATTCCCCCTTTTGATTCAAATTTGGAAATTGATATTTCTCATGGGAAGGAAACTAAAAAGAGGCTGATCTGGGATGCCTTTTCCTCCAAGGGCTTAGAATGGAAGGAAATGGAATGAGATTGGATGAGATTGGATGCAATGGAATGGAAAGGAATAGAAATAGAAGAGGAGAGGAGAAAATATGAATAGGAATAGAACAGCAGTTAGACTTGTATACCACTTCATAGTGCTTTGCAGCTCTTTCTAAGCTGTTTGCAGAGTCAGACTCTTGCCCCCAACAATCTGGGTCCTCATTTTACCAACCTCGGAAGGATGGAAGGCTGAGTCTACCTTGAGTCCATCAGGACTGAAATCCCTACGGTGGGCAGAGTCACCAATAACCACTCCACCGCCATGGCTCTTCTAGTACTACACCATTTATTTCAAAGCAAATGCTTTGCATCTGAGGGGTTGGTCCCAAAACTCTGCGACATATAAAAGGGAAGGCAGAAGAGTTGGAGAAGATGAACTTTTTTTGCCCTCAGAAGGAAAATACATCAGAATTCTCATCATGTTCTGGGCTTCCTTCCTTCTCTCGTAGCTGGTCAACTCCTCAGGTGCTGTTAAAGTGGGGAGGTCGTTGGTTAGATGTTTCATCAAGTGAAAATGTTCTTTTGCACAAGACATTATTTATTTCTTTGTTTCTTTGCACAGGATCCTTTGCCCAGTATGTCCTGACCCAGTCAGCATCCGTGTCTGTCTCCCTGGGGCAGAATGAAACGATCACTTGTTCAGCAAATGACATTGGAAGCCATGCGGTTCACTGGTACCAGCAGAAGCCTGGATATCCTCCTGTTCTGATTATATATGAGGATAGTGAAAGGCCCACAGGGATCTCAGACCGATTCTCTGGCACCAACTCGGGTAACACGGCCACCCTGAGCATCTCCATGGCGCAAGCACAGGACGAGGCAGTATATTACTGTCAGGTGCTTGACAGTATTCAGTGCACAGTGATATAAACTAAGGGGGAAGTGCAGCAAAAACGGCTTCTGAGGCATTCAACCTTCTGGACCTGCTTGGAGAAGCTCAACCCTCCCCAACAAGGAAGATCTCCCTGTTCCAAGAGGTGGGGGGGGGGGAATGCCAAGCCAAGAATCTCTCTGGGGTGAGGTCTACATTATGGATTCCTCACCTCCAAGACCGGTCATCTTCCCATGATTCTCCCCTCCCTTTGCACTTTCACAGACGCAACCAGATGTTTCTTGACATGGGCGTCATCTTGAGGAAGGCAGGAAAACTTTCCTACTTTTGAGGTGTTGCCCAATGGCAATGATGCACCTCAGGCAGGAAAATATTCCATTCCGGGCATTCCGCTTCCCATTTGGGTCCATCTAATTGCTCCAGAAGTTCCAGGTGTCTGCAACATCTCTTGAATTCTGCAGCAGAGCCATAAGGGAAGCATCCCCCTAACTTCCTCCTGCCCAGTTTCGCTTCTACTCACTCTGCTTGGCCACCCACCTGTTGCAACGGAAGAGAACACATGAAAATGTTTTTCTGGTTGCATGTCTACATCTCTGCAAGCAAAAGTAGGGGGAGGAAGGTGTTAAATCTCCCTGGGGAAGACCCTATTCAGAAAGATCACACTGATGCCATACTAATGTCAGAATCCTGGGGCCCATAATGCTGTTAATAGAGCTCTGGGATCAGAACTTTTGTCTTCCAAGCTTTCGAACTCATGCTGGAGCCCATCCTCGGGGAACTTCTCCTTCTAGGAATCTCCTCATTCCTAATCTATGACCTTAACCTCTACCCATGTTTAACCATGTGGGATGTGGTTGCAGAGGCAGGCTTCCCTGAATTCATAAAAAATACCCCCTTCTCCCTTTGAAAACCATATTGGAAAAGATAAAGCAAGCTGTCTCAACAGAGCTTTGACCATTGAGTGGATCTCTCTACATGGTTGAAATATTTTAAGAGGAGAGATGATGTCACATTAAAACTAATTCCCTTATTCTTGGTTCACAGGCTTCTGGGAATATCAAGCTAGGGAATGTGGAAAATTTTGTGCAACAGGGATTTCAGTTAGAAAAGTGTTTTTACAGAATACCTAAATTGTGCAGAATTGTGGACCTTTTCTTCTACTTATTTCTTTGCTGAAGAGATGATTAACAAACACAACTAATACACCATAACCTTGTACTAAATATGACAAAAGGGAATCTTCCATCAAAAATGAGGAATGTAGCCAACAAAGTGTGAAGACTAACCTTTGGAGAGGAAATACCAACAGTAGATTGACATGTTGCACGAAGAAACATTTTTGTATAGATTTCTGAGCCAATTTTTATTTCAGGGGCTCATATATGCACCTCCGTCCCAAGCGTGAGGCTCTGTATTTCTGCAGAAATAATCAGCTGGAATCTACATTCTCATCCCAAGCCTGACACACAAATAATTCCTGGGGATTTATTCTCCCAAAGGGTTAAATGCTTAAAGGATTTAACTAGTGCTTTAGAAACGTTTCTTGTCTGAATTAGGCAAAAGAGTTGTTCAAGTAACAAGATTGGGAGAGATCTGATATCAGCAGATATTCAGAAAGGTCCATCATACATGAGGAAAGAAAGAGTTCCACGGGGACCTTAGACCAACCACGTTACTGTAACATGACCCCTCAAGTGTTTCTAGTATCCAAGTGAGATGACTGAAAGGAGAGGTGAAAAAGAAGCAGGAAACCATCTCTTGCCTTCCTATGCAATTCTTCTTATCCAAACTCAGCTAATGAGATGCAAGCTGAATTTGCATAAAGGGGGGAGGACTCAGATTCTTGGGGGTTTAAAGGGACTATAGCTGTCTCCTAATCTGAATTTCCCAAAAGCATCAGCTCTTCATCATGGCCTGGTCTCTGCTCTTGGCCTTCGTCTTCTTATGGTGCCCAGGTAATTTAGGAAGAATTCTCACCTCTCGGTTCATCTGATTTGGTTTGGAAAGAGGTTTGTGGTTTGAGCCTAATATGAAAGCCACCCATTCCATGCCTTCCAATGAATTGAGATTTGGTGACGTCTGGATTTCAATCAGAGCAGCTCTTCCAAAGATACTCCAAGAGTGGATCTATAGATTTTCCACCTTCATTCTCTTCCCTTTTTTATTTTCAGGAGCGAATTCACAGATTACCTTGACTCAACCTGCGGCACAATCGTTTCCCCTGGGACAACCAGCAAAGCTCTCATGTACCATGAGCCAAGACAGCCAAATTAGCAGCCATACCATATCTTGGTTCCAACAGAAGGCTGGAGAGAGCCCCAAATATCTTCTCTATAATACTGGCACCAACGGCCGGTTCACGGGGTCCAAGGACACCTCGGCCAATGTAGCCTATTTAGCCATTACAAACCTCCAGGCTGAGGATGAGGCTGATTACTATTGTGGTGGTTCTTACTACGATGGCAGAAACTACTGGTATCCACAGTGATAAACTCACATGAAGAAGTGAGACAAAAACCTCCCCTTGTGCTTACTTGCAAACACTTCCTCCCCCCCTTCCGTTAGTAAACCATCAGCCTTGGCTGGGAGATACTGACACAGTTAATACTTAAAAACAGACTCAGTTCTTCTCTCAGGTATTTATTGCTAACCATAAATATCTTCTCCTGCATCACTTTTGAGAAAAATGAAAAATGGCAAGGGATAAATTAGCAATCTTCAACATGGTTGCAATTAAAAAAAACCATTGTATCGATGACATTTTTACTCCACTCCCCTTGATTGAAATTTGAAAATATATCACATATTTCTCCTAGATAGGAAAAGAAAGGGAGGCTGGTCTGGAATTCTTGATGGGAATGCAATTCAACTACCAAAAGGACTCCAGTTTATGAAGCAAATCTGAGATAGAATTGAGTTTGAAGCAAGAATCACAATTTAAAGTATGGATTTGTAGCAAGGCCCAATATTAGATGTGTTTCTTTGTTTTTGTTGTTGTTGTTTTGTTGCCTTTATAATCCATATTTCAATTATATGTTTGATTTCCAAGAGAAAACCAGTGGGATTTTATTTTGGACCATTCAAAAGCAGAAGTAAAGGTAAATTTATCTGAGAGAGATTGTGAGGACCGAGGTCACACAGGGAGTTTCTGTGGTTGAACCTCAACTGATCTCTTTATCCCTAATCTATCACCTTAACCACTATTTGACACTTTACTATTCAAAATCTGTGGTGTGATTGGACATGCGGCTTCCCTGACCTTTCAAAAGAGCCAACTCCTTCCCCTTTTAAAAATCCCATTTGAAAAGACGAGAGAGTCTCCCTCAACAGAGATTTGGCCATGTGGAGGAGCTCTTGCTACATTTTTCAAATATTTTCTGAGGAGAGAACATATCATATTAAAAATGAATATTTAAACAGAAACCGACTTCAATTTGGACAATGATTTTTTTCATTTGCCTCTTTCCCTGAATAATTCATTGGCCGTCTTAACACAAAACATTTCACTCAACTCTATTCGGAAACTAATGGCTGCATGCAAACAACATGCTAAGGAAAAGCAATCAAGCTTCAATGGTACTTATGAATGAGCAAATACAGTTGGATATATGCAAATTATCTACGGCGAAACTTTGCAGGATTTCTCCTTTCACTGTGGAGGGCAACAGCTGAATAGGCATCAATTGTGAACAACCCCGACTCCAAAATTCAAACCTTTATATCCAAAAACTGCTAACAAGATGCAAACTGAATTTGCATAAAGGGGGAGGACTCAGATTCTTGGGGGTTTAAAGGGGCTATAGCAGTCTCCCAATCTGAGTTTCCCAAAAAGACCAGCTCTTCATCATGGCCTGGTCTCTGCTCTTGGCCTTCTTCTTCTTATGGTACCCAGGTAATTGAGGAAGAATTATCACCTATGGATTCATCTGCTGGTTTGGAAAGCATCAGCTTCATGGAGTAACTATGGTGTGGTTCTGATATCAAAACCACCCCTTCTATGCCTTCCAATGAATTGAAATTCAGTGGTGTCTCAGAGCAGCGCTTCCAAAGATACTCCAAGAGTGGATGTGTAGAGTTTCCACCTTCATTCTCTTCCCTTTTTTATTTTCAGGAGCCAACTCACAGTATACCTTGACTCAACCTGTGGCACAATCAATTCCCCTGGGACAACCAGCAAAGATCTCATGTACCATGAGCCGAGACACCCAAGTGGGGAGCTATAACATATTTTGGTACCAACAGAAGGGTGGAGAGAGCCCCAAATACCTTCTCTATGATAGCAACAGCAACGGCCGATTCACGGGGTCCAAGGACACTTCCGCCAATGCAGCCTATTTAACAATTTCAAACCTCCATGCTGAGGATGAGGCTGATTACTATTGTGCTGGTGCTTACAGCAGTGGCAGCAACTGGTGGTATCCACAGAGATACATTCACATGCAGAAGTGAGACTAAAACCTCTCCTTGTACTTATTTGTGAACACTTCCTTCCTCCCCTGAAGAGCTTTGACCATGGGGTGGAGCTCTCTCTACAAAGTTAAAATATTTTCAGAGGAGAGACACTGTCAGAATAAAACTGATTTCCTGAATGTAATCCTGGTTGAAAGGATTGTGGACATATCAAGGCAGGAAATGTGCTGAATTTGTGCAACAGGGTTCTCAGGTTTGAATGTGCTTTTGCATAAAGCCTAAATTCTGAGGGATTGTGGACTTTCTCTTCCACCAATTTCTTTGCTGAAGTGATGATTAACGAACACAACAAATATGCTATAATCTTGTACTAAATATGGCAAAAGGGAATCTTCCATCAAAAATGAGGTGTGTAGTCAACGAAGTGTGAAAACTAAACTTCTGAAAGGAAACACGGACAGTAGAAAGACATGTTGCATGAAGAAAAAAATTAGTTTAAATTTCTCAGCCAATTTTTATTTTGGCCGCTTATATTTGCACCTCTATCCCAAGTGAGAGTCTGTCTTTTTCTGCAGAAATAATCAGCTGGAATCTACATTCTCATGCCAACCCTGATGCTTTTGGGAAATTCTGGGCTATTTAATCAATTAGATGAAATTGAAAGAGAAGCAAATGAGTGGACAGATCATAATCCAATAAAATTAAGATGGAAAGGTGAAAGAAGAAGAAAAAGATGGATGATGAATTCAAATATTGTAAATGAAATAGAATACACTCAGAATTAACATTGTTTTTTAGAATAAATAAAAAAGAAGATACCTCAATTCGAAATCTCTGGGATACTATGAAAGCATATAAAAGAGGCCTTACGATTGCCTACATGACGAGAGAAACTAGAAAACAAAAAGAGCAACAAGAAGGCATGCAAAAAGAACTTAGGGAAGCCGAAGAAAAACTACAGAAAGATCTAAAGAATAAAACTAAAAAGGAAAAAATAGAGGTGATAAAACATAATATCATCTTAACAACTCAAAAGGAATTAGCACAGAAAATTAAAGCAGTCAGACAGAATTACTTTGAACGAGCCAACAAACCAGGACAATGGCTGGCATACAGACTGAAGAACGAAAGAGAATTCTTCAATTCTGCAGAATTGTGGACTTTCTCCTCCACCAATTCCTTGGCTAAAGAAATGATTAACGAAGAGAACAAATATACCAGAATCTTGTACTAAATATGACAAAAGTTAATCTTCCGTCAAAAATGAGGAATGTAGCTAATGAAATGTGAAGACTAACCTTGGGAAAGGAAACCCCGACAGTAGATTGACATGTTGCATGAAGAAACATTTTTGCACAGATTTCTGAGCCAATTTTTATTTGAGGTGCTCATATTTACACCTCCATCCCAAGCGTGAGGCTCTGTATTTCTGCAGAAATAATCAGCTGGCATCTACATTCTCATCCCAAGCCTGACAAACAAACAATTCCTGGGGATTTATTTTCTAGGAAGGTTAAATGGTTAAAGAATGTAACTAGTGTTTTAGAAACGTTTTTGTCTGAATTAGGCAAATCAGTTGTTCAAGTAGCAAGATTGGGAGAGATCTGATATCAGTAGATATTCAGAAAGGTCCATCATACATGAGGACAGAAAGAGTTCCACGGTGACCTTAGATCAAGTACGTTACTGTAACATGACCTCTCAAGTATTTCTAGTACCCAAGTGAGATGAATGAAACGAGAGGTGAAAAAGAAGGAGGAAACCATCTCTTTCCTTCCAGTGCAATTCTTCTTATCCAAACCCAGCTAATGAGATGCAAGCTGAATTTGCATAAAGGGGGAGGACTCAGATTCGTGGGGGTTTAAAGGGACTATAGCACTCTCCCAATTTGAGTTTCCCCAAAAACATCAGCTCTTCATCATGGCCTGGTCTCTGCTCTTGGCCTTCTTCTTCTTATGGTGCCCAGGTAATTTAGGAAGAATTCTCACCTCTGGATTCCTGTGATGGCTTGGAAACCATCAGGCTCAAACTGTAATGATGGTTTGATCCTGATATCAAAGCCACCCCCTTCCATGCCTTCCAACCCATCAAAATTTGGTGATGTCTGGATTTCAAGCAGAGCAGTTCTTCAAAAAATACTCCAAGAGTGGATCTATAGGATGTCCACCTTCATTCTCTTCCCTTTTTTATTTTCAGGAGCCCATTCACAGTATACCTTGACTCAACCTGCGGCACAATCATTTCCCCCGGGACAACCAGCAAAGATCTCATGTACCATGAGCCGAGACAGCCAAATTGGCAGCTATACCATATATTGGTACCAACAGAAGGCTGGAGAGAGCACCAAATACCTTCTCTATAATACTGGCACGAACGGCCGGTTCACCGGGTCCAAGGACACCTCAGCCAATGCAGCCTATTTAACCATTACAAACCTCCAGGCAGAGGATGAGGCCGATTACTATTGTGCTGGTGCTTACGGCAGTGGCAGCACCTGGAGGTATCCACAGTGATAAACTCACATGCAGAAGTGAGACAAAAACCTCCCCTTGTGCTTACTTGCAAACACTTCCTTCTTCCCCTGAGTCAACCATCTGTCTGACCTGGGAAATTCTGACACAGCTAATACTTAAGAAGAGACTCAGTTCTTCTCTCAGCTTTGCTAAGTATAAGGACCTTGTCCTGCTTCAGCTTGGAATAAACAGGAATAAATTCTCAATCTTCATAAAGGTTGCAATAAAGAATATTGCCCACAGTAACGTCTTAGCATTGTTTTTTTCCCCTTTTTGATTCAAATTTGGAAATTGATATTTCTCATGGGAAGGAAACTAAAGGAGGCTGATCTGGGAGGCCTTTTCTTCCAAGGGCTTAGAAGGGAAGGGAATGGAATGAGATCATGGGATGAGATTGGATGAGATGGGATGCGATGGAATGGAATAGAAATAGGAGAGGTGAAGAAATGAGAGGAGAGGAGAGCAGAGAAGAGAAGAGAAAAGAAGATAGGAGAGGAGAGGAGAAAATAGGAATAGGAATACAACATAACTTAGACTTGTATATAGTTTATAGTTTATTTATTTGTATGCCGCCCGTTTCCCTGAGGGGACTCAGGGCGGCTCACAATCAAAAGAAAGGGGGGGACAGACTTTTACATATAAGACAGTACATGATTAAAACGCAACATTCATACCATTCGGGCGGGTTACAATCTTTAGCCCCAGGCCTGACGGGATAGCCAGGTTCTAAGGGCTGTGCGGAAGCTCTGGAGGGTGGTGAGGGTACGAAGCTCCATGGGGAGATCGTTCCATTGGGTCGGGGCTACCACCGAGAAGGCTCTCCTCCGTGTGGTGGCCAGTCGGCATTGGCCAGCAGTATGGAACTCGGAGAAGCCTAAACGATGAGATCTAATGGGTCGTGTGGAGGTGATCAGCAGTAGGCGGTCTCTCAAGTACCCAGATCCACTACCATGGAGGGCTTTATAGGTGGCAAGTAGCACCTTGAAGCGTATCCGGAGATCGACAGGTAGCCAGCGCAGCTCGCGGAGGATAGGTGTTACGTGGGTGAAGCGAGGTGCACCCACGATCGCTCGCGCGGCTGCATTCTGGACTAGCTGAAGTCGCCGAATACTCCTCAAGGGCAGCCCCATGTAGAGCACATTGCAGTACTCCAGCCTAGAGGTCACAAGGGCCCGAGTGACTGTTATGAGAGCCTCCCGGTTCAGGTAGGGGCGCAACTGGTGCACCAGGCGAACCTGGGCAAATGCCCCCCTGGTCACAGCTGACAAATGGTGTTCGAAAGTCAGCTGTGGGTCCAGGAGGACTCCCAAGTTGCGGACCCTGTCTGAGGGGTATAATGTTTGACCCCCCAGCCTGAGAGATGGAATATTTGCCAAATTGGCGGGAGGGAAACACAACAGCCACTCGGTCTTATCCGGGTTGAGCACAAGTTTGTTAGCCCTCATCCAGTCCCTAACAGCTTCAAGTCCCTGGTTCATCATGTCCACCGCTTCATTGAGTTGGCACGGGGCGGACAGATACAGCTGGGTATTGTCCGCATACTGGTGGTATTTTATCCCGTGCCGCCGAATGATGTCGCCCAGCGGTTTCATGTAGATGTTGAAAAGTAGGGGAGACAGGACCGAACCCTGTGGCACCCCATATGTTAGGGGCCTAGGGTTCGATCTCTGCCCCCCAACTAACACCGACTGCGACCTGTCCGAGAGGTAAGAGGAGAACCACTGCAAAACAGTGGCTCCCACCCCCACCTCTTGCAGTCGTCGCAGAAGGATACCATGGTCGATGGTATCGAAAGCCGCTGAGAGGTCAAGGAGAACCTGGATGGAGGCGTGGCCTCGATCCCTGGCTCTCCAGAGGTCATCGGTCAATGCGACCAAAGCGGTTTCTGTGCTGTAGCCAGGTCTGAAGCCGGACTGGAATGGGTCAAGATAGCTGGCTTCCTCCAAGGCCTGCTGGAGCTGAAAGGCCACCACCTTCTCAACAACCTTCCCCACAAAGGGGAGGTTGGAGACTGGACGGTAATTGTTAAGAACGGCTGGATCCAAAGATGGTTTCTTCAGGAGGGGTCTCACCACCGCCGCTTTGAGTGCGGGAGGAAAGACCCCTTCCCGAAGGGAGGCGGTAACAACCGCCTGGATCCAGCCCCATGCCACCTCCCTGCTGTTGAGAACCAGCCAGGAGGGGCACGGGTCCAGTACACATGTGGAGGCACTCACAGCTCTCATGGCCTTGTCCACGTCCCAAGGGGCAACATCCTGAAACTCAACCCAGTGATGGTCTACCAGATTATCCCCTTGTGCCTCGGCTGGATCTGCAGAATCGTAGTCCAACTCCCACCGAAACCGAGCAACTTTGTCTGCCAAGAACTGGACGTAGTCTTCAGCCCTACCCTGCAAGGGGTCCCCCGTATCCCTCCTATTTAGGAGGGAATGGGTTATCCTAAACAGGGCAGCAGGGCGGGACTCGGCAGAGGCAATCAAGGTGGCAATATAAGATCTTTTTGCCGTCCTAATTGCCCTGATGTAATCCTTGATGCACGATGTTAAAAGTGCTCGGCTCGATTCGGATTTGTTGGATCTCCACGGGTGCTCTAGGTATACCACTTCATGGTGCTTTGCAGCTCTTTCTAAGTGGTTCACAGAGTCAGACTCTTGCCTCCAACAATCTGGATCCTCATTTTACCAATCTTGGAAGGATGGAAGGCTGAGTCTACCTTGATCCCATCAGGATTGAACTCCCCGCTGTGGGGACAGTCAGCTGCAAAAGCCACTCCACCGCCATGGCTCTTCTACTGCTACACCACCTATTTCAAAGCAAATGCTTTGCATCTGAGGGGTTGGTCCCAAGACTTTGTGACATATAAAAGGGAAGGCACAAGAGTTGGAGCAGATGAACATTTTTTTGCCCTCAGAAGGAAAATACATCGGAATTCTCATCATGTTCTGGACTTCCTTCCTTCTCTCATTGCTGGTCAACTCCTCAGGTGCTGTAAAAGGGGAGAGGTCATTGGTTAGATGTTTCATCAAGTGAAAATGTTCTTTTGCACAAGACATTATTTCTTTCTTTGTTTCTTTGCACAGGATCCTTTGCCCAGTATGTCCTGACCCAGCCGGCATCCGTCTCTGTCTCCCTGGGACAGAATGAAAGGATCACTTGTTCAGCAAGCAACATTGGAGGCAAGAGTGTTCACTGGTACCAGCAGAAGACTGGAGATCCTCCTATTCTGTTTATATATGATGATAGCAGAAGGCCCACAGGGATCTCAGACCGATTCTCTGGCACCAACTCGGGTAACACGGCCACCTTGAGCATCTCCAGGGCCCAAGCACAGGATGAGGCAGTATATTACTGTCACGTGCTTGACAGTAATCAGTGCACAGTGATACAAACTAAAGGGGAAGTTCAGCAAAAACCTGCTTCTGAGGCATTTAACCTTCTTGACTGGCTTGGAGAAGGCCAACTGTCCCCAACAAGGAAGATCTCCATGTTCCAAGAGGGGGGTGGGATGCCAAGCCAAGAAGGTGTCTGCAACAACTCTTGAATTCTGCAGCAGAGCTAAAAGGGAAGCATCCCCCTAACTTCCTCCTGCCCAGTTTCGCTTCTTCTCGCTCTGCTTGGCGGAAGAAAACACCTGAAATTGTTTTTCTGGTTGCATGTCTACATGTCTGCAAGCAAAAGTAGGGGGGGAGTGTTAAATCACCCTGGGGAACACCCTATTCAATAGGTTCATACTGATACCATACTAATGTCAGATTCCTGGGGCCCATAATGCTGCTAAGACAGGCCGGGGACCAGGGCTTTTGTCTTCCAAGCTTTCGAACTCATGTTGGAGCCCATCCTCGGGGAACTTCTCCTTCTTGGAATCTCCTCATTCCTAATCTATGATCTTAACTTCTACACATGGTTAACCATGTGGGATGTGGTTGCAGAGGCAGGCTTCCCTGAATTCATAAAAAACACCTCCTTCCCCTTTTGAAAACCACATTAAAAAAGACAAAGCAGGTTGTCTCAACAGAGCTTTTACCATTGAGTGGAGCTCTCTCTACATCGTTGAAATATTTTCAGAGGAGAGAAGATGTCAGATTAAAACTGATTCCCTTAATCTTGGTTGACAGGATTGTGGACATATCAAGGCAGGAAACGTGGCAAATTTGTGCAACAGGGATTTCAGTTAGAAAAGTGCTTTTACAGAATTCCTAAATTCGGCTAAATTGTGGACTTTCTTCTCCACCAATTTCTTGGCTGAAGAGATGATTAAGGAACGGATCAAATATACCAGAATCTTGTACTAAATATGACAAACGGTAATTTTCCATCAAAAATGAGGAATGTAGCCAACAAAGTGTGAAGACTAACATTGGGAAAGGAAAAACCGACAGGAGATTGACATGTTGCATGAAGAAACATTTTGTATAGATTTCTGAACCAATTTTATTTGAGGTGCTCATATTTACACCTCTGTCCCAAGCCTGAGGCTCTGTATTTCGGCAGAAATAATCAGCTGGAATCTACATTCTCATCCCAAGCCTGACAGACAAACAATTCCTGGGGATTTATTTTCTTGGAGGGTTAAATGCTTAAAGGATGTAACTAGTGCTTTAGAAAAGTATTTTGTCTGAATTAGGCAAAACAGTTGTTCGAGTAACAAGATTGGGAGAGATCTGATATTCAGAAAGATCCATCATCTTTGAGGAGAGAAAGAGTTCCACGGTGACCTTAGACGAACCATGTTACTGTAACATGACCTCTCAAGTATTTCTAGTATCCAAGTGAGATGAATGAAACGAGAGGTGAAAAAGAAGCAGAAAACCATCTCTTGCCTTCCAGAGCAATTCTTCTTATCCAAACCCAGCTAATGAGATGCAAGCTGAATTTGCATAAAAGGGGAGGACTCAAATTCTTGGGGCTTTAAAGGGACTATAGCAGTCTCCTAATCTGAATTTCCCAAAACCATCAGCTCTTCACCATGGCCTGGTCTCTCCTCTTGGCCTTCTTCTTATCGTGCCCAGGTAATTTGGGAAGAATTCTCACCTCTGGGTTCATCTAATTTGGTTTGGAGAGCATCAGCTTCATGGTGTAACTATGGTTTGATGCTGATATCAAAGCTACCCCTTCCAACCCTTTGAAATCCAGTGGTGTCTGGATTTCAATCAGAGCAGCTCTTCTAAAGATACTCCAAGAGTGGATCTATACAGTGTCCACCTTCATTCTCTTCCCTTTTTTATTTTCAGGAGCCAACTCACAGTATACCTTGACTCAACCTGCGGCACAATCGTTTCCCCCGGGACAACCAGCAAAGATCTCATGTACCATGAGCCGAGACACCCAAGTAAGCAGCTATATCATATCTTGGTACCAAAAGAAGGCTGGAGAGAGCCCCAAGTACCTTCTTTACAATACTGGCAGCAGTGGGAAGTTCACGGGGTCCAAGGACACCTCGGCCAATGCAGCCTATTTAACCATTACAAACCTCCAGGATGAGGATGAGGCCGATTACTATTGTGGTGGTCGTTACAGCAGTGGCAGCAACTATTGGTATCCACAGTGATAAACTCACATGCAGACGTGAGACAAAAACCTCCCCTTGTGCTTACTTGCAAACACTTCCTTCCTCCCCTTAGTGAACCATCAGTCTGGGCTGGGAAATTCTTACACAGTAAATACTTAAGAACAGACTCAGTTCTTCTCGCAGCTTTGCTAAGCCTAAAGACCTTGTCCTGCATCCCTTTTGAGAAAAATGAAAAATGACAAAAGTCCATTCTTCATCATGGTTTCAATTTAAAAAAAACATCGTACCCATTACATTTTTTTTTTAAAAAAAAGCTTTGATTAAAATGTGCAAATATATCACATATTTCTCATAGGAAGGAAAATAAAAGGAGATTGATCTGGTATTGACTTCTTTATGGGAATATAGTTCAAGGACGAAAAGGACTCCACTTTAAGAAAGCAAATCTTTTGTAGAGTTGAGTTTGAACCAAGAATCACGTTCGGACTGTAATTTAAAATATGGGTTTGTAGCAAACCCCAAATCTTTGTGGGTTTCTTTGTTGTTGTTTTTACCTTTATAGTCTATATTTCAATTATATGAGATGTTTGATTTCCAGGATAAAACCAGCGGGATATTTGTTTTACCATCCAAAAGCAGAACTAGTCAAATTTGGCTGAGAGGGATTCACAGGACTGAGGTCACAAGGGGTTTCCTGTGGTTGAAACTGATCTGATCTCTTCATCCCTAATCTATGACCATAATCACTATTTGGCACTTTTCTATTCAAAATCTTTGCAGGTGGTTGCATGTGTGAATTCCCTGACCTTTCAAAAGAGCCAAGTGCTTCCCCTTTTAAAAATCTTATTTGAAAAGATTGTGCAATCTGTCTCAAAAATGTTTTGGCCACATAGAGGAGCTCTTGCTACATTTTTCAAATATTTTCGGTGAAGAGAAAATTTAATATTGAAACTTATTATTTAAACCGAAACAAGTGCTTTAGATGAGTGTGGACAGAACAGCCCAGGCGATTGGCTGAATTTATCCAAGGTGGATTTCCGTTTGGAAAACGATTTTACCAGAAATCCTAATTTCTCAGGGATTCTGGAGTTTAGATGTAACACTTCCTGATGCTTTTTCATTCGGCTCTTTCCCAGAATAATTCATTGGCTGCCTTAACACAAAACATTTCACTATTTCTCATAGAAAGGAAAATAAAAGGAGGTTGATCTGGTGTTCACTTCTTTATGGGAATACAGTTCAATGACCAAAAGGACTCCTCTTTAAGAAAGCAAATTTGATGTAGAGTTGAGTTTGAACCAAGAATCACGTTCGGACTGTAATTTAAAATGTGGGTTTGTAGCAAACCCCAAATCTGTGTGGGTTTCTTTGTTGTTGTTTTTGCCTTTATAATCCATATTTCAATTATATGTTTGGTTTCCAAGAGAAAACCAGTGGGATTTTATTTTGGACCATTCAAAAGTAGAAGTAAAGATAAATTTACCTGAGAGAGATTGTTGTGACCGAGGTCACCCAGCAGGTTTCTGTGGTTGAACCTGAACTGATCTCTTTATCCCTAATCTATGACCTTAACCACTATTTGGCACTTAACTATTCAGAATCTGTTTTGTGATTGGACATGGTGCTTCCCTGACCTTTCAAAAGAGCCAACTCCTTCTTCCCCCTTTAAAAACCCCATTTGAACAGACGAGAGATTCTCTCTCAACAGAGATTTGGCCATGTGGAGGAGCTCTTGCTACATTTTTCAAATATTTTCTGAGAAGAGAAAATATAATATTATAATTGAATATTTAAACTGAAACCGAGTTCAAGTTGGACAATGATTTTTACCAGAAATCCTAATTTCTCAGGGATTCTAAAATTTAGATGAGACACTTTCTTACGTTCTCTTTCACTCGCCTCTTTCCCTGAATAATTCATTGGCCGCCTTAACACAAAACATTTCACTAAACTCTGTTCACAACCTAATGGCTGTATGCAAAGAACATGCTAAGGAAAAGCACCCAAGCTTCAATGGTACTTATGAATGAACAAATACAGTTGGATGTATGCAAATTTTCTATGGCAAAACTTTTGAACAACCCCGACCCCAAAATTCAATTCCTTATATCCAAAAACTGCTAACAAGATGCAAACTGAATTTGCATAAAGGGGGAGGACTCAGATTCTTGGGGGTTTAAAGGGACTCCCAATTTGAGTTTCCCAAAAAACTCAGCTCTTCATCATGGCCTGGTCTCTGTTCTTGGCCTTCTTCTTCTTATGGTGCCCAGGTAATTTAGGAAGAATTCTCACTTCTGGATCATCTGATTTGGTTTGGAAAGCATCAGCTAAAAGGTTGAACTGTGTTTTGAACCTGATATGAAAGCCACCCTTTCCATGCCTTCCAATGAATTGAAATTCACTGATGTCTGCATTTCAAGAAGAGCAGCTCTTCCAAAGATACTCCAAGAGTGGATCTATAGGATGTCCATCTTCATTCTCTTCCTTTTTTTATTTTCAGGAGCCAACTCACAGCATACCTTGACTCAACCTGCGGCACAATCGTTTCCCCCGGGACAACCAGCAAAGATCTCATGTACCATGAGCCGAGACGGCCAAATAAGCAACTATGGCATATCTTGGTACCAACAGAGGGCTGGAGAGAGACCCAAATACCTTCTCTATGAAAGTGGCAGCAACGGCCGATTCAAAGGGTCCAAGGACACCTCGGCCAATGTAGCCTATTTAACCATTACAAACCTTCAGGCTGAGGATGAGGCTGATTACTATTGTGGTGGTTATTACTACGATGGCAGCAACTATTGGTATCCACAGTGATAAACTCACATGCAGAAGTGAGACAAAAACCTCCCCTTCCAAAACACTTCCTTCCTCCCCTTAGTCAACCATCAGTCTTGGCTGGGAAATTCTTACACAGTAAATACTTAAGAACAGACTCAGGGTGATTGATTTGCACCTCTGCCCCAAGCGTGAGGCTTATCTTTCTGCAGAAATAACCATCTGGAATAAGCGTTCTCATCCCAAATGTTACAGAAAAACAATTCCTGGGGATTTATTCCCGGAGGGTTCAGTGCTTAAAGAATGTTACCAGTTTTTTAGAATAATAATAGTCTTTAATTAGCAAACCAGTTTTTCAAGTAATAAGATGGGAAGAGAGACTGTACATTGATATCAATAGATCTTTATAAGAGTCTAGTAAGGCCACACCTGGAATACGGCATCCAATTTTGGTCACCAAGTTACAAAAAAGATGTTGAGACTTTGGAAAGAGTGGATAGAAAAGAGCAACTAAGTTGATTAAAACATATTAAGAACAGTTGCAAGAATTGTGTATGGCTAGTCTAGAAAAAGAAAGGACTACCGGAGAAAATGCTAGAAGTATTCCAAGAATTGAGGGGCTGTTACAGAAAAGAGGGGGTCAACTTATTTCCCAAAGCTCCAGAGGGCAGAAGAAGAAACAATGGATAGAAACGAATCAAGGAGAGAAACAACCTGGAATTAAGGAGAGACTTCCTAATAGCGAGAAGAACCAACCAGTGGAACAGAAGTTGCCTTCAGAAGTTGTGGTTCCTCCAAGACTGAAGATTTTAAAGCAGAGACTGGACTGCCATTTGTGCAAAATGGTATATGGTCTCCGGCTTGAGCAGAAGATCTCCAAGGTCCCTTCCAGCTCTATTCTGAATTGAATCTTGTGAATGATCCTCTCATCATCATAGGTGAGGACAGAATACATCCATGGGAATCCAAACCAGTTACTGTAACATGGCCACCTGAAATATATCCAGGGTCAAGATAGAACAACGAAAGAAGAGGTGAAAAGAGGAACAGGAAAACATCTCTTTCCTCCAAGTGAAATTCTTTTTATCCAAAACTACTAATGAGATGCAAGCTGAATTTGCATAATGGGGTAAAGCCAGATCCCTGGAGGGGTTTAAAGGGAAGAAGGCAGTTTCCCAACCAGAGTTTCTGAAAAGATCAGTTCCCCATCATGGCCTGGTCTCTGCTCTTGGCTTTCTTCTTCTTATGGTGCACAGGTAATTTAGGAAGAATTCTCACCTCTGGATTCATTTGCTGGTTTGGAAAGCATCAGCTTCATGGAGTAACTATGGTGTGGTTCTGATATCAAAACCACCCCTTCCATGCCTTCCAACCCATTGAAATTCACTAATGTCTGGATTTCAAGCAGAGCAGTTCTTCAAAAAATACTCCAAGAGTGGATCTATAGGATGTCCATCTTCATTCTCTTCCTTCTTTTATTTTCAGGAGCCAACTCACAGTATACCTTGACTCAACCTGCGGCACAATCATTTTCCCCAGGACAACCATCAAAGATCTCATGTACCATGAGCCGAGACAGCCAAGTGGGCAGCTATAACATACATTGGTACCAACAGAAGGCTGGAGAGAGCCCCAAGTACCTTCTCTATAATACTGGCACGAACGGCCGTTTCACGGGGTCCAAGGACACCTCTGCCAATGCAGCCTATTTAACCATTACAAACCTCCAGGCTGAGGATGAAGCCGATTACTATTGTGGTGGTGGTTACAACAGTGGTGGCAACTGGTGGTAACATAGTGATACACTCACATGCAGAAGTGAGACAAAAACCTCCCCTTGTGCTTTCATGCAAACACTTCCTTCTTTCCCTTAGTCAACCATCAGCCTTTGCTGGGAAATTCTGACACAGTTAATACATAAAGTGCAGACTCAGTTCATCTCTCAGCCTTGCTAAGTATAAGGACCTTGTCCTGCTTCATCTTGGAATAAACAGGAATAAATTCTCAATCTTCATAACGGTTGCAATAAAGAGTATTGCCCACAGTAACATCTTAACATTGTTTTCCCCCCTTTTGATTCAAATTTTGAAATTCATATTTCTCATGGGAAGGAAACTAAACGGAGGCTGATCTGGGAAGCCTTTTCTTCCAAGGGCTTAGAATGGAAGGGAATGGAATAAGATCATGGGATGAGATTGGATGAGATTGGATGAGATGGGATGAGATGGAATGGAATAGAAATAGGAGAGGAGAGGAGAGGAGAGGAGAGGAGAAAATAGGAATAGGAACAGAAGAGAACATAGACTTGTATACCACTTCATAGTGCTTTGCAGCTTTTTCTAAGTGGTTCACAGAGTCAGACTCTTGCCCCCAACAATCTGGGTCCTCATTTTACCAATCGTGGAAGGATGGAAGGCTGAGTCTACCTTGAACCCATCAGGATTGAACTCCCTGTTGTGGGCGGAGTCAGCCTGCAATAACTACTCCACCACCATGGCTCTTCAACTGCTACACCACCTATTTCAAAACAAATGGTTTGCATCTGAGGGGTTGGTCCCAAGACTTTGCGACGTATAAAAGGGAAGGCACAAGAGTTGGAGCAGATGAACATTTTTTGCCCTCAGAAGGAAAATAAATCAGGATTCTCATCATGTTCTGGGCTTCCTGCCTTCTCCAGTTGCTGGTCAACTCCTCAGGTGCTGTAAAAGGACAGAGGTCATTGGTTAGATGTTTCATCAAGTGAAAATGTTCTTTTGCACAAGAAATTATTTATTTCTTTGTTTCTTTGCAAGGATCCTTTGCCCAGTATGTCCTGACCCAGGCGGCATCCGTGTCTGTGTCCCTGGGGCAGAATGAAAGGATCACTTGTTCAGCAAACAACATTGGAGGCAAGCATGTTCAATGGTACCAGCAGATGCCTGGAGATCCTCCTGTTCTGATTATATATGGTGGTAGCCAAAGGCCCACAGGGCCAATTCTCCGGCACCAACTCGGGAAACACGGCCACCCTGAGCATCTCCAGGGCCCAAGCACAGGATGAGGCAGTATACTACTGTCAGGCGTGGGACAGTAATCAGTGCACAGTGATACAAACTAAGAGAGAAGTGAAGCAAAAACTGCTTCTGAGGCATTCAACCTTCTGGACTGGCTTGGAGAAGCTCAACCGTCCCCAACAAGGAAGATCTCCATGTTCCAAGAGGTGGTGGGAATGCCATGCCAAGAATCTTTCTGGGGTGAGGTCTACATTATGGATTCCTCACCTCCAAGACCGGTCATCTTCCCATGATTCTCCTCCCCCCCCTTTGCACTTTCACAGACACAACCAGATGTTTCTTGACATGGGCGTCGTCTTGAGGAAGGCAGGAAAACTTTCCTACTTTTGAGGTGTTGCCCAATGGCAATGATGCACCTTAGGCAGGAAAATTTTCCTTTCCGGACTTTCCGCTTTGCATTTGGGTCCCTCTAGTTGCTCCAGAAGTTCCAGGTGTCTGCAACATCTCTTGCATTCTGCAGCAGAGCCATAAGGGGCAGCGTACATGTAACTTCCTCCTGCCCAGTTTCGCTGCTTCTAACTCTGCTTGGCCTCCCACCTGTTGCAACTGAAGAGAACACCTGAAATTGTTTTTCTGGTTGCATGTCTACATTTCTGCAAGCAGAAGTAGTGGGAGGAAGGTGTTAAATCTCCCTGGGGAATACCCTATTCAGAAAGATCATACTGATGCCATACTCAGAAAGACACTTTCTTATATGCTACTAGGTGAAAAACCAGCGTGTCCTGGATATTTATTTATAGGGGGAAAATGTACAGAGCAAACATAATTTCTAATATTGGATTTTTCCCCTTATCAGAGGGAGCCCCCTTGTGGAGTACTGTGAAGCCGTAACCATGGCAACTCCGTTGCGCTGTATAGTAGAAGCAATTTTAAGGCAGTACAGTAGAAGCTATTTTAAGGCACAACAGGATGTATCTGAACAGAACACACACCCCAAGGGGTGTTAGGGGTGTCTTACCCCCACAGTATTTGTTTCCAGATGTAAGAGATTTAGAGGAATATGGTCATCCAAAGGAGTTTCTGTCGCTGAACCTGAACAGATAGAATAGAATAGAATAGAATAGAATAGAATAGAATAACATAGGTGGAAGGGATCTTGGAGGTCTTCTAGTCCAACCCTCTGCTTAGGCAGGAAACTCTATACCACTTCAGACAAATCAATATTTAAAATATCCAGTGTTGGAGCATTCACAAGTTGGAGCATTCTCCCTGTTGCTTGTCACCTTCTTGCCACTTTCTCCCAGCAATGGACCAATTGTTTCCTTGACTTTTTTCTTCTTTTAAACATGTTGGAAAAAGATCTCTTTATGAATGAAGGTGAATCTACGTGTCTTAAGATAATGTTGCAGGATCAAATCTGGGTCGGTTGCCAGGACCAGACGAGGCTGTCTTAACGCATGGGCCTGATGGACATTTGCCCATGGGCTCCATGGGCATAGGGACCCCATTCTAAACTGCGTATGTTAACCCTTCAATGGACCTTGTATCCTATAAATGCAGCAATTGCGTGGCTTACTGAGTATTATTCTGTTTTTCAAGGTTCGTGTCTTACCCCACAATATTTGTTTCCAGAGAGTAAGAAATTGAGAGGAACACAGTCAGCCAAAGGGGTTTCTGTAGCTGAACCTGAGAACATAGAATAGAATAGAAAAAGGGACCTTGAAGATCTTCTAGTCCAACCCACTAGTTAGGCAGGAAAATCTACACCACTTCAGACAAATGGATATCCAACTTCTTCTTTAAAATGTCCAGTGTTGGAGCATTCACAAGTTGTAGCATTCCCCCTGTTGCTTGTCACCTTCTTGCCACTTTCTCCCAGCAATGGACCAATTGTTCCCTTGACTTTTTTCTTGTTCTTAACACATTTGAAGAAGATCTCTTCACGAAGGAAGGTGACTCTATGTGTCAAAGGATAATGTTGCAGGATCCAATCTGGGTCGGTCGCCAGGACTAGACAGAGCTGACTTAATGCATGGGCCGGATGGCCTCTTGCTCTGTGTATGTTAACCCTTCAGTGTACCTTGTATCCTATAAATACAGCAACTGTGTGGCTTACTGAGCATTATTGTGTTTTTCAAGCTCCGTGTATTGTTCAAACATTCATCATGTTGATTAGTTGTTGCCACACAGCATGTTCTGAATGTTTCAACACTGATTTTGTTTAAAGTGCCAATAAAATGAATATATGTTTAATTTTCTCGACCATTTGCATTTTTATTCCTGTGTGTAGTTGTCATAGGGGCCCCACTCCACTGATTTTCCCAGGGCCCATAATGCTGTTAAAACAGCCCTGGGATCAGAACTTTTGTCTTCCAAGCTTTCTGACTCATGCTGGAGCCCATCCTCAGGGAACTTCTCCTTCTAGGAATCTCCTCATTCCTAATCTATGATCTTAACCTCCACCCATGGTTAAACATGTGGGATGTGGTTGCAGAGGCAGGTTTTCCTGAATTCATAAAAAATACCTCCTTCTCCTTTTGAAAACCATATTAGAAAAGACAAAGCAAGCTGTCTCAATAGAGCTGTGACCATGGGGTGGAGCTCTCTCTACATAGTTAAAATATTTTCACAGGAGAGACAATTTCAGAATAAAACTGATTTCCTGAACTTAATCCTGGTTGAAAAGATTGTGGACATATCAAGCTGGGAAATGTGCTGAATTTGTGCAATAGGTTTCTCAGTTTTGAATGTGCTTTTGCATAAATCCTAAATTCTGAGGGAATGTGGACTTTCTCTTCCACCAATTCCTTTGCTGAAGAGATGATTAACAAAAACAACAAATATACTATAATCTTGTACTAAATATAAACAAAAGGGAATCTTCCATCAAAAATGAGTATTGTAGTCAAGGAAGTGTGAAGACTCACCTTCTGAAAGGAAACACGGACAGTAGAAAGACATGTTGCATGAAGAAACATTTTTGTATAGATTTCTGAGCCAATTTTTATTTTGGCCACTTATATTTGCACCTCTGTCCCAAGTGAGAGTCTCTCTCTTTTTCTGCAGAAATAATCAGCTGGAATCTACATTCTCATCCCAAGCCTGACACAAAAACAATTCCTGGGGATTTATTTTCCTGGAGGGTAAAATGCTTAAAGGATGTAACTAGTGCTTTAGAAAAGTTTTTTGTCTGAATTGGGCAGATCAGATGTTCAAGTAACAAGATTGGGAGAGATCTGATATCAGCAGATATTCAGAAAAGTCCATCATCTATGAGGACAGAAACAGGTCCACGGTGACCTTAGACCAACCAAGTTACTGTAACATAACCTCTCAAGTATTTCTAGTATCCAAATGAGATGAATGAAACAAGAGGTGAAAAAAAAGCAGAAAACCATCTCTTTTATTCCAGTTCAATTCTTTTTATCCAAACCCAGCTAATGAGATGCAAGCTGAATTTGCATAAAGGGGGGGGACTCAAATTCTTGGGGGTTTAAAGGGACTATAGCAGTCTCCTAATCTGAATTTCCCCAAACCATCAGCTCTTCACCATGGCCTGGTCTCTCCTCTTGGCCTTCTTCTTCTTATGGTGCCCAGGTAATTTAAGAAGAATTCTCAGCTCTGGATTCATCTGATTTGGTTTGGAGAGCATCAGCTTCATGGTGTAATGATGGTTTGATCCTGATATCAAAGCCACCCCCTTCCATGCCTTCCAACCCATAGGAATTCAGTGATGCCTGGATTTCAATCAGAGCAGCTCTTCCAAAGATGCTCCAAGAGTGGATCTATAGAGTGTCCACCTTCATTCTCTTCCCTTTTTAAAAAAAATTTCAGGAGCCAACTCACAGATTTCCTTGACTCAACCTGAGGCACAATCGTTTCCCCCGGGACAACCAGCAAAGATCTCATGTACCATGAGCCGAGACAGCCAAATAAACAGCTATTACATATCTTGGTACAAACAGAAGGCTGGAGAGAACCCCAAATACCTCCTCTGTTGTAGCAACAGCAACGGTCGATTCACGGGGTCCAAGGATACCTCAACCAATGTAGCCTATTTAACCATTACAAACCTCCAGGCTGAGGATGAGGCTGATTACTATTGTGGTAGTTATTACGGCAGTGGCAGCACCCGGAGGTAACACAGTGATAAACTCACATGCAGAAGTGAGACAAAAACCTCCCCTTGTGCTTTCTTGCAAACGCTTCCTTCCTCCCATGAGTCAACCATGAGTCTTGGCTGGGAAATTCTGACACCGTTGATACTTAAGAAGAGACTCTTATCTTCTCTCAGCCTTGCTAAGTATAAGGACCTTGTCCTGCTTCATTTTGGAATAAACAGGAATGAATTTTAAATCTTCATAAAGGTTGCAATAAAAAGCATTGTCCATAGTAACGTCTTTGCAATTTTTTTCCTCCTTTTGTTTCAAATTTGGAAATTGATATTTTTCATGGGTAGGAAACTAAAAGGAGGCTGATCTGGGATGCCTTTTCTTTCAAGAGATTAGAATGGAAGGGAATGAGATCATGGGATGGGATCATGGGATGGGATGGATTGGCACAGAATAGAATAGAGAAGAGAAGCGAAAGGAATTGGAATAGGAAAAGAAAAGAACTTAGACTTCTATACCACTTCATTGTATCTTGCAGCTCTTTCTAAGTGGTTCACAGAGTCAGACTTTTGCCCCCAACAATCTGGGTCCTCATTTTACCAACCTCGGAAGGATGGAAGGCTGAGTCTACCTTCAGCCCATCAGGATTGAACAACCAGCTGTGGGCAGAGTCAGTCTGCAATAACCACTCCACCACCATGGCTCTTCTACTGCTACACTACCTATTTCAAAGCAAATGCTTTGCATCAGAGGGGTTGGTCCCAAGACTCTGCGACGTATAAAAAGGAAGAAACAAGAGTTGGAGCAGATTAACTTTTATTTTCCCTCACAAGGAAAATACACCAGAATTCTCATCATGTTCTGGGCTTCCTTCCTTCTCTCGTTGCTGGTCAACTCCTCAGGTGACATAAAAGGAGAGAGGTCATAGGTTAGATGTTTCATCAAGTGAAAACGTTCTTTTGCACAAGACATTATTTATTTCTTTGTTTCTTTGCACAGGATCCTTTGCCCAGTATGTCCTGACCCAGCCGGCATCCATATCTGTCTCCCTGGGACAGAATGAAAGGATCACTTGTTCAGCAAACAACATTGGAAGGAAGAATGTTCAATGGTACCAGCAGAAACCTGGAGATCCTCCTGTGCTGATTATATATAATGATAGCCGAAGGCCCACAGGGATCTCAGACCGATTCTCCGGCACCAACTCGGGTAACACAGCCACCCTGAGCATCTCAAGGGCCCAAGCACAGGATGAGGCAGTATATTACTGTCAGGTGTTTGACAGTAATCAGTGCACAGTGATACAAACTGAGGGGGAAGTGCAGCAAAAACTCCTTCTGAGGCATTCAACCTTCTGGACTGGCTTGGAGAAACTCAACCGTCCCCAACAAGGAAGATCTCCCAAGAGGGGGGGGATCCCAAGCTAAGAATATCTCTTGGCTGAGGTCTACATTATGGATTCCTGGCCTCCAAGACCTTTCATCTTCCCATGATTCTCCACTCCCTTTGCACTTTCACAGACGCAACCAGATGTTTCTTGACATGGGAGTCATCTTGAGGAAGGCAGGAGAACTTTCCTACTTTTGAGGGGTTGCTTAAGGGCAATGATGCACCTTAGGCAGGAAAATATTCCATTCCGGGCATTCCGCTTCCCATTTGGGTCCACCTAATTGCTCCAGAAGTTCCAGGTGTCTGCAACATCTCTTGAATTCTGCAGCAGAGCCATAAGGGCAAGCATCCCCCTAACTTCCTCCTGCCCAGTTTCGCTTCTTCTCACTCTGCTTGGCCAACCACCTGTTGCAACGGAAGGGAACACCTGAAATTGTTTTTCTGGATGCATGTAAACATGCCTGCAAGCAAAAGTAGGGGGAGGAAGGTGTTAAATCTCCCTGGGGAACACCCCAATCAGAAAGATCATACGGATGCCATACTAATATCAGATTCCTTGGCCCATAATGCTGTTAAGACAGGCCGGGGACCAGAGCTTTTGTCTTCCAAGCTTTCGAACTCATGCTGGAGCCCATCCTCGGGGAACTTCTCCTTCTAGGAATTTCCTCATTTCTAATCTACGCTCTTAACTTCTACACGTGGTTAACCATGTGGGATGTGGTTGCAGAGGCAGGCTTCCCTGAATTCATAAAAAACACCTCCCTCCCCTTTTGAAAACCATATTATAAAAGACAAAGGAAGCTGCCTCAACAGAGCTTTGACCATTGGGTGGAGCTCTCTCTACATCGTTGAAATATTTTAAGAGGAGAGACGATGTCAGATTAAAACTAATTTTCTTAATCTTGGTTGACAGGATTGTGGACATATCAAGCCAGGAAATGTGGCAAATTTGTGCAACAGGGATTTCAGTTAGAAAAGTGTTTTTACAGAATTCCTAAATTCTGCAGAATTGTGGACTTTCTCTTCCACCAATTTCTTTGCTGAAGAGTTGATTAATGAACACAACAAATATACCAGGACCTTGTACTAAATATGACAAAAGGGAATCTTCCATCAAAAACGAGGAATGTAGCTAATGAAATGTGAAGACTAACCTTGGGAAAGGAAACCCCGACAGGAGATTGACATGTTGCATGAAGAAACATTTTTGTATAGATTTCTGAGCCAATTTTTATTTGGGGTTCTCATATTTACACTTCCGTTCCAAGCGTGAGGTTCTGCATTACTGCAGAAATAATCAGCTGAAATCTACATTCTGATCCCAAGCCTGACACACAAACAATTCCTGGGTAATTATTTCCTGGAGGGTTAAATGGTTTAGAAATGTTTTTGTCTGAATTAGGCGAAACAGTTGTTCAAGTAACGATTGGGAGAGATCTGATATCAGCAGATATTCAGAAAGATCCATCATACATGAGGATAGAAAGAGTTCCACGGGGACCTTAAATAAACCACGTTACTGTAACACGATCCCTCAAGTATTTCTAGTATCCAAATGAGATGAATGAAAGAAGAGGTGAAAAAGAAGGAGGAAACCATCTCTCATCTTCCAATGCAATTCATCTTATCAAAACCCAGCTAATGACAGGCAAGCTGAATTTGCATAACGGGGAGGACACAAATTCTTGGGGGTTTAAAGGGACCATAGCAGTCCCCCAATCTGAGTTTCCCAAAAGCATCAGCTCTTCATCATGGCCTGGTCTCTGCTCTTGGCCTTTTTCTTCTTATGGTGCCCAGGTAATTTAAGAATAATTCTCAGCTCTGGATTCATCTAACGGTTTGGGGAGCATCAGCTTCATGGTGTAACTATTGTTTGAGCCTGATATGAAAGCCAACCTGCTTCCATGCTTTCTAATGAATTGAAATTCGGTGATTTCTGGATTTCAATCAGAGGAGCTCTTCCAAAGATACTCCAAGAGTGGATCTATAGAGTGTCCACCTTCATTCTCTTCCTTTTTTTTATTTTCAGGAGCCAACTCACAGTATACCTTGACTCAACCTGCGGCACAATCGTTTCCCCCAGGACAACCAGCAAAGATCTCATGTACCATGAGCCGAGACAGCCAAGTGGGCAGCTATAACATATATTGGTACCAACAAAAGGCTGGAGAGAGCCCTAAATACCTGCTCTGTTGTAGCAACAGCAATGGACGGTTCACGGGGTCCAAGGACACCTCGGCCAATGTAGCCTATTTAACTATTACAAACCTCCAGGCTGAGGATGAGGCTGATTACTATTGTGGTAGTTATTACGGCAGTGGCAGCACCTGGAGGTAACACAGTGATAAACTCGCATGCAGAAGTGAGACAAAAACCTCCCCTTGTGCTCATTTGCAAACACTTCCTTCTTCCCCTGAGTCAACCATCAGTCTGGCCTGGGAAATTCTGACACAGTTATTACTTAAGAAGAGACTCAGTTCTTCTCTCTGCCTTGCTAAGGATAAGGACCTTGTCCTGCTTCATCTTGTAATAAGGGTGTTCACCTTCATTCTCTTCCCTTTTTTATTTTCAGGAGCCAACTCACAGTATACCTTGACTCAACCTGCAGCACAATCGTTTCCCCCGGGACAACCAGCAAACATCTCATGTACCATGAGCCAAGGCAGCCAAGTAGGCAGCTATACCATATCTTGGTACCAACAGAAGGCTGGAGAGAGCCCCAAATACCTTCTCTATGATACTGGCACCAACGGTCGATTCACAGGATCCAAGGACACCTCAGCCAATGCAGCCTATTTAACCATTACAAACCTCCAGGATGACGATGAGGCCGATTACTATTGTGGTAGTTATTACAGCAGTGGCAGCAACTACTGGTATCCACAGTGATAAACTCACATGCAGAAGTGAGACAAAAACCTCCCCTTGTGCTTACTTGCAAACACTTCCTTCCTCCCCTTAGTGAACCATCAGCCTTGGCTGGGAAATAATGACACAGTTAATACTTAAGAACAGACTCAATTCTTCTCTCAGGTATATTTATTGCTAAGCATAAATATCTTCTCCAGCATCACTTTTGAGAAAAATGAAAAATGGCAAGGGATAAATTTGCAATCTTCATCATGGTTGCAATTAAAAAAAACATTGTATCGGTTTCATTTTTACTCCACCCCCCCCCTTGATTGAAATTTGAAAATATATCACATGTTTCTCCTAGAAAGGAAAATAAAAGGAGGCTGGTCTTGAATTCTTAATGGGAATGCAATTCAACTACCAAAAGGACTCTAGTTTAGGAAGCAAATCTGATGTAGAATTGAGTTTGAAGCAAGAATCACAATTTAAAATATGGATTTGTAGCAATACCAATATTAGGTGTGTTTCTTTGTTTTTGCTGTTGTTGTTGTTTTGCTTTTATAATCCATATTTCAATTATATGTTTGGTTTCCAAGAAAAAACCAGTGGGATTTTATTTTGGATCATTCAAAAGCAGAAGTAAAGGTAAATTTACCTGAGAGAGATTATGGGGACCGAGGTCACCCAGGGGGTTTCTGTGGCTGAACCTGAACTGATCTCTTTATCCCTAATCTATCACCTTAACCACTATTTGGCACTTTCCTATTCAAAATCTGTGGTGTGATTGGACATGCTGCTTCTCTGACTTTTCAAAAGAGCCAACTCCTTCTTCCCCTTTTAAAAATCCCATTTGAAAAGATGAGAGAGTCTCTCTCAACAGAGATTTGGCCATGTGGAGGAGCTCTTGCTCCATTTTTCATATATTTTCTGAGAAGAGGACATATAATATTGAAATTGAATATTTAAAATGAAACAAAGTTTAATTTGGACAGTGATTTCTCTACATCGTTGAAATATTTTAAGAGGAGAGACGATGTCAGATTAAAACTAATTCCCTTAATCTTGGTTGACAGGATTGTGGACATATCAAGCGACGAAATGTGGCAACAGGGATTTGTGCAACAGGGATTTCAGTTAGAAAAGTTCTTTTACAGAATTCCTAAATTCTGCGGGATTGTGGACTCTCTCTTCTACCAATTTCTTTGCTGAAGAGATGATTAACGAACACAACTAATAAACCAGAATCTTATACTAAATATGACAAAAGGGAATCTTCCATCAAAAATGAGGAATGTAGCCAACAAAGTGTGAGGACTAACCTTGGGAAAGGAAACATCAACAGTAGATTGACATGTTGCATGAAGAAACATTTTTTTATAGATTTCTGAGCCAATTTTTATTTGTGGTGCTTATATTTACACCTCCATCCCAAGGGTGAAGCTCTGAATTTCTGCAGACATAATCAGATGGAATCAACATTCTCATCCCAAGTATGACACACAAACAATTACTGGGGATTTATTTTCCTCGAGGTTTAAATGTTTAATGGATAAAACTGGTTCTTTAGAAATGTTATTGTCTGGATTAGGCAAATCAGTTATTCAAGTAACAAGATTGGGAGAGATCTGATATCAGAAGATATTCAGAAAGGTCCATCATCTTAGGACAGAAAGAGGTCCATGGGGACCTTTGACCAAAGCAGCTACTGTAACATGATCTCTCAAGTATTTCTAGTATCCAAGTGAGATGAATGAAACAAAAGGTGAAAAGGTTGCAATAAAGAGTATTGCGCACAGTAACATCTTAGCATTGTTATTCCCCCTTTTGATTCAAATTTGGAAATTGATATTTCTCATGGGAAGGAAACTAAAAAGAGGCTGATCTGGGATGCCTTTTCTTCCAAGGGTTTCCACTATGAAACCACTTCATAGTGGTTTGCAGCTCTTTCTAAGCTGTTTGCAGAGTCAGACTCTTGCCCCATCAATCTGGGTCCTCATTTTACCGACCTTGGAAGGATGTAAGGCTGAGTCTACCTTGAGTCCATCAGGACTGAAATCCCTGCGGTGGGCAGAGTCACCAATAACCACTTCACCGCCATGGCTCTTCTACTACTACACCATCTATTTCAAAGCAAATGCTTTGCATCTGAGGGGTTGGTCCCAAAACTCTGCGACGTATAAAAGGGAAAGCAGAAGAGTTGGAGCATATGATCTTTTTTTTGCCCTCAAAAGGAAAATACACCAGAATTCCGATCATGTTCTGGGCTTCCTTCCTTCTCTCGTTGCTGGTCAACTCCTCAGGTGCTGTAAAAGGGGAGAGGTCGTTGGTTAGATGTGTCATCAAGTGAAAATGTTCTTTTGCACAAGACATTATTTATTTCTTTGTTTCTTTGCACAGGATCCTTTGCCCAGTATGTCCTGACCCAGCCGGCATCCGTGTCTGTCTCCCTGGGGCAGAATGAAAGGATCACTTGTTCAGCAAACAACATTGGAGGCAAGCATGTTCACTGGTATCAGCAGAAGCCTGGAGATCCTCCTGTTCTTATTATATATAGTGATAGCGGAAGGCCCACAGGGATCTCAGACCGATTCTCTGGCACCAACTCAGGTAACACGGCCACTCTGAGCATCTCCAGGGCCCAAGCACAGGACGAAGCAGTATATTACTGTCAGGTGTGGGACAGTAATCAGTGCACAATGATACAAACTAAGGGGGAAATGCAGCAAAAACCTGCTTGTGAGGCATTCAACCTTCTGGACTGGCTTGGAGAAGCTCAACCGTCCCCAGCTAGGAAGATCTCCCTGTTCCAAGAGGGGGAAGGAATGCCAAGCCAAGAATCTCCCTGGGGTGAGGTCTACATTATGGATTCCTCAACTTTAAGACCTGTCATCTTCCCATGATTCTCCCCTCCCTTTGCACTTTCACAGACGCAACCAGATGTTTCTTGACAAGGGCGTCATCTTGAGGAAGGCAGGAGAACTTTC
This sequence comes from Thamnophis elegans, assembly GCF_009769535.1. NCBI lineage: Eukaryota > Metazoa > Chordata > Lepidosauria > Squamata > Natricidae > Thamnophis > Thamnophis elegans. The sequence continues at coordinate 7,933,529 of NC_045553.1, forward strand.
CTACTTTTGAGGTGTTGCCCAATGGCAATGATGCACCTTAGGCAGGAAAATATTCCTTTCCGGGCCCACTTTCACTTCTTTTCACTCTGTTTCGCCACCCACCTGTTGCAACTGAAGAGAACACCTGAAATTGTTTTTAGGGTTGCATGCCAAAGTGCAGCTCTTTCTAAGTGGTTTACACAGTCAGCCTATTGGCCCAACAACCTGGGTCCATACATGTTTGCAAGCACAAGTAGGGGGAGGAAGATGTTAAATCTCCTGGGGGAACACACTGTTCAGAAAGATCATACTAATGTCATACTCAGACAGACACTTTCTTATATGCTACTAGGTGAAAACTTGGCCTTACCCATGTATTTATTTATTGGGGGGGGGGGGGGAATGTCCGGATCAAACTTAATTTCTAATATTGATTTTTCCCCCTTACTAGAGGGAGGGCCCTTGTGAAGTACTGTGTAGCTGTTACCATGGCAACTCCACTGTGCTGTACAGTAGAAACCATTTTAAGGCACAACAGGGTGTGAAGACACACCTCCGAAGGGGTGTCTTCACAGAAGAAACACTTCCCAAGGGGTGTTAGGGGTGTCTTACCCCCACGATATTTGTTTCCAGAGAGTAAGAGATTGAGAGGAACACGGTCAGCCAAAGGGGTTTCTGTAGCTGAACCTGAACACATAGAAAAGAATAGAATAACAGAGTTAGAAAGAACCTTAAAGGTCTTCTAGTCCAACCCCCATTATTTATTTCTTTGTTTCTTTGCACAGGATCCTTTGCCCAGTATGTCCTGACCCAGCCGGCATCTGTATCTGTCTCCCTGGGTCAGAATGAAAGGATCACTTGTTCAGCAAACAACATTGGAGGCAAGAATGTTCACTGGTACCAGCAGAAGCCTGGAGATCCTCCTGTTCTGATTATATATGGTGATAGCCAAAGGCCCAAAGGGCCAATTCTCCGGCACCAACTCGGATGAGGAATGTAGCTAATGAAATGTGAAGACTAACCTTGGGAAAGGAAACCCCAAGAGTAGATTGACATGCTGCATGAAGAAACATTTTCTGAGCCAATTTTTATTTGAGGTGCTCATATTTGCACCTCCGTCCCAAGCATGAGGCTCCGTATTTCTGCAGAAATAATCAGCTGGAATCTACATTCTCATCCCAAGCCTGACACACAAACAATTCCTGGGGATTTATTTTCCTGAAGGGTTAAATGTTTAAACGCTGTAACTAGTGCTTTAGAAACGTTTTTGTCTGAATTAGGCCAATCAGTTGTTCAAGTAACAAGATTGGGAGAGATCTGATATCAGCAGATATTCAGAAAGGTCCATCATCTATGAAGACAGAAAGAGTTCCAAGGGGATCTTAGACCAACTATGTTACTTTAACATGACCTCTCAAGTATTTCTAGTATCCAAGTGAGATGAATGAAACGAGAGGTGAAAAAGAAGCAGAAAACCATCTCTTGCCTTCCAGTGCAATTCTTCTTATCCAAACCCAGCTAATGAGATGCAAGCTGAATTTGCATAAAGGGGAGAGGTCTCAGATTCTTGGGGGTTTAAAGGGACTATAGCAGTCTCCCAATCTGAGTTTCCCAAAAAACATCAACTCTTCATCATGGCCTGGTCTCTGCTCTTGGCCTTCTTCTTCTTATGGTGCCAGGTAATTTAGAAAGAATTCTCATCTCTGGGTTCATCTGATTTGGTTTGGAAAGCATCAGCTTCAAAGTGGAACTGTGGTTTGAACCTGATATGAAAGCCACCCTTTCCAACCCTTTGAAATTCAGTGGTGTCTGGATTTCAATGAGAGCAGCTCTTCCAAAGATACTCCAAGAGTGGATCTATAGAGTGTCCACCTTCATTCTCTTCCCTTTTTTTACTTTCAGGAGCCAACTCACAGTATACCTTGACTCAACCTGTGGCACAATCGTTTCCCCCAGGACAACCAGCAAAGATCTCATGTACCATGAGCCGAGACAGCCAAGTGGGCAGCTATAACATATATTGGTTCCTACCGAAGGGTGGAGAGAGCCCCAAATATCTTCTCTATAATACTGGCATGAACGGCCGGTTCACAGGGTCCAAGGACACCTCTGCCAATGCAGCCTATTTAACCATTACAAACCTCCAGGCTGAGGATGAGGCTGATTAATATTGTGGTGGTGCTTACGGCAGTGGCAGCACCTGGAGGTAACACAGTGATAAACTCACATGCAGAAGTGAGAGAAAAACCTCCCCTTGTGCTTACTCGCAAAGACCTCCTTCTTCCCCTTAGTCAACCATCAGTCTTGCCTGGGAAATACTGAGACGGTTAATACTTAAGAACAGACTCAGTTCTTCTCTCAGCCTTGTTAAGTATAAGGACCTTGTCCTCTTTCCTTTTGGAATAATCAGGAATGAATTCTCAAACTTCATAAAAGTGCAATAAACAGAAACGTCTTAGCATTGTTTCCCCCCCTTTTGATTAAAATTTGTAAATTGATATTTTTTAATGTGAAGGAAACTAAAAGGAGGCTGATCTGGGAGGCCTTTTCTTCCAAGGGCTTAGAATGGAAGGGAATGAGGTCATGGGATGAGATTGGATGAGATGGGATGAGATGGAATGGAATGGAATAGAAATAGGAGAGGAGAGGACAGGACAGGAGAGGTGGGGAGGAGAGGAGGGGACGAGCGGAGGGAAGAGGAGAGGAGAAAATAGGAATAGGAATAGAAAAGAACTTAGACTTGTATACTGCTTCAAAGTGCTTTGCAGCTCTTTCTAAGCAGTTCACAGAGTCAGACTCTTGCCCCCAACAATCTGGGTCCTCATTTTAACAATTGGAAGGATGGAAGGCTGAGTAAACCTTGAGCCCATCAGGATTGAACAACCCACGGTGGGCAGAGTCAGCCAGCAATAACCTTTGAACCACCATGGCTCTTCTACTTGTACAACACCTATTTCAAAGCAAATGCTTTGCCTCTGAGGGGTTGGTCCCAACACTCCGTGACATATAAAAGGGAAGGCACAAGTTTTTTTTCTGAATTAGGCAAATCAGTTGTTCAAGTAACAAGATTGGGAGAGATCTGATATCAGCAGATATTCAGAAAGGTCCATCATACATGAGGACAGAAAGAGTTCCATGGGGACCTTAGACCATCCAAGTTACTGTAACATGACCTCTCAAGTATATCTAGTATCCAAGTGAGATGATCTCTCAAGTATTTCTAGTATCCAAGTGAGATGATCTCTCAAGTATTTCTAGTATCCAAGTGAGATGAATGAAATGAGTGGTGAAAAGAAGGAGGAAACAATCTCTTGCCTTCCAGTTCAATTCTTCTTATCCAAACCCAACTAATGAGATGCAAGCTGAATTTGCATAAAGGGGGGAGGAGTCAAATTCTTGGGGGTTAAAGGGACTATAGCAGTCTCCCAATCTGAATTTCCCAAAAGCATCAGCTCTTCATCATGGCCTGGTCTCTGCTCTTGGCCTTCTTCTTCTTATGGTGCCCAGGTAATTGAGGAAGGATTCTCACCTATGTATTCATCTGATTTGGTTTGGAAAGCATCAGCTTCAAGGTGGAACTGTGGTTTGATCCTAATATCAAAGCCACCCCCTTCCATGCTTTCCAATCCATCGGAATTCAGTGATGTCTGGATTTCAATCAGAGCAGCTCTTCCAAAGATACTCCAAGAGTGGATCTATAGAATGTCCACCTTCATTCTCTTCCCTTTTTTAAAAAGTTTCAGGAGCCAACTCACAGATTACCTTGACTCAACCTGCGGCACAATCGTTTCCCCTGGGACAACCAGCAAAGATCTCATGTACCATGAGCCAAGACAGCCAATTTAGCAGCCATACCATATCTTGGTTCCAACAGAAGGCTGGAGAGAGCCCCAAACACCTTCTCTATAATACTGGCACCAACGGCCGGTTCACGGGGTCCAAGGACACCTCGGCCAATGCAGCCTATTTAACCATTACAAACCTCCAGGCTGAGGATGAGGCTGATTACTATTGTGGTGGTTCTTACAGCAGTGGCAGCAACTTTTGGTATCCACAGTGATAAACTCACATGCAGAAGTGAGACAAAAACCTCCCCTTGTGCTTACTTGCAAACACTTCCTTCCTCCCCTTAGTCAACCATCAGCCTTTGCTGGGAAATTCTTACACAGTAAATACTTAAGAACAGACTCAGGGTGCTTGATTTGCACCTCTGTCCCAAGCGTGAGGCTTATCTTTCTGCAGAAATAACCATCTGGAATGAGCGTTCTCATCCCAAATGTGACACACAAACAATTCCTGGGGATTTATTCCCAGAGGGTTCAATACTTAAAGAATGTTACCAGTTTTTTAGAATAAAAATAGTCTTTAATTAGCAAACCAGTTTTTCAAGTAATAAGATGGGAAGAGAGACTGTACATGGATATCAATAGATCTTTATAAAAGTCTAGTAAGGCCACACCTGGAATAAGGCATCCAATTTTGCTCACCAAGTTACAAAAAAGATGTTGAGACTTTGGAAAGAGTGGAAAGAAAAGAGCAACTAAGTTGATTAAAACATATTAAGAACAGTTGCAAGAATTGTGTATGGCTAGTCTAGAAAAAAAAAAGGACTACCGGTGAACATGCTAGAAGTATTCCAATAATTGAGGGGCTGTTACAGAAAAGAGGGGCTCAACCTATTTCCCAAAGCTCCAGAGGGCAGAACAAGAAACAACGGATAGAAACGAATCAAGGAGAGAAGCAACCTGAAATTAAGGAGAAACTTCCTAATAGCAAGAAGATCCAACCAGTGGAACAGAAGTTGCCTTCAGAAGTTGTGGTTTCTCCAAGACTGGAGTTTTTTAAGCAGAGACTGGACTGCCATTGGTACAAAATGGTATATGGTCTCCGGCTTAAGCAGAAATCTCCAAGGTCCCTTCCAGCTCTATTCCGAATTGAATCTTGTAAACGATCCTCTCATCATCATAGGTGAGGACACAATACATCCATGGGAATCCAAACCAGTTACTGTAACATGGCCACCTGAAATATATCCAGGGTCAAGATAGAACAACGAAAGAAGAGGTGAAAAGAGGAACAGGAAAACATCTCTTTCCTCCAAGTGAAATTCTTTTTATCCAAAACTACTAATGAGATGCAAGCTGAATTTGCATAATGGGGTAAAGCCAGATCCCTGGAGGGGTTTAAAGGGAAGAAGGCAGTTTCCCAACCAGAGTTTCCGAAAAGATCAGTTCCCCATCATGGCCTGGTCTCTGCTTTTAGCTTTCTTCTTCTTATGGTATACAGGTAATTTGGGAAGAATTCTCACCTCTGGATTCATCTGCTGGTTTGGAAAGCATCAGCTTGATGGAGTAACTATGGTGTGGTTCTGATATCAAAACCACCCCTTCCATGCCTTCCAACCCATTGAAATTCACTGATGTCTGGATTTCAAGCAGAGCAGCTCTTCCAAAGATACTCCAAGAGTGGATCTATAGAGTGTCCACCTTCATTCTCTTCCTTTTTTTTATTTTCAGGAGCCAACTCACAGTATACCTTGACTCAACCTGCGGCACAATCGTTTCCCCCAGGACAACCAGCAAAGATCTCATGTACCATGAGCCGAGACAGCCAAGTGGGCAGCTATAACATATATTGGTACCAACAAAAGGCTGGAGAGAGCCCTAAATACCTGCTCTGTTGTAGCAACAGCAATAGACGGTTCACGGGGTCCAAGGACACCTCGGCCAATGTAGCCTATTTAACTATTACAAACCTCCAGGCTGAGGATGAGGCTGATTACTATTGTGGTAGTTATTACGGCAGTGGCAGCACCTGGAGGTAACACAGTGTTAAACTCGCATGCAGAAGTGAGACAAAAACCTCCCCTTGTGCTCATTTGCAAACACTTCCTTCTTCCCCTGAGTCAACCATCAGTCTGGCCTGGGAAATTCTGACACAGCTAATACTTAAGAAGAGACTCAGTTCTTCTCTCTGCCTTGCTAAGGATAAGGACCTTGTCCTGCTTCATCTTGTAATAAAAAGGAATAAATTCTCATTCTTCATAAAGGTTGCAATAAAGAGTATTGCCCACAGAAACGTCTTAGCATTGTTTTTCCTTCTTTTGATTCAAATTTTGAAATTTGTCTACATTATGGATTCCTCACCTCCAAGACCTGTCAACTTCCCATGATAGCGAAAGGCCTACAGGGATTTCCGACCGATTCTCCGGCACCAACTCGGGTAACACGGCCACCATGAGCATCTCCAGGGACCAAACACAGGACAAGGCAGTATACTACTGTCAGGTGTGGGACAGTAATCAGTGCACAGTGATACAAACTAAGAGAGAAGTGCAGCAAAAACCTTCTTCTGAGGCATTCAACCTTCTGGACTGGCTTGGAGAAGCTCAACCGTCCCCAACAAGGAAGATCTCCCTGTTCCAAGAGGGGGAAGGAATGCCGAGCAAAGAATCTCTCTGGGGTGAGGTCTACATTGTGGATTCCTGACCTCCAAGACCTGTCATCTTCCCATGATTCTCCCCTCTGTTCGCATTTTCACAGACACAACCAGAAGTTTCTTGACATGGGCGTCATCTTGAGGAAGGCAGGAAAACTTTCCTACTTTTGAGGTGTTGCCTAATGGCAATGATGCACCTTAGGCAGAAAAATATTCCTTTCCGGGCATTCCGCTTCCCATTTGGTTCCATCTAATTGCTCCAGAAGTTCCAGGTGTCTGCAACATCTCTTCAATTCTGCAGCAGAGCCATAAGGGGAAGCATCCCCCTAACTTCCTCCTGCCCAGTTTTGCTTCTTCTCATTCTGCTTGGCCACCCACCTGTTGCAACTGAAGAGAACACCTGAAATTGTTTTTAGGGTTGCATGTCTAAGTGCAGCTCTTTCTAAGTGGTTTACACAGTCAGCCTATTGCCCCAACAACCTGGGTCCATACATCTTTGCAAGCACAAGTAGGGGGAGGAAGGTGTTAAATCTCCCCGGGGAACACACTGTTCAGAAAGGCCATACTAATGCCATACTCAGACAGACACTTTCTTATATGCTACTAGGTGAAAACTCAGCCTTACCCAGGTATTTATTTATAGGGCGAAAATGTCCGGACCAAACTTAATTTCTAATATTGGATTTCCCCCCTTACTAGAGGGAGGGCCAGTGTGGAGTACTGTGTAGCTACTACCATGGCAACTCCATTGTGCTGTCCAGTAGAAACCATTTTAAGGCACAACAGGATGTATCTTAACAGAACACACACCCCAAGGGGTGTTAGGGGTGTCTTACCCCCACAATATTTGTTTCCAGAGAGTAAGAGATTGAGAGGAACACCATCAGCCAAATGGGTTTCTGTGGCTGAACCTGAACACATAGAATAGAATAGAAAAAATAGAATAGAAGAGTTGGAAGGGACCTTGAAGGTCTTCTAGTCCAACCCCTGCTTAGGCAGGAAACTCTACACCACTTCAGACAAATGGATATATAACTTCTCCTTTAAAATGTCCAGTGTTGGAGCATTCACAAGTTGTAGCATTCCCCCTGTTGTTTCTCACCTTCTTACCATTTTCTCCCAGCAATGAATCAATTGTTCCCTTGACTTTTTTCTTGTTCTTAACATGTTGGAAGAAGATCTCTTCACGAATGAAGGTGAATCTATGTGTCAAAGGATAATGTTGCAGGATCCAATCTGGGCCAGGACTAGACAGAGCTGACTTAATGCATGGGCTGGATGGCCTCTTGCCCTGTGTATGTTAACCCTTCAGTGTACCTTGTATCCTATAAATACAGCAACTGTGTGGCTTACTGAGCATTATTGTGTTATTCAAGCTCTGTGTATTGTTCAACATTCATCATGTTGGTTAGTTGTTGCCACACAGCATGTTCTGAATGTTTCAACACCGATTTTTTGGGAAGTGCCAATACAACAAATACATGTTTAATTTTTTCGACCATTTGCATTTTTATTCCTGTGTGTAGTTGTCATGGGGGCCCCAATCCACTGATTTTCCCAGGGCCCATAGTGGGATCAGAGCTTTTGTCTTCCAAGCTTTCAAACTCATACTGGAGCCCATCCTCGGGGAACTTCTCCTTCTAGGAATCTCCTCATTCCTAATCTATGACCTTAACCTCTACCCATGGTTAACCATGTGGGATGTGGTTGCAGAGGCAGGTTTTCCTGAATTCATAAAAAATACCTCCTTCCCCTTTTGAAAACCATATTAGAAAAAACAAAGAAAGCTGTCTCTGCAGAGCTTTGACCATGTGGTGGAGCTCTCTCTACATCGTTAAAATATTCTAAGAGGAGACACAATTTCAGATTAAAACTGATTCCCTGAACTTGACACTGGTTGACAGGATTGTGGACGTATCAAGGGAAATGTGCTTAATTTGTGCAACAGGGTTCTCAGTTTTCAATGTGCATTTGCAGAAATCCTAAATTCTGAGGGATTGTGGACTTTCTCTTCCACCAATTTCTTTGTTGAAGAGATGATTAATGAACACAACTAATACACCATAATCTTCTACTAAATATGACAAAAGGAAATCTTCCATCAAAAGGGAGAAATGTAGCCAACGAAGTGTGAAGACTAACCTTGGGAAAGGAAACACTGACAGTAGATTGACATGTTGCATGAAGAAACATTTTTGTATAGATTTCTGAGCCAATTTTTATTTGGGGTGCTCATATTTACACCTGAGTCTCTCAGGAGTAGGGCGGCATACAAACTTAATAAATACAAATAGAAATACAATAAATACCTCCGTCCCAAGCGTGAGATTCTGTATTTCTGCAGAAATAATCAGCTGGAATCAACCTTCTCATCCCAAGTATGACACACAAATAATTCCTGGGGATTTATTTTCCTAGACAGTTAAATATTTAATGGATAAAACTGGTCCTTTAGAAATGTTATTGTCTGGATTAGGCAAATCAGTGATTCAAGTAACAAGATTGGCAGACAGTCTTTTCTATGGTAGCAGCAGATATTCAGAAAGGTCCATCATCTATGAGGACAGAAAGAGGGCCATGGGGACCTTAGACCAAAGCAGCTACTGTAACATGACCTCTCAAGTATTTCTAGTATCGGACTTCCTGTGGGAGGAGCCTGTCGCCGAGGAGCTCAACGAAGCCCCTCTTAGAGTTCTGGTCTGTATATCTAATTAAGATCAATAGATATCATCCCTTTCTGGCAGAAAGGGACAGGCAGAAGCTCAGGTGCTAGGGTTTATTCGTAGTTCACAGCCCTTTTCCTTTTTTTTGGGCTGCGAACAAGAGAATGGACCCAGCGTAACTGAGCTCTTATCTCCAGCCAGTTCTTCGCAGCTGCCTTTTTGCAGCCCTAGACAGCCGACTCCCACACTCAGGACAATGATAAATTGTTTTTAAGATAATACGAGCGGGTCTCACTTCTGTGATGTGTTTTTTTTTTAACTATCTAAACACCAGCCTTGTTCTTCCTTTGAACTTCTCTGCGCAATTGGGATACAAAATGGCGTTTTTACTGTGTTGGTGATTGATGACGTAATTAACTGGCTTTATTTCCCCGGAGACTGCTACTCATTAATGAGCAAAATCTACAAATAATTTATGGAGAACTGACTAGCTGAAGACACTGTTTATCTGTCTATTCTCAGATTTTATCTATAATGTCTCCCAGGTCTAAACAGGCAAAAAAATCCTCCCCCCTCGTGCTTAAAGAACTTGTTACCAAATCGCTGCCTTTGTCTCCTACGCCATCTACTGGAGATTCTTTGACACAGGAGTTTCTCTTTCAAATAATTAATGACTTTAGAAAAGAAATTAAAGAATTTGTGTTGGATTTATGCGATAAAATACAGACCAAAATTGCCCAGATAAATGCGAATATGTTTGAAGTCACGTCTACTTTAACAGATTATATTGAAGAAATGGAGATGAAATTGGAAACTTTGGAGGGGGCTAATTTTAATTTGACTTCTAACATCCAAGCATTACAACAAGAGATTACAGATACTCAAACACAACTTACAATGATAAATTATAACAGAAAGGCGTCTGCAATAAGAGTTAGAGGACTGCCCGAAAAGAAAGGAGAGAAGTATTTCTAGTATCCAAGTGAGATGAATGAAAGGAGAGGTGAAAAAGAAGCAGAAAACCATCTCTTGCCTTCCAGTACAATTCTTCTTATCCAAACCCAGCTAATGAGATGCAAGCTGAATTTGCATAAAGGGTGAGGACTCAGATTCTTGGGGGTTTAAAGGAACTATAGCAGTCTCCTAATCTGAGGTTCCCCAAAATATCAGCTGTTCATCATGGCCTGGTCTCTGCTCTTGGCCGTCTTCTTCTTATGGTGCCCAGGTAATTTAGGAAGAATTCTCTCCTCTGGAAACCTGTGATGGCTTGGAAACCATCAGGCTCAAGCTGTAATGATGGTTTGATCCTGATATCAAAGCCACCCCCTTCCATGCCTTCCAACCCATTGAAATTCACTAATGTCTGGATTTCAAGCAGAGCAGCTCTTCCAAAGATAGTCCAAGAGTGGATCTATAGGTTCTCCACCTTCATTCTCTTTTTTATTTTCAGGAGCCAACTCACAGTATACCTTGACTCAACCTGCGGCACAATCATTTCCCATGGGACAACCAGCAAAGATCTCCTGTACCATGAGCCGAGACAGCCAAGTGGGCAGCTATTACATATCTTGGTACCAACAGAAGGCTGGAGAGAGCCCCAAATACCTTCTCCGTGATAGTGGCAGCAACGGCCGATTCAAAGGGTCCATCGATGCCTCGGCCAATGCAGCCTATTTAACCATTACAAACCTCCAGGCTGAGGATGAGGCCGATTACTATTGTGGTGGTGGTTACAGCAGTGGCAGCAACTGGTGGTATCACAGTGATAAACTCACATGCAGAAGTGAGACAAAAACCTCTCCTTGTGCTTTCATGCAAACACTTCCTTCCTCCCCTTAGTCAACCATCAATCTGGCCTGGGAAATTCTGACACAGTTAATACTTAAGAACAGACTCAGTTCTTCTCTCTGCCTTGCTAAGTATAAGGACCTTGTCCTGCTTCCTCTTGGAACAAACAGGAAAAAATTCTCAATCTTCATAAAGGTTGCAATAAAGAGTATTGCCCACAGTAAAGTCTTAGCATTGTTTTTCCCCCTTTTGATTCAAATTTGGAAATTGATATTTCTCATGGGAAGGAAACTAAAAGGAGGCTGATCTGGGAGGACTTTTCTTCCAAGGGCTTAGAATGGAAGGGAATGAGATCATGGGATGAGATGGGATGGCATAGAATAGAATAGAGAATAGAATAGGTCTCTCCGGCCACCATCAGCAGATGGATTAGAGTGGCCATCTCTCAGACCTACAGGGCACGGGGACTCCAGGTCCCAGAGGGCATCACAGCGCACTCCACCAGAAGTGCGGCCACCTCAGCAGCCTGGTCCACCCAGGCACCCATAGAGGAGAACTGCCGATCTGCCGCCTGGGCTTCTCCTTCACCCTTTATTAAGCATTACAGGCTAGACACCTACGCCTCAGCGGAGGCTGCCTTCAGCAGGAGGGTATTGCAGGGAGTCCTGGATTCTCCGGGGGGCTCAGGCCCATCTAATTCCTCCCAGGACATCTAGCTTTGGTATGTCCCATTGGTTACTCCTCCCACACCTTCTCTTCGGAAACTGGCAGTTGGACTTACCTGAACTGCATGTTTAGAAGAAAGGTGTGGGAGGAGTCACTTCCCCCCCGTGCAGGGCGCCCAGCGCCAAGAGGGCCTGAGTGAGTCCAGGGTCAGCTATAGCAGTTAGGAAGGATATGTGTTGGCTGTTCTTGTTTGTCCTTCCTTTCAGGTGTTCTGCTACGATCCATCGGTTAATCTGGGGAAGTCAGAGGAGGACCTTAGGTTTGGCCTCAAAAGATTACCTCAGTCTCCTAGGCAAGAGGGCTGAGTTAACACCATTGGTTACTCCTCACACATCTTTCTTCTAAACATGCAGTTCAGGTAAGTCCAACTGCCATTCTGACACAAATAATATTTAAGAACAGACTCAGTTCTTCTCTCAGATATATTTATTGCTAAGCATAAATATCTTATCCTACATGACTTTTGAGAAAAATGAAAAATGGCAAAGGATAAATTTGCAATCTTCATCATGGTTGCAATTAAAAAACGTTGTATCGATTACATTTTTACTCTTCTCCCCCTTGATTGAAATTTGAAAATATATCACATGTTTCTCCTAGAAAGGAAAATAAAAGTTGGCTGGTCTGGAATTCTTTCTGGGAATGCAATTCAACTACCAAAAGGACTCCAGTTTCGGAAGGAAATCTGAGGTAGAATTGAGTTTGAAGCAAGAATCACAATTTAAAGTATGGATTTGTAGCAAACCCCAATATTAGATGTGTTCCTTTCTTTTTGCTGTTGTTGTTTTGTTGCCTTTATAATCCATATTTCAATTATATGTTCGATTTCCAAGAGAAACCATTGGGATTTTATTTTGGACCATTCAAAAGCAGAAGTAAAGGTAAATTTACCTGAGAGAGATTGTGGGGCCCGAGGTCACCCAGGGGGTTTCTGTGGCTGTACTTGAACTCATCTCTTTATCCCTAATCTATGACCTTAACCACTATTTGGCACTTTACTATTGAAAATCTGTGGTGTGATTGAACATGCGGCTTCCCTGACCTTCAAAAATAGACAACTCCTTCTTCCCCCTTTAAAAACCCCATTTGAAAAGACGAGAGAGTCTCTCTCAACAGAGATTTGGCCATGTGGAGGAGCTCTTGCTACATTTTTCAAATATTTTCTGAGAAGAGAAAATAAAATATTGAAATTGAATATTTAGATCGAAACCGAGTTCAATTTGGACAATGATTTTTTACCAGAAATCCTAATTTCTCAGGGATTCTAGAATTTAGATGAGACACTTTCTTACATTCTCTTTCACTCACCTCTTTCCCTGAAAAATTCATTGGCTGTCTTAACACAAAACATTTCACTAAACTCTGCTCAGAACCTAATGGCTGCATGCAAACAACATGCTAAGGAAAAGCACCCAAGCTTCAATGGTACTTAGGAATGAGCAAATACAGTTGGATGTATGCAAATTGTCTGGCAAAACTTTGCAGGATTTCTCCTTTGACTGGGGAGGGAAACAGCTGAATATGCATCAATTGTGAACAACCCCGACCCCAAAATTCAATCCTTTATATTCAAAAACTGCTAATCAGATGCAAACTGAATTTGCATAAAGGGGGAGAACTCAGATTCTTGGGGGTTTAAAGGGACTATAGCACTCTCCCAATCTGAGTTTCCCAAAAAGATCAGCTCTTAATCATGGCCTGGTCTCTGCTCTTGGCCGCCTTCTTCTTATGGTGCCCAGGTAATTGAGGAAGAATTCTCACCTCTGGGTTCATCTGATTTGGTTTGGAAAGCATCAGCTAAAAGGTTGAACTGTGGTTTGAGCCTGATATGAAAGCCACCCTTTCCATGCCTTCCAACCCATCGAAATTCACTGATGTCTGGATTCCAATGAGAGCAGCTCTTCCAAAGATAATCCAAGAGTGGATCTATAGGTTCTCCAACTTCATTCTCTTCCCTTTTTTATTTTCAGGAGCCAACTCACAGTATACCTTGACTCAACCTGCGGCTCAATCGTTTCCCCCAGGACAACCAGCAAAGATCTCATGTACCATGAGCCAAGTTAGCCAAATAGGACACTATGGCATATATTGGTACCAACAGAAGGCTGGAGAGAGCCCCAAATACCTTCTCTATCATACTGGCACGAATGGCCGGTTCACGGGGTCCATAGATGCCTCTGCCAATGCAGGCTATTTAACCATTTCACACCTCCAGGCTGAGGATGAGGCCGATTACTATTGTGCTGGTTATTACGTCAGTGACAGCAACTACAGGTATCACAGTGATAAACTCACATGCAGAAGTGAGACAAAAACCTCCCCTTGTGCTTACTTGCAAACACTTCCTTCCTCCCCTTCGTCAACCATCAGCCTGGCCTGGGAAATTCCAACACGGTTGATACTTAAGAATAGACTCAGTTCTTCTCTCAGCCTTGCTAAGTATAAGGACCTTGTCCTGCTTCATCTTGGAATAAAAAGGAATAAATTCTCAATCTTCATTAAGGTTGCAATAAAGATTATTGCCCACAGTAACGTCTTAGCATTCTTTTCCCCACTTTTGATTAAAATTTGGAAACTGATATTTCTCATGGGAAGAAAATTATAAAGGAGGCTGATCTGGGAGGCCTTTCCTTCCGAGGGCTTAGAATGGGAAGGAATCGATTGAGATCATGGGATGAGATTGGATGAGATGGGATGCGATGAAAAGAAATGGAATAGAAATAGAATAGTGGGGAGGAGACAAGGGAGAGTGATCTGGAGAGGAGAGGACAGGAGAGAAGAGGAGAGAAGAGGAGAGGAGAGGAGGAGAGGAGAAAATAGGAATAGGAATAGAACAGAACTTAGACTTGTATACCCCTTCATGGTCCTTTGCATCTCTTTCTAAGCTGTTCACAGAGTCAGACTCTTGCCCCTAACAATCTGGGTCCTCATTTTACCAATCTTGGAAGGATGGAAGGCTGAGTCTACCTTGAGCCCATCAGGATTGAACTCCCTGCTGTGGGCAGAATCAGCCTGCAATAACCACTCCACCACCATGGCTCTTCTACTGCTACACCACCTATTTCAAAGCAAATGCTTTGCATCAGAGGGGTTGGTCCCAAGACTTTGCGACATATAAAAAGGAAGGAACAAGAGTTGGAGCAGATTAACTTTTATTTTCCCTCACAAGGAAAATACACCAGAATTCTCATTATGTTCTGGGCTTCCTTCCTTCTCTCGTTGCTGGTCAACTCCTCAGGTGCTGTAAAAGTGGGGAGGTCATTGGTTAGATTTTTCATCAAGGGAAAATGTTCTTTTGCACAAGACATTGTATATTTGTTTGTTTTGCTTCTTCTCACTCTGCTTGGCCACCCACCTGCTGCAATGGAAGAGAACACCTGAAATTGTTTTTCTGGTTCCATGTCTACATATCTGCAAGCAAAAGTAGGGGGAGGAAGGTGTTAAATCTCCCTGGGGAACACCCTATTCAGAAAGATCATATTGATGCCATACTAATGTCACATTCCTGGGGCCCATAATGCTTTTAAGACAGGCCGGGGACCAGGGCTTTTGTATTCCAAGCTTTCGAACTCATGCTGGAGTCCATCCTCGGGGAACTTCTCCTTCTAGGAATCTCCTCATTCCTAATCTATGATCTTAAATTCTACACGTGGTTAACCATGTGAGATGTGGTTGCAGAGGCAGACTTCCCTGAATTCATAAAAAATACCTTCTTCCCCTTTAAAACCATATAAGAAAAGACAAAGCAAACTGTGTCAACAGAGCTTTGACCATTGGGTGGAGCTCTCTCTACATGGTTGAAATATTTTAAGAGGAGAGACTATGTCAGATTAAAACTGATTCCCTTAATCTTGGTTGACAGGATTGTGGACACATCAAGCCAGGAAATGTGGCAAATTTGTGCAATGGGGATTTCACTTAAAAAAGTGTTTTTACAGGATTCCTAAATTCTGCAGAATTGTGGACGTTCTCTTCCACAAATTTCTTTGCTGAAGAGATGATTCACGAACACAAGAAATATACCAGAATCTTGTACTAACTATGACAAAAGGGAATCTTGCATCAAAAATGAGGAATGTAGCCAACAAAGTGTGAAGACTAACCTTGGCAAAGCAAATGCCGACAGTAGATTGACATCAGTGACGTGCGGTGAGGTTTATGGCTGGTGAGGCAAAAAGAAAGAAAGTGGCTTTTGCCCACTCTGCTGCTATGTCCAACACTGACATAGAGGCGGGATGCCTCCATTTTGGACATAGTGGCGGGGCGGGCAAAAGCCGCTTTCTTTCTTTTTGCTTCACCAACCATAAACCTCACCGCACGTCACTGATGTCAATCTACTGTCGGCGTTTCCTTTCCTAAGGTTAGTCTTCACACTTTGTTGGCTACACTCCTCATAAAAGACCCGCCTCATCTACATAAGGAATTTTTCAGCTTTTAACCCTTGCTTAACTCTGCTCGAGTGATCATAAAGTCAGACTAAATGAGGCACGTGGTTCTCCCGCCTCCTCCTGTAGAGGGCACTTTTTGGAGGTTTTTTTAAACAGTTAAGCACTAAGCTGAGTCATCCACTGTGACTCTGGCAGCAACTATCTCAGCCTTTTTCCTTTTACATTTTTTTCTTTTCATGATGACAGTGATGAGGCTCTGCCTCCCCTGCACCACACAGGAATAAACAGGAATAAATTCTCAGGCTTCATAAAGGTTGCAATAAAGAGTATTGCCCACAGGAACATCTAAGCATTGTTTTTCCTCCTTTTGATTAAAATTTGGAAATTCATACTTCTCATGGGAAAGAAACTAAAAGGAGGCTGATCTGAGATGCCTTTTCTTCCAAGGGCTTAGAATGGAAGGGAATGAGATCATGGGATGAGATGGAATGCACAGAATAGAATAGAGAAGAGAAGAGAAGAGAAGGAAAGAGAAGAGAAGAGAAGGGAAGGGAAGGGAAGGGAAGAGAAGAGAAGAGAAGAGAAAGGAATAGGAATAGGAATAGGAATAGGAATAGGAATAGGAATAGGAATAGAACAGAACTTAGACTTGTATACCACTTCATAGTATCTTGCAGCTCTTTCTAAATGGTTTACAGAATCAGCCTCTTGCCCCCAACAATCTGGGTCCTCATTTTACCGACCTCGTAAGGATGGAAGGCTGAGTATACCTTGAGCCCATCAGGATTGAACTCCCTGCTGTGGGCAAAGTCAGCCTGCAATTACCACTCCACCACCATGGCTCGTCTACTGCTACACCACCTATTTCAAAGCAAATGTTTTGCATCTGAGGGGTTGGTCCCAAGACTTTGCAATGTATAAAAGGGAAGGCACAAGAATTGGAGGAGATGAGCTTTTTTTGCCCTCAGAAGGAAAATACATCAGAATTCTCATCATGTTCTGGGCTTCCTTCCTTCTCTCGTTGCTGGTCAACTCCTCAGGTGCTGTAAAAGAAGAGAGGTCGTTGGTTAGATGTTTCATCAAGTGCAAAATGTTCTTTTGCACAAGACATTATTTATTTCTTTGTTTCTTTGCACAGGATCTTTTGCCCAGTATGTCCTGACCCAGCCGGCATCCGTGTCTGTGTCCCTGGGGCAGAATGAAAGGATCACTTGTTCAGCAAACAACATTGGAGGCAAGAGTGTTCACTGGTATCAGCAGAAGCCTGGAGATCCTCCTGTTCTGATTATATATAGTGATAGCGGAAGGCCCACAGGGATCTCAGACCGATTCTCCGGCACCAACTCGGGTAACACGGCCACCCTGAGCATCTCCAGGGCCCAAGCACAGGACGAGGCAGTATATTACTGTCAGGTGTGGGACAGTAATCAGTGCACAGTGATACAAACTAAGGGGGAAGTGCAGCAAAAACCTTCTTCTGAGGCATTCAACCTTCTGGACTGGCTTGGAGAAGCTCAACCGTCCCCAACAAGAAAAATCTCCCTGTTCCAAGAGCGGGAAGGAATGCCGAGCAAAGAATCTCTCTGGGGTGAGGTCTACATTATGGATTCCTCACCTCTAAGACCTGTCATCTTCCCATGATTCTCCCCTCTGTTCGCATTTTCACAGACACAACCAGATGTTTCTTGACATGGGGGTCGTCTTTATAAAGGCAGGAGACCTTTCCTACTTTTGAGGTGTTGCCTAATGGCAATGATGCACCTTAGGCAGGAAAATATTCCTTTCTGGGCATTCCGCTTGCCATTTGGGTCCATCTACTTGCTCCAGAAGTTCCAGGTGTCTGCAACATCTCTTGAATTCTGCAGCAGAGCCGTAAGGGCAAGCATCCCCCTAACTTCCTCCTGCCCAGTTTCGCTTCTTCTCACTCTGCTTGGCCACCCACCTGTTGCAACGGAAGGGAACACCTGAAATTGTTTTTCTGGTTGCATGTCTACATGTCTGCAAGCAAAAGTAGTAGGAGGAAGGTGTTAAATCTCCCTGGGGAAGACCCTATTCAGAATGATCCTACTGATGCCATACTAATGTCAGATTCCTGGGGCACATAATGCTGTTAAGACAGGCCAGGGACCAGGACTTTTGTCTTCCAAGCTTTCGAACTCATGCTGGAGCCCATCCTCGGGGAACTTCCCCTTCTAGCAATCTCCTCATTCCTAATCTATGATCTTAACTTCTACACATGGTTAACCATGTGGGATGTGGTTGCAGAGCCTGGCTTCCCTGAATTCATAAAAAACACCTCTTTCAACTTTTAAAAACTATATTAGAAAAGATAAAGCAAGCTGTCTCAACAGAGTTTTGACCATTGGGTGGAGCTCTCTCTACATCATTGAAATATTTTAAGAGGAGAGACGATGTCAGATTAAAACTGATTCCCTTAATCTTGGTTGACAGGATTGTGGACATATCAAACCAGGGGATGTGGCAAATTTGTGCAACAGGGATTTCAGTTAGAAAAGTGTTTTTACAGAATTCCTAAATTCTGCGTTTTTTCTTCCACCCATTTCTTTGCTGAAGAGATGATTCACGAACACAAGAACTATACCAGAATCTTGTACTAAATATGACAAAAGGGAATCTTTCATCAAAAATGAGGAATGTAACCAAAAAAGTGTTGGGAGAGGAAACATCGACAGTAGATTGACATGTGGCATGAAGAAACATTTTTGTATAGATTTCTGAGCCAATTTTTATTTGTGGTGCTTATATTTGCACCTCCGTCACAAGCGTCAGGCTCTGTATTTCTACAGAAATAATCAGATGGAATCAACATTCTCATCCCAAGCCTGACACACAAACAATTCCTGGGGATTTATTTTCCTGGAGGGTTAAATGTTTAAACGCTGTAACTAGTGCTTTAGAAACGTTTTTGTCTGAATTAGGCAAATCAGTTGTTCAAGAAACAAGATTGAGAGAGATTTGATATCAGCAGATATTCAGGAAGGTCCATCATCTTTGAGGACAGAAAGAGTTCCACGATGTCCTTAGATCAACCACGTTACTGTAACATGACCTCTCATGTATTTCTAGTATCCAAGTGAGATGAATGAAACGAGAGGTGAAAAAGAAGGAGAAAACCATCTCTTTCCATCCAGAGCAATTCTTCTTATCCAAACCCAGCTAATGAGATGCAAGCTGAATTTGCATAAAGGAGGAGGACTCAGATTCTTGGGGGGTTAAAGGGACTATAGCAGTCTCCTAATCTAAATTTCCCAAAAGCATCAGCTCTTCATCATGGCCTGGTCTCTGCTCTTGGCCTTCTTCTTCTTATGGTGCCCAGGTAATTTAGGAAGAATTCTCATCTCTGGGTTCATCTGATTTGGTTTGGAAAGCATCAGCTTCAAAGTTGAACTGTGGTTCGAACCTGATATGAAAGCCACCCTTTCCAACCCTTTGAAATTCAGTGGTGTCTGGATTTCAATGAGAGCAGCTCTTCCAAAGATACCCCAAGAGTGGATCTATAGAGTTTCCACCTTCATTCTCTTCCCTTTTTTTACTTTCAGGAGCCAACTCACAGTATACCTTGACTCAACCTGCGGCACAATCGTTTCCCCCAGGACAACCAGCAAAGATCTCATGTACCATGAGCCGAGACACCCAAGTGGGCAGCTATAACATATATTGGTACCAACAGAAGGCTGGAGAGAGCCCCAAATACCTTCTCTATGATAGCAACAGCAACGGACGATTCACGGGATCCAAGGACACCTCGGCCAATGTAGCCTATTTAACCATTACAAACCTCCACGCTGAGGATGAGGCCGATTACTATTGTGGTGGTACTTACGGCAGTGGCAGCACCTGGAGGTATCACAGTGATACTCTCACATGCAGAAGTGAGACAAAAACCTCCCCTTGTGCTTACTTGCAAAGACTTCCTTCCTCCCCTTAGTCAACCATCAGTCTTGCCTGGGAAATTCTGACAGAGTTAATACTTAAGAAGAGACTCCGTTCTTCTCGCAGCTTTGCTAAGCCTAAAGACCTTGTCCTGCATCCCTTTTGAGAAAAAATGAAAAATGACAAAAGTCCATTCTTCATCATGGTTTCAATTAAAAAAAAACATTGTACCCATTACATTTTTTTTAAAAAAAAGCTGATTAAAATGCACAAATATATTACATGTTTCTCATAGGAAGGAAAATAAAAGGAGGTTGATCTGGTATTGACTTCTTTATGGGAATATAGTTCAAGGACCAAAAGGACTCCACCTTTAAGAAAGCAAATCTTTTTTAGAGTTGAGTTTGAACCAAGAATCACGTTCGGACTGTAATTTAAAATATGAGTTTGTAGCAAACCCCAAATCTCTGTAGGTTTCTTTGTTGTTGTTTTTGCTTTTATAATCCATATTTCAATTATATGTTTGATTTCCAAGAGAAAACCAGTGGGATTTTATTTTGGACCATTCAAAAGCAGAAGTAAAGGTAAATTTAGCTGAGAGAGATTGTGGGGACCGAGGTCACCCAGGGGGTTTCTGTGGTTGAACCTGAACTGATCTCTTTATCCCTAATCTATGACCTTAACCACTATTTGGCACTTTCCTATACAAAAACTGTGGTGTGATTGGACATGCGGCTTCCCTGACGTTTCAAATGAGCCAACTCCTTCCCCTTTTAAAAACCCCATTTGAAAAGACGAGAGAGTCTCTCTCAACAGAGATTTGGCCATGTGGAGGAGCTCTTGCTACATTTTTCAAATATTTTCTAAGAAGAGAAAATATAATAATGAAATTGAATATTTAAACCGAAACCGAGTTCAATTTGGAGAATGATTTTTACCCAAAACCCTAATTTCTCAGGGATTCTAGAATTTAGATGAGACACTTTCTTACATTCTCTTTCATTCGCCTCTTTCCCTGAATAATTCATTGGCTGTCTTAAAACAAAACATTTCACTAAACTGTTCGGAAACTAATGGCTGCATGCAAACAACATGCTAAGGAAAGGCACCCAAGCTTCAATGGTACTTAGGAATGAGCAAATACAGTTGGATATATGCAAATTGTCTACGGCAAACCTTTGCAGGATTTCTCCTTTGACTGGGGAGGGCAACAGCTGAATATGAATATGCATCAATTGTGAACAACCCCGACCCCAAAATTCAATTCTTTATATCCAAAAACTGCTAACAAGATGCAAACTGAATTTGCATAAGGGGGGAGGACTCAGATTCTTGGGGGTTTAAAGGGGCTATAGCACTCTCCCAATCTGAGTTTCCCAAAAAGATCAGCTCTTAATCATGGCCTGGTCTCTGCTCTTCGCCTTCTTCTTCTTATGGTGCCCAGGTAATTTAGGAAGAATTCTCACCTCTGGATTCATCTGATGGCTTGGAAACCATCAGGCTCAAGCTGTAATGGTGGCTTGATCTAATATGAAAGCCACCCATTCCATGCCTTTCAACTGATTGAAATTCGATGATGTCTGGATTTCAATCAGAGAAGGTCTTCCAAAGATACTCCAAGAGTCGATTTATAGGTTCTCCTCCTTCATTCTCTTCCCTTTTTTATTTTCAGGAGCCAACTCACAGTATACCTTGACTCAACCTGCAGCACAATCGTTTCCCCTGGGACAACCAGCAAAGATCTCATGTACCATGAGCCGAGACACCCAAGTGGGGAGCTATAACATATTTTGGTACCAACAGAAGGCTGGAGAGAGCCCCAAATACCCTCTCTATGATACTGGCATGAATAGCCGATTCACGGGGTCCAAGGACACCTCGGCCAATGCAGCCTATTTAACCATTGCAAACCTCCAGGCTGAGGATGAGGCCGATTACTATATGGCTGGTGCTTACATCAGTGGCAGCAACTGGTGGTATCCATAGAGATACATCCACATGCAGAAGTGAGACTAAAACCTCCCCTTGTGCTTATTTGTGAACACTATCTTCCTCCCGTGAGGAGCTTTGACCATGGGGTGGAGCTCTCTCTACATAGTTAAAATATTTTCAGAGGAGAGACAATGTCAGAATAAAACTGATTTCCTGAACATAATCCTGGTTGGACATATCAAATGAGGAGATGTGCTGAATTTGTTCAACAGGGTTCTCAGTTTTGAATGTGCTTTTGCATAAAGCCTAAATTCTGAGGGATTGTGGACTTTCTCTTCCACCAATTTCTTTCCTGAAGAAATGATTAACGAACACAACGAATATATTATAATCTTGTACTAAATATAACAAAAGGGAATCTTCCATCAAAAATGAGGAGTGTAGTCAAGGAAGTGTGAAGACTAAACTTCTGAAAGGAAACACTGACAGTAGAAAGACATGTTGCATGAAGAAAAAAAAATTAGTATAAATTTCTCAGCCAATTTTTTATTTTGGACGCTTATATTTGCACCTCTGTCCCAAGTGAGAGTCTCTCTTTTTCTGCAGAAATAATCAGCTGGAATCTACATTCTCATCCAAAGCCTGACACACAAACAATTCCTGGGAAATTATTTTCCTGGAGGGTTAAATGATTAAAGGATTTTATGGCTGCTTTAGAAATGTTTTTGTCTGAATTAGGCCAATCAGTTGTTCAAGTAACAAGATTGGGAGAGGTCTGATATCAGCAGATATTCAGAAAGGTCCATCATCTATGAGGACAGAAAGAGGTCCATGGGGACTTTAGGCAAACCCGGCTCCTGTAACATGACCTCTCAAATATTTCAAGTATGCAAGTGAGATGAATGAAAGAGGTGAAAAAGATGGAGGACACCATCTCTTTCCTTCCAGTGCAATTCTTCTTATCCAAACCCAGCTAATGAGATGCAAGCTGAATTTGCATAAAGAGGGGAGGACTCAGATTCTTGAGGGTTTAAAGAGACTATAGCACTCTCCCAATCTGAGTTTCCCAAAAAGATCAGCTCTTCATCATGGCCCTATCTCTGCTCTTGGCCTTCTTTTTCTTATGGTGCCCAGGTAATTTAGGAAGGATTCTCACCTCTGGGTTCATCTGATTTGGTTTGGAAAGCATCAGCTAAAAGGTGGAACTGTGGTTTGAACCTGATATGAAAGCCACACTTTCCATGCCTTCCAATGAATTGAAATTCAGTGATGTCTCGATTTCAATCAGAGCAGCTATTCCAAAGATACCCCAAGAGTGGATCTATAGAATGTCCACCTTCATTCTCTTCCTTTTTTTATTTTCAGGAGCCAACTCACAGTATACCTTGACTCAACCTGCGGCACAATCGTTTCCCCCAGGACAACCAGCAAAGATCTCCTGTACCATGAGCCAAGACACCCAAGTGGGCAGCTATACCATATATTGGTACCAACAGAAGGCTGGAGAGAGCCCCAAATACCTTCTCTATGATACTGGCAGTAGTGGGAGGTTCACGGGGTCCAAGGACACCTCTGCCAATGCAGCCTATTTAACCATTACAAACCTCCAGGATGTGGATGAGGCCGATTACTATTGTGGTGGTGCTTACAGCAGTGGCGGCAACTGGTGGTATCACAGTGATACACTCACATGCAGAAGTGAGACAAAAACCTCCCCTTGTGCTTTCATGCAAACACTTCCTTCCTCCCCTTAGTCAACCATCAGCCGTGGCTGGGAAATTCTGACACAGTTAATACTTGAAGTGAAGACTCAGTTCTTGTCTCTGCCTTGCTAAGTATAAGGACCTTGTCCTGCTTCATCTTGGAATAAGGAGGAATAAATTCTCAATCTTCATAAAGGTTGCAATAAAGAGTATTGCCCACAGTAACGTCTTAACATTGTTTTTCCCCCTTTTGATTCAAATTTTGAAATTGATATTTCTCATGGGAAGGAAATTAAAGGAGGCTGATCTGGGAAGCCTTTTCTTCCAAGGGCTTAGAATGGAAGGGAATGAGATCATGGGATGAGGTTGGAGGAGATGGGATGAGATGGGATGAGATGGGATGCGATGAAAAGGAATGGAATACAAATAGAAGAGGAGAGGACAGGAGAGAAGAGGAGAGGAGAGGACAGGAGAGGAGAAAATAGGCATAGGAATAGAACAGAACTTAGACTTGTATACCCCTTCATAGTGCTTTGCAGCTCTTTCTAAGCTGTTCATAGAGTCAGACCCAACAATCTGGGTCCTCATTTTACCAATCTTCGAAGGATGGAAGACATGAATATGAATATGCATCAATTGTGAACAATCCCGACCCCAAAATTCAATTATTTATATCCAAAAACTGCTAACAAGATGCAAACTGAATTTGCATAAAGTGGGGAGGACTCAGATTCTTGGGGATTTAAAGGGACTATAGCACTCTCCCAATTTGAGTTTCCCAAAAAGATCAGCTCTTCATCATGGCCTGGTCTCTGCTCTTGGCCTTCTTCTTCTTATGGTGGACAGGTAATTGAGGAAGAATTCTCATCTCTGGATTCCTGTGATGGCTTCGAAACCATCAGGCTCAGGATGTGATGATGGTTTGATCCTGATATCAAAACAACACCTTTCATGTCTTCCAACGAATTTAAATTCAGTGATGCTTGGATTTCAATCACAGCAGCTGTTCCAAAGATACTCCAAGAGTGGATCTATAGGATGTCCACCTTCATTCTCTTCTCTTTTTAAAAAATTTTAAGGAGCCAACTCACAGATTACCTTGACTCAACCTGTGGCACAATCGTTTCCCCCGGGACAACCAGCAAAGATCTCATGTATCATGAGCCGAGATAGCCAGGTGGGCAGCTAGAGGATATCTTGGTACCAACAAAAGGCTGGAGAGAGCCCCAAATACCTTCTCTATAATACTGGCACGAACGGCCGGTTCACAGGGTCCAAAGATGCCTCTGCCAACATAGCCTATTTAACCATTACAAACCTCCAGGCTGAGGCCGATTACTATTGTGGTAGTTATTACGGCAGTGGCAGCAACTTGGGGTATCCACAGAGATACATTCACATGCAGAAGTGAGACTGAAACCTCTCCTTGTAAGAGGGGAGGCTTAGCACTACCAAATTGGGATCTATACGCAACTGCAGTAACTATGACAATGATGAAGGATTGGATTGAGTTAAAGAATAAAAGAATTCTGATCTTAAAAAGAATTCTGATCTTAGAAGGCCATGACCTGCAGGCAGGCTGGCATAATTTCTTATCAGGTGACAATCACAAAACGCACAAATACTTTCAAAATTATTTAATTAGAAGAACTTTACTGCAACAATGGCTCAAGATCAAAAAATCCACTATGTGAAAACCCCAAATTGGCTATCACCAACAGAAAGAACGACACACCCCAATTTTACAGATTGGAATAAAATCCTAAGATACAGAGATCTAATTGACAGACAGAGAAATTTAAAAACAATTGAAGAATTGGCAGATCAGAATATGAAAGTTGATTGGCTAACTTACCTCCAAATTAAAACTAAATACAATAAAGACACTAAAATATATGATATTGAAACAGAACCACATGAATTGGATAAAATTATTGAAAGTCTGGACAGAAAGATCATAGGGAAAATATACGAATTCCTCTTGAAGTATCAAATGGAAGAGGAAATTGTAAAAAAAACCCAATGATAAAATGGGCACAGAACTTTGGCTATAACATTGAACTAGACAAATGGGAAAAATTTTGGGGAATAAATTTAAGAATGACACTATCAATCCCTTACAAGGAAAACCAGTACAAAATGCTTTATAGATGGCATCTGGCACCATCAAAGTTGTCCAAAATTTTAACAAATACCTCTCCAAATTGCTGGAAATGTGATTCGGCACATGGCACATATTATCATTTATGGTGGACTTGTGAAGAGGCAAAAAAAATCTGGAAAAGGATCAAAAACTGGTTGGAAGAAATAACAAAGGTTAAGTTAGATTGGAAACCTGAACTCTTTCTATTAGGAATTATACCGACGAAATACAAAAGAGAAATACAATATCTAATATTACATATACTTACAGCAGCAAGGATCGCTTTCGCCCAGAAGTGAAAAAATAAACTAATCCAAAATGAAGATGAAATAATAAAAAAAATTATGGACTGTGCCGAAATGGATAAATTAACGAAAGAAATACAGGGAAAAGAAGAATCAGAATTTTATCGGATATGGGATAATTGGTATAGTTGGATGGAGCAAAGGAATAATATGAAAAAATAGAATAACACTCAAAAATAATAATTATGAGTAAAACAAGGGGGTCAAGATTGGTGAATTCAAATCATGATGATAGCTGGAAAATAGACTGTAGAATCCTAAAGAAAAAAGGAAAGGATATGAAACAAAGTTGGGTGTGTGGAAATACCACCCCCAAGAAAACATGAACTGGGATTTGAAACAGACACCTATAACAATAGAAAA
This sequence comes from Thamnophis elegans, assembly GCF_009769535.1. Taxonomy (NCBI): domain Eukaryota; kingdom Metazoa; phylum Chordata; class Lepidosauria; order Squamata; family Natricidae; genus Thamnophis; species Thamnophis elegans. The sequence goes on from NC_045553.1 coordinate 7,959,851, forward strand.
AGAAAGGAAGGGAAGAAGGAAGGAAAGGAGGGGAGGAAGGAAGTAGAGAATGGAGGGACGAAGGAAAGGAAAGGAGTGGAGGGTAGAAGAGAGAGGAAGAGAAGGAGAGAAAGTAGGAGAGGAAGAAGAAGTGTGGAGGAGAGGTAAGGGAAGAAGAAAGAGGTAAGGGAAGGTGGGTAGAAGGGAGAGAAAAAGAAGAAGAGGAGGAAGAAAGAGAAGGAGAGAAGGTAGGAAGGGGAAAAAAAGGGTAGGAGTAGGGAAGAGGTAAGGGAAAGAAGAAGGGGATGGAGACGAGGAAGGAAGGTAGTAGAGAAGGAAGGGAGGGAGAAAAGAAAAGAAAGAGAAAACGAGGTGGTGTCTTAGCAGGTGCGAAGGATGGTAAACAAAGCATTTTAAACTATACCTTATAAAGTTCCAAATGGAATAATAATAATATAAGAATGGCAAAGAAAAAGAATAATTATGTGAATGTATATCTATAATCTGTATGTAAGAGAATAAATGACAGTAAAACTAAAGCATAATATAGGTAAATAATATTTGGTCATAAGTAGCTAAGTTTAAATAAATAAAGAAATGTACATAAAAATGGATAACGAATAAGGAGATTATGAATGAAAGATAGAAATGTATAGTAGGAAAAAGACTAACTGCAAAGAAACCAATTCAAAATCGCGGTATGATATACGATGGAACTTATTGTTCCTATGTTGTTTTTAAGTTATGTGTTTGTTTTTGTTGATGTGCTTCTGTGTTTAAAATAAAAAATTTACTACCAAAAAAAACCTCTCCTTGTACTTATTTGTGAACACTTCCTTCCTCCCCTTAGTCAACCATCAGTCTGGGCTGGGAAATTCTGAGACAGTTAATACTTAAAGTGCAGACTCAGTTCTTCTCTCTGCCTTGCTAAGTATAAGGACTTTGTCCTGCTTCATGTTGGAATAAACAGGAATACATTCTCAATCTTCATGAAGGTTGCAATAAAGAGTATTGCCCACAATAACGTCTTAGCATTGTTTTTCCCCCTTTTGATTCAAATTTGGAAATTGATATTTCTCATGGGAAGGAAACTAAAAGGAGGCTGATCTGGGATGCCTTTTCTTCCAAAAGTTAGAATGGAAGGGAAGGGAATGAGATCATGGGATGCGATTGGATGAGATGGGAAAGGATTGAATGGAATGGAATAGAAATAGAATAGGAGAGGACAGGAGAGAAGAGGAGAGGAGAGGAGAAAATGGGAATAGGAACAGAACTTAGACTTGTATACCACTTCATAGTGCTTTGCAGCTCTTTCTAAGCGGTTCACAGAGTCAGATTCTTGCCCCCAACAATCTGGGTCCACATTTTACCAATCTTCGAAGGATGGAAGGCTGAGTCTACCTTGAGCCCATCAGGATTGAACTCCCCACTGTGGGCAGAGTCAGACTGCAATAACCACTCCACCGCCATGGTTCTTCTACTACTACACCATCTATTTCAAAGCAAATGCTTTGCATCTGAGGGGTTGGTCCCAAGACTCCACGACATATAAAAGGGAAGGCACAAGAGTTGGAGCAGAGGACCTTTTTTTTTGCCCTCAGAAGGAAAATACACCAGAATTCTCATCATGTTCTGGGCTTCCTTCCTTCTCTCGTTGCTGGTCAACTCCTCAGGTGACATAAAAGGAGAGAGGTCGTTGGTTAGATGTTTCATCAAGTGAAAATGTTCTTTTACACAAGACATTATTTATTTCTTTGTTTCTTTGCACAGGATCCTTTGCCCAGTATGTCCTGACCCAGCCGGCATCCGTGTCTGTCTCCCTGGGGCAGAATGAAAGGATCACTTGTTCAGCAAACAACATTGGAGGCAAGTACGTTCACTGGTACCAGCAGAAACCTGGAGATCCTCCTGTTCTGATTATATATCGTGATAGCCAAAGGCCCACAGGGATCACAGACCGATTCTCCGGCACCAACTCGGGTAACACGGCCACCCTGAGCATCTCCTGGGCCCAAGCACAGGACGAGGCAGTATATTACTGTCAGGTTGAGGACAGTAATCAGTGCACAGTGATACAAACTAAGGGGGAAGTGCAGCAAAAACTGCTTCTGAGGCATTCAACCATCTGGACTGGCTTGGAGAAACTCAACCGTCCCCAAAAAGGAAGATCTCCCTGTTCCAAGAGGTGGGGGAATGCCAAGCCAAAAATCTCACTGGGGTGAGGTCTACATTATGGATTCCTCACCCCGAAGACCTGTCATCTTCCCATGATTCTCCTCCCCCCTTTGCACTTTCACAGACGCAACCAGATTTTTCTTGACATGGGCGTCGTCTTGAGGAAGGCAGGAGAACCTTCCTACTTTTGAGGTGTAGCCCAATGGGAATGATGCACCTTAGGCAGGAAAATATTCCTTTCCGGGCATTCCGCTTCCCATTTGGGTCCATCTAATTGCTCCAGAAGTTCCAGGTGTCTGCAACATCTCTTGAATTCTGCTACAGAGCCATAAGGGCAAGCATCCCCCTAACTTCCTCCTGCCCAGTTTCGCTTCTTCTCACTCTGCTTGGCCAACCACCTGTTGCAACGGAAGAGAACACCTGAAATTGTTTTTCTGGTTGCATGTCTACATGTTTGCAATCAAAAGTAGTAGGAGGAAGGTGTTAAATCTCCCTGGGGAACACACTGTTCAGAAAGATCATACTAATGCCATGCTCAGACAGACACTTTCTTATATGCTAGTAGGTGAAAACTTGGCCTTACCCAGGTATTTATTTATGACGGGGGGGGTGGGAAATGTCCGGATAAAACTTAATTTCTAATATTGGATTTTCCCACTTACTAGAGGGAGGGCCCTTGTGAAGTACTGTGTAGCTGTTACCATGGCAACTTCAATGTGCTGTACAGTAGAAACCATTTTAAGGCACAACAGGGTGTATCTTAACAGAAGACACATACCCCAAGGGGTGTTAGGGGTGTCTTACCCCCACAATATTTGTTTCCAGAGAGTAAGAGATTGAGAGGAACACGGTCAGCCAAAGGGGTTTCTGTAGCTGAACCTGAGCACATAGAACAGAATAGAATAGCAGAGTTGGAAGGGACCTTGAAGGTCTTCTAGTCAAACCCCATGCTTATGCAGGAAACTCTACACCACTTCAGACAAATGGATATCCAACTTCTTCTTTAAAAATGTCCAGTGTTGGAGCACTCACCAGTTGTAGCATTCCCCCTGTTGCTTGTCACCTTCTTACCACTTTCTCCCAGCAATGGACCAATTGTTCCCTTGACTTTTTTCTTCTTCTTAACATTTTGGAAGAAGATCTCTTCACGCATGAAGGTGAATCTATGTGTCAAAGGATAATGTTGCAGGATCCAATCTGGGTCGGTCGCCAGGACTAGACAGAGCTGATTTAATGCATGGGCCGGATGGTCTCTTGCCCTGTGTATGTTAACCCTTCAGTGTACCTTGTATCCTATAAATGCAGGAACTGTGTGGCTTACAGAGCATTACTGTGTTTTTCAAGCTCCGTGTATTGTTCAAACATTCATCATGTTGACTAGTTGTTGCCGCACAGCAAGTTTTGAATGTTTCAACACCAATTTTTTTGGAAGTGCCAATACAATAAATACATCTTTAATTTTCTTCACCATTTGCATTTTTATTCCTGTGTGTAGTTGTCATAGGGGCCCCAATCCAATGATTTTCCCAAGACCCATAATGCTGTTAAGACAGCCCTGGGATCAGAACTTTTGTCTTCCAAGCTTTCCGACTCATGCTGGAGCCCATCCTTGGGGAACTTCTCCTTCTAGGAATCTCCTCATTCCTAATCTATGAACTTAACCTCTACCCATGGTTAACCATGTGGGATGTGGTTGCAGAGGAAGGCTTCCCTGAATTCATAAAAAACCCCTCCTTCCCCTTTTGAAAACCAGTTTAAAAAAGACAAAGAAAGCTGTCTCAACAGAGTTTTGACCATTGGGTGGAGCTCTCTCTACATAGTTGAAATATTTTAAGAGGAGAGACGATGTCAGATTAAAACTGATTCCCTTAATTTTGGTTGACAGCCTTGTAGACATATCAAGCCAGGAAATGTGGCAAATTTGTGCAACAGGGATTTCAGTTAGAAAAGTGTTTTTACAGAATTCCTAAATTCTGCGGGATTGTGGACTTTCTCTTCCATCAATTTCTTTGCTGAAGAGATGATTAATGAACACAACTAATAAACCATAATCTTGTAAAAAATATGACAAAAGGGAATCTTCCATCAAAAATGAGGAATGTAGCCAACAAAGTGTGAAGACTAACCTTGGGAAAGGAAACACCGACAGTAGATTGACATGTTGCATGAAGAAACATTTTTCCATAGATTTCTGAGCCAATTTTTATTTGTGGTGCTTATATTTACACCTCCATCCCAAGGGTGAAGCTCTGTATTTCTGCAGACATAATCAGATGGCATCAACATTCTCATCCCAAGTATGACACACAAACAATTACTGGGGATTTATTTTCCTCGAGGTTTAAATGTTTAATGGATAAGACTGGTTCTTTAGAAATGTTATTGTCTGGATTAGGCAAATCAGTTATTCAAGTAACAAGATTGGGAGAGATCTGATATCAGTATATATTCAGAAAGGTCCATCATCTTAGGACAGAAAGAGGTCCATGGGGAGCTTTCACCAAAGCAGCTACTGTAACATGATCTCTCAAGTATTTCTAGTATCCAAGTGAGATGAATGAAACAAAAGGTTAAAAGGTTGCAATAAAGAGTATTGCGCACAGTAACGTCTTAGCATTGTTTTCCCCTCTTTTGATTCAAATTTGGAAATTGATATTTCTCATGGGAAGGAAACTAAAAAGAGGCTGATCTGGGAGGCCTTTTCTTCCAAGGGCTTAGAATGGAAGGGAATGGAATGAGATTGGATGAGATTGGATGCAATGGAATGGAAAGGAATAGAAATAGAAGACGAGAGGAGAAAATATGAATAGGAATAGAACAGAAGTTAGACTTGTATACCACTTCATAGTGCTTTGCAGCTCTTTCTAAGCTGTTTGCAGAGTCAGGCTCTTGCCCCCAACAATCTGGGTCCTCATTTTACCGACCTTGGAAGGATGGAAGGCTGAGTCTACCTTGAGTCCATCACAACTGAAATCCCTGCGGTGGGCAGAGTCACCAATAATCACTCCACCGCCATGGCTCTTCTACTACTACACCATCTATTTCAAAGCAAATGCTTTGCATCTGAGGGGTTGGTCCCAAAACTCTGCGACGTATAAAAGGGAAGGCAGAAGAGTTGGAGCAGATGAACTTTTTTTGCCCTCAGAAGGAAAATACATCAGAATTCTCATCATGTTCTGGGCTTCCTTCCTTCTCTCATTGCTGGTCAACTCCGCAGGTGCTGTAAAAGGGGAGAGGTCGTTGGTTAGATGTATCATCAAGTGAAAATGTTCTTTTCCACAAGACATTATTTATTTCTTTGTTTCTTTGCACAGGATCCTTTGCCCAGTATGTCCTGACCCAGCCGGCATCCGTGTCTGTCTCCCTGGGGCAGAATGAAACGATCACTTGTTCAGCAAATGACATTGGAGACAATATGGTTCACTGGTACCAGCAGAAGCCTGGATATCCTCCTGTTCTGATTATATATGAGGATAGTGAAAGGCCCACAGGGATCTCAGACCGGTTCTCCGGCACCAACTCGGGTAACACGGCCACCCTGAGCATCTCCATGGTGCAAGGACAGGACGAGGCAGTATACTACTGTCAGGTGCTTGACAGTAATCAGTGCACAGTGATACAAACTAAGGGGGAAGTGCAGCAAAAACTGCTTCTGAGGCATTCAACCTTCTGGACTGGCTTGGAGAAGCTCAACCGTCCCCAACAAGGAAGATCTCCCTGTTCCAAGAGGTGGGGGGGGATGCCAAGCCAAGAATCTAACTGGGGTGAGGTCTACATTATGGATTCCTCACCTCCAAGACCGGTCATCTTCCCATGATTCTCCCTTCCCTTTGCACTTTCACAGATGCAACCAGATGTTTCTTGACATGGGCGTCATCTTGAGGAAGGCAGGAGAACTTCCTACTTTTGGGATTTTGCCCAATGGCAATGATGCACCTTAGGCAGGAAAATATTCCTTTCCGGGCATTCCACTTCCCATTTGGGTCCATCTAATTGCTCCAGAAGTTCCAGGTGTCTGCAACATCTCTTGAATTCTGCAGCAGAGCCATAAGAGGAAGGATCCCCATAACTTCCTCCTGCCCAGTTTCACTTCTTCTCACTCTGCTTGGCCTCCCACCTGTTGCAATGGAAGAGAACACCTGAAATTGTTTTTCTGGTTGCATGTCTACAAGTCTGCATGCAAAAGTAGTGGGGGAGGTGTTAAATCACCCTGGGGAACACCCCATTCAATAGGTTCATTCTAATACCATACTAATGTCAGATTCCTAGCACCAATCTCTCTGTTAAGAGAACTCTGGGATCAGAACCTTTGTCTTCCAAGGTTTCGAACTCATGCTGGAGCCCATACTCGGGGAACTTCTTCTTCTAGGAATCTCCTCATTCCTAATCTATGATCTTAACTTCTACAAGTGGCTAACCATGTGGGATGTGGTTGCAGAGGCAGGCTTCCCTGAATTCATATAAAATACCTTCTTCCCCTTTTGAAAACCATATTAGAAAAGGCAAAGCAAGCTGTCTCAACAGAGCTTTGACCATTGGGTGGAGCTCTCTCTACATCGTTGAAATATTTTAAGAGGACAGATGATGTCAGATTAAACTGATTCTCTTAATCTTGGTTGACAGAATTGTGGACCTATCAAGCCAGGAAATGTGGAAAATTTTGTGCAACAGGGATTTCAGTTAGAAAAATGTTTTTACAGAATTCCTAAATTCTGCATAATTCTGGACTTTTTCTTCCACCCATTTCTTTGCTGAGGAGATGATTCACGAACACAAGAACTATACCAGAATATTGTACTAAATATGACAAAAGGGAATCTACCATCAAAAATGAGGAATGTAAAAAACAAAGTGTTGGGAGAGGAAACACCGACAGTAGATTGATATGTGCCATGAAGAAACATTTTTGTATAGATTTCTGAGCCAATTTTTATTTGTGGTGCTTATATTTGCACCTCCGTCACAAGCGTGAGGCTCTGTATGTCTGCAGAAATAATCAGCTGGAATCACCATTCTCATCCCAAGCCTGACACACAAACAATTCCTGGGGATTTATTTTCCTGGAGGGTTAAATGGTTAAAGGATGTAACTAGTGCTTTAGAAACGTTTTTGTCTGAATTAGGCAAATCAGTTGTTCAAGAAACAAGATTGGGAGAGATCTGATATCAGCAGATATTCAGAAAGGTCCATCATACATGAGGACAGAAAGAGGTCCACGGTGACCTTAGATCAAGTACGTTACTGTAACATGATCACTCAAGTATTTCTAGTATCCAAGTGAGATAAATGAAACAAGAGGTGAAAAAGGAGAAAACCATCTCTTTCCTTCCAGTTCAATTCTTCTTATCCAAACCCAGCTAATGAGATGCAAGCTGAATTTGCATAAAGAGGGAGGACTCAGATTCTTGGGGGTTTAAAGGGACTATAGCAGTCTCCCAATCTGAATTTCCCAAAAACATCAGCTCTTCATCATGGCCTGGTCTCTGCTCTTGGCCTTCTTCTTCTTATGGTGCCCAGGTAATTTAGAAGAAATTCTCACCTCTGGGTTCATCTGATTTGGTTTGGAAAGCATCAGCTAAAAGGTTGAAATGTGGTTGGAGCCTGATATGAAAGCCAAATCTTCCATGCCTTCCAATCAATTGAAATTTGGTGATGTCTGGATTTCAATCAGAGCAGCTCTTCCAAAGATACTCCAAGAGTGGATCTATAGAATGTCCACCTTCATTCTCTTCCCTTTTTTATTTTCAGGAGCCATTTCACAGCATACCTTGACTCAACCTGCGGCACAATCGTTTCCCCTGGGACAACCAGCAAAGATCTCATGTACCATGAGCCGAGACGGCCAAATAGGCAACTATCGCATATCTTGGTACCAACAGAGGGCTGGAGAGAGACCCAAATACCTTCTGTATGAAAGTGGCAGCAACGGCCGGTTCACTGGGTCCAAGGACACCTCTGCCAATGCAGCCTATTTAACCATTTCAAACCTCCAGGCTGAGGATGAAGCTGATTACTATTGTGGTGGTTATTACTACGTTGGCAGCAACTATTGGTATCCACGGTGATACACTGACATGCAGAAGTGAGATAAAAACCTCCCCTTGTGCTTACTTGCAAAGACTTCCTTCCTCCCCTTAGTCAACCATCAGCCTTGGCTGGGAAATTCTGAGACAGTTAATACTTAAAGTGAAGACTCAGTTCTTGTCTCTGCCTTGCTAAGTATAAGGACCTTGTCCTAATTCCTCTTGGAATAAAGAGGAATAAATTCTCAATCTTCATAAAGGTTGCAATAAAGAGTATTGCCCACAGTAACGTCTTAGCATTGTTTTTCCCCCTTTTGATTCAAATTTGGAAATTGATATTTCTCATGGGAAGGAAACTAAAAGGAGGCTGATCTGGGAGGCCTTTTCTTCCAAGGGCTTAGAATGGAAGGGAATGGAATGAGATCATGGGATGGGATTGGATGAGATTGGATGAGATGGAATGGAATAGAAATAGAATAGGAGAGGAGAGGGGAGGGGAGGGGAGGAGAGGAGAACACAGGAATAGGAATAAAACAGAACTTAGACTTGTATATCACTTCATAGTGCTTTGCAGTTCTTTCTAAACAGTTCACACAGTCAGATTCTTGCCCCCAACAATCTGGGTCCTCATTTTACCGACCTCGGAAGGATGGAAGGCTGAGTCTACCTGGAGCCCATCAGGATTTAACTCCCCGCTGTGGGCAGAGTCAGCTGCAATAACCACTCCACCGCCATGGCTCTTCTACTGCTACACCACCTATTTCAAAGCAAATGCTTTGCATCTGAGGGGTCCCAAGATTTTGCGACGTATAAAAGGGAAGGCACAAAAGTTGGAGCAGATAAACTTCTATTTGCCCTCAGAAGGAAAATACACCAGAATTCTCATTATGTTCTCGGCTTCCTTCCTTCTCTCGATGCTGGTCAATTCCTCAGGTGCTGTAAAAGGAGAGAGGTCGTTGGTTTGATGTTTCATCAAGTGAAAATGTTCTTTTGCAAAAGACATTATTTATTTATTTATTTGCACAGGATCCTTTTCCCAGTATGTCCTGTCCCAGCTGGCATCCATGGGGAAGAGAAAATTTAATATTGAAACTGAATATTTAAACCGAAACAAGTGCTTTAGATGAGTGTGGACAGAACAGCCCAGGCGATTGGCTGAATTTCCCCAACGTGGATTTCTGTTTGGAAAAAGATTTTACCAGAAATCTTAATTTCTCAGGGATTCTGGAGTTTAGACGCGACACTTCCTTTTATGCTGTTTCATTCGGCTCTTTCCCTGAATAATTCATTGGCTGTCTTAACACAAAACATTTCACTATTTCTCATAGGAAGGAAAATAAAAGGAGGGTGATCTGGTGTTGACTTCTTTATGGGAATACAGTTCAAGGACCAAAAGGACTCCACTTTAAGAAAGCAAATTTGATGTAGAGTTGAGTTTGAATCAAGAATCACGTTCGGACTGTAATTTAAAATATGAGTTTGTAGCAAACCCCAAATCTCTGTAGGTTTTTTTGTTGTTGTTTTTACCTTTATAATCCATATTTCAATTATATGTTTGATTTCCAAGAGAAAACCAGTGGGATTTTATTTTGGACCATTCAAAAGTAGAAGTAAAGATAAATTTACCTGAGAGAGATTGTTGTGACCGAGGTCACCCAGCAGGTTTCTGTGGTTGAACCTGAACTGATCTCTTTATCCCTAATCTATGACCTTAACCACTATTTGGCACTTAACTATTCAGAATCTGTTTTGTGATTGGACATGCTGCTTCCCTGACCTTTCAAAAGAGCCAACTCCTTCCCCTTTAAAAACCCCATTTGAAAAGACGAGAGAGTCTCTCTCAACAGAGATTTGGCCATGTGGAGGAGCTCTTGCAGGGGTGGGTTCCTCCCGGTTCGCACCGGTTCTTGCGATCCGGTTCGTCAGTGAACCCGGAAGTAATTAACTTCCGGGTTCCTAGCTCCTAGCCCCTGTCGCTGGGTGCCTGCAGGGTTTTTCTTTTTAAAAAACTCCTCTCCGGAGAGGAAGCCCTGTCAAAGCGCACCTTTCCCGCCTCGGCGGCTGCAGGGACCACCCCACCGCTTTATCTTCCTCCTCCTCCTCCTCCCCTTGTGCCCTGAGCAGCAGCAGCGGCAGCCGAGCCGGGAAAGGAGTGCTTTTGCAGGGCTTCCGCTGCGCCCCCAAGGACCGCTGACCTCACGCCTCCGCTTCTTCTTCTTCCCCAGCCTTCCCAGTTAGCTTGCTTGAAGCTCCGAGGAGGCGGGAGGAGGGTCGCAGGAGTGGAAGTGGGGGGAGGTCTTCCCGGCCGGGAAGAGCTGAGAGGCTGCCGGCCCCTTTCGCAGGAAAGTTAACTTTTCTTGGAGAAATCCTGCCCCCCCCCCCCCGCGTGGCTGAGTGGTCGGCTGTCCTCTTCCCGTAAGCCGCCTGGAGTTACCTGTGTGTGAGGTGGGCTGCCCTATGCATTTGCGTGTGTGCGCTGGAAAGAGAGTGAAAAAGAGAGGGAGAAATAATTATATTAATTAGATAGATCAGTCTTTCTCCACCTTGGAGACTTGAAAGTGTGTGGACTTCAACTCCCAGAAAGGGAGTTGGGAGAAAGGGAGAAAGGAGGAGAGAATGAAAGGAAGATGGGGGAAAGAAGAAAGAGGTAAGGAGAGGAGGATGGAAAGGAGAGAAAGAGGGGGAGAGAGGGTAGAAAGGGGAAGAGGAAGAGCAGGAGTAGGAGAAAGGTAAGGGAAGAAGGAAGGGGAAGGAGAGGAAGAAGGAGGAAAGTAGAGAAGGGAGGGAGGGTGAAAAGAAAGAGGTAAGGAGAGGAGGATGGAAAGGAGAGAAAGAGGAGGAGAGAGGGTAGGAAGGGGAAGAGGAAGAGCAGGAGTAGGAGAAAGGGAAGGGAAGAAGGAAGGGGAAGGAGAGGAAGAAGGAGGAAAGTAGAGAAGGGAGGGAGGGTGAAAAGAAAGAGGTAAGGAGAGGAGGATGGAAAGGAGAGAAAGAGGAGGAGAGAGGGTAGGAAGGGGAAGAGGAAGAGCAGGAGTAGGAGAAAGGTAAGGGAAGAAGGAAGGGGAAGGAGAGGAAGAAGGAGGAAAGTAGAGAAGGGAGGGAGGGTGAAAAGAAAGAGGTAAGGAGAGGAGGATGGAAAGGAGAGAAAGAGGAGGAGAGAGGGTAGGAAGGGGAAGAGGAAGAGCAGGAGTAGGAGAAAGGTAAGGGAAGAAGGAAGGGGAAGGAGAGGAGGAAGGAGGAAAGTAGAGAAGGGAGGGAGGGTGAAAAGAAAGAGGTAAGGAGAGGAGGATGGAAAGGAGAGAAAGAGGAGGAGAGAGGGTAGGAAGGGGAAGAGGAAGAGCAGGAGTAGGAGAAAGGTAAGGGAAGAAGGAAGGGGAAGGAGAGGAAGAAGGAGGAAAGTAGAGAAGGGAGGGAGGGTGAAAAGAAAGAGGTAAGGAGAGGAGGATGGAAAGGAGAGAAAGAGGAGGAGAGAGGGTAGGAAGGGGAAGAGGAAGAGCAGGAGTAGGAGAAAGGTAAGGGAAGAAGGAAGGGGAAGGAGAGGAAGAAGGAGGAAAGTAGAGAAGGGAGGGAGGGTGAAAAGAAAGAGGTAAGGAGAGGAGGATGGAAAGGAGAGAAAGAGGAGGAGAGAGGGTAGGAAGGGGATGAGGAAGAGCAGGAGTAGGAGAAAGGTACAGGAAGAAGGAAGGGAAAGGAGAGCAGGAAGGAAGAAAGTAGAGAAGGGAGGAAGGGAGAAAAGAAAGGGAAAATAAGGTGGTGTTATAACAGGAGGAAGGGATGGTAAACAAAGCAACCCAAACTGTATATTATAACCTATTAAATGAAATAATAAATGTATAAGAATGATAAATGTTAAAACACTTGTAACCAAATGACATGCTATATGTGATGATGGGTTTTTTTCTTTTTGTTTTGTTTTGTTTTTATTGTTGTGGGTATGTGTCGTCTATGTAACAAAATAAAAAATAAAAAAAAATATTTTTATAAAAAGGTGGAGAAACACTGAGATAGATGATAATGAGGGAGGGAGAGGGAGAGAGAGAGAGAGACCATAACTAGATAGACAGATAGGCAGGCAGATAGACGGATGGATAGAGAGAAAGAGAGAGAGATAGGTAGGCAAGCAGATAGATGGATGGAGAAAGAGAGGGGGAAAGAGGGAGAGGGATACCATAACTAGATAGGCAGGCAGATAGACAGACAGATGGATGGATGGATAGAGAGAGAGAGGATGTATATAATTAAGGTGACCAGACGTCCCTAGTGAGGTCGCGGGCTGGCAGTAACTGCTGCGGCCTAGCTCCCCCCCCCCCCCCCCCCAGTCAATGGTGTCCCTCTTTACCAATCTGAAAATCTGGTCACCTTACTTGTTTAGGTAATTCTGAGGTGGTTGATGGTTCTGTGAGTGCCTGTCCTTTATAATTTTCCACATTGCCTTGATGGTTTTTATTCCAGTGACTTTGTCTTTCCTGTTCTTAGGCTTAGGGAAAAAAAACTGGTTTCATTGGCAGTCTTTCTTTTTTTTGGGGGGGGGGGGATTTTTATTTTTTTGGTGTTTTCCTAGCACTGTCATAGTTTGTGGGTGTGGGTGGGTGTGTAATGTCCCACAGTTATCTATGCATTAATAATGATCTAGTAATATTAATAATATCTAGTAATTAGTAATATCTAGTAATAACATCATCTTGGCCACTCCCACCAGGTCACATGGGTGGCAGGCCACTCCCATCTGGTCACATGGGTGGCAAGCCACTCCCATCCGGTCACATGGGCGGCAACCCACTCCCACAAAGGAGGCCACGCCCACAGAGGTGGTTCGAACAATTTTTGAAACCCACCCCTGAGCTCTTGCTACATTTTTCAAATATTTTCTGAGAAGAGAAAATAAAATATTGAAATTGAATATTTAAACCAAAACTGAGTTCAATTTGGACAATGATTTTTTACCAGAAATCCAAATTTCTCAGGGATTCTAGAATTTAGATGAGACACTTTCTTACGTTCTCTTTCATTCGCCTCTTTCCCTGAATACTTCATTGGCTGTCTTAACAATTCCCTAAACTCTGTTCAGAACCTAATGGCTTTATGCAAACAACATGCTAAGGAAATCCACCCAAGCTTCAATGGTACTTATGAATGAGCAAATACAGTTGCATATATGCAAATTGTCTATGGCAAAACTTTGCAGGATTTCTCCTTTGACTGGGGAGGGCAACAACTGAATATTCCTCAATTTTGAACAACCCCAACCCAAAATTCAATTCTTTATATCCAAAAACTGCTAACCAGATGCAAACAGGTTAGTCTTCACATTTCTTCACATTTGTTGCCTACATTTCTCCCTTTTCATGGAAGATTCCCTTTTGTTTATATTTAGTACAAGATTATGGTCTATTAGTTGTGGGATGCCTCTATTTTGGACATAGCGGCGGGGCGGGCAAAAGCCACTTTCTTTCTTTTTGCTTCACCAGCCATAAACCTCACCGTACGTCACTGATGTCAATCTACTGTTTGTGTTTCCTTTCCCAAGGTTAGTCTTCACACTTTGTTGCCTACATTCCTCATAAAAGACCCGCCTCTGCTGGTGGGCTGCCCCAACACAGAGAAAGAAAGCTGGTGGGCTGCCCTCCCTGCCTCTCCTACCCCCTTCCCTCTGAGTGAAGAATCAAACATTGCTTACAATTACTTACAAATTACATTAATTTTGAATTCCTTCCCCTCCCTTCGACCCACATACCTTTTCCAGCTGTTTCACAATCACAGAGGATTTCAACTCTGCTCTTGCCTGCCATCATGAAAATGAAAAAATGTAAAAGGAAAAAGGCAAGAGCTGCTGAGGTCAGGCTGGCTTAACTGCTGCCAGAGTCCCCAATGAATGACTCTCCTTAACTGTTTAAAAAAGCCTCTTAAAAAAACGCCCTCTACAGGAGGAGGCAAGAGAACCACGTGCCTCATCTACATAAGGAATGTTTCGGCTTTTAACCCTTGCTTAACTCTGCTTGAGTGATCATAAAGTCAGACTAGATGAGGCACCTCGTTCTCGTACCGCCTCCTGTAGAGGCTTTTTTAAACAGTTAAGCATTAAGCTGATTCATCCACTGAGACTCTGGCGGAAACTACCTCAGCCTTTTTCCTTTTACATTTCTTTTTCTTTTCATGATGACAGTGGTGAGAGTCTGCCTTCCCTGCCTCCCCTGACTGCACGTCACAGGAATAAACAGGAATAAATTCTCAAGCTTCATAATGGTTGCAATAAAGAGTATTGCCCACAATAGCATCTTAGCATTTTTCCCCTCCTTTTGATTAAAATTTGGAAATTCACACTTCTCATGGGAAAGAAACTAAAAAGAGGCTGATTTGAGATGCCTTTTCTTCCAAGGGCTTAGAATGGAAGGGAATGAGATCATGGGATGGGATAGGATGGAATGGCATAGAATAGAATAGAGAATAGAACGGAATGGAATGGAATGGAGGGGAGGGGAAGGGAAGGGAAGGGAAGGGAAGGGAAAGGAATAGGGATAGGGATAGGGATAGGGATGGGGATAGGGATAGGGATAGGGATAGGGATAGGGATAGGAATAGGAATAGGAATAGGAATAGGAATAGAACAGAACTTAGACTTGTATACCACTTCATAGTATCTTGCAGCTCTTTCTAAATGGTTTAAAGAGTTAGCATATTTACCCCTAATAATCTGAGTCCTCATTTTACTGACCTCGGAAGGATGGAAGGCTGAGTATACCTTGAGCCCATAAGGATTGAACTCCCCACTGTGGGCAGAGTCAGCCTGCAATAACCACTCCACCACCATGGCTCTTCTACTATTACACCACCTATTTCAAAGCAAATCTTTGCATCTGAGGGGTTGGTCCCAAGACTTTGCAACGTATAAAAGGGAAGGCACAAGAGTTGGAGGAGATGAGCTTTTTTTGCCCTCAGAAGGAAAATACATCGGAATTCTCATCATGTTCTGGGCGTCCTTCCTTCTGTCGTTGCTGGTCAACTCCTCAGGTGCTGTAAAAGAGGAGAGGTCATTGGTTAGATGTTTCATCAAGTGAAAATGTTCTTTTGCACAATACATTATTTATTTCTTTGTTTCTTTGCACAGGATCCTTTGCCCAGTATGTCCTGACCCAGCCGGCATCCGTGTCTGTCTCCCTGGGGCAGAATGAAAGGATCACTTGTTCAGCAAACAACATTGGAGGGAAGAATGTTCAATGGTATCAGCAGAAGCCTGGAGATCCTCCTGTTCTGATTATATATGGTGATAGCCAAAGGCCCACAGGGATCTCAGACCGATTCTCCGGCACCAACTCGGGTAACACGGCCACCCTGAGCATCTCCTGGGCCCAAGCACAGGATGAGGCAGTATATTACTGTCAGGTTGAGGACAGTAATCAGTGCACAGTGATACAAACTAAGGGGGAAGTGCAGCAAAAACTGCTTCTGAGGCATTCAACCATCTGGACTGGCTTGGAGAAGCTCAACCGTCCCCAACAGGGAAGACCTCCAGGTTCCAAGAGGTGGGGGGAATACCCAGCCAAGAATCTCTCTGGAGTGAGGTCTACATTATGGATTCCTGACCTCCAAGACCTGTCATCTTCCCATGATTCGCCCCTCTGTTCGCATTTTCACAGACACAACCAGATGTTTCTTGACATGGGCGTCATCTTGAGGAAGGCAGGAGACCTTTCCTACTTTTGAGGTGTTGCCTAATGGCAATGATGCACCTTAGGCAGGAAAATATTCCTTTCCGGGCATTCCGCTTCCCATTTGGGTCCATCTAATTGCTCCAGAAGTTCCAGGTGTCTGCAATATCTCTTGAATTCTGAAGCAGAGCCATAAGGGAAGCATCCCCCTAACTTCCTCCTGCCCAGTTTCGCTTCTTCTCACTCTGCTTGGCCACCCACCTGTTGCAACGGAAGAGAACACCTGAAATTGTTTTTCTGGTTGCATGTTTACATGTCTGCAATCAAAAGTAGTAGGAGGAAGGTGTTAAATCTCCCTGGGGAAGACCCTATTCAGAATGATCCTACTGATGCCATTCTAATGTCAGATTCCCGGGACCCAAAATGCTGTTAAGACAGGCCAGGGACCAGGACTTTTGTCTTCCAAGCTTTTGAACTCATGCTGGAGCCCATCCTCGGGGAACTTCTCCTTCTAGCAATCTCCTCATTCCTAATCTATGATCTTAACTTCTACACGTGGTTAACCATATGAGATGTGGTTGCAGAGCCTGGCTTCCCTGAATTCATAAAAAATACGTCCTTCCCCTTTTGAAAACCATATTAGAAAAGACAAAGCAAGCTGTCTCAACAGAGTTTTGACCATTGGGTGGAGCTCTCTCTGCATCATTGAAATATTCTAAGAGGAGAGGCAATTTCAGATTAAAACTGACTCCCTTAATCCAGGTTGACAGGATTGTGGACATATCAAGGCAGGAAACGTGGCAAATTTGTGCAATAGGGATTTCAGTTTTGAAAGTGCTTTCCTAGAAATTCTAAATTCGGCTGAATTGTGGACTTTCTCTTCCACCAATTTCTTTGCTGAAGAGATGATTAATGAACACAACAAATATAACAGACTCTTGTACTAAATATGACAAAAGGGAATCTTCCATCAAAAATGAAGAATGTAGCCAACAAAGTGTTAAGACTAACCTTGGGAAAGGAAGCAACGACAGTAGATTGACACGTTGCAGGAAGAAACATTTTTGTATAGATTTCTGAGCCAATTTTTATTTGTGGTGCTCATATTTACACCTCCGTCCCAAGCGTGAGGCTCTGTATTTCTGCAGAAATAATCAGCTGGCATCAACCCTCTCATCCCAAGCCTGACACACAAACAATTCCTGGGGATTTATTTTCCTGGAGGGTTAAATGGTTAAAGAATGTAACTAGTGCTTTAGAAACGTTTTTGTCTGAATTAGGCAAATCAGTTGTTCGAGTAACAAGATTGGGAGAGATCTGATATCAGCAGATATTCAGGAAGGTCCATCATCTTTGAGGAGAGAAAGAGTTCAACGGTGACCTTAGACCAACCAAGTTACTGTAACATGACCTCTCAAGTATTTCTAGTATCCAAGTGAGATGAATGAAATGAGAGGTGAAAAAGAAGCCGGAAACCATCTCTTTCATTCCAGTTCAATTCTTTTTATCCAAACCCAGCTAATGAGATGCAAGCTGAATTTGCATAAAGGGGAGAGGTCTTAGATTTTTGGGGGCTTAAAAGGACTACAGCAGTCTCCCAATCTGAGTTTCCCCAAAAACATCAACTCTTCATCATGGCCTTTTCTCTGCTCTTGGCCTTCTTCTTCTTATGGTGCCCAGGTAATTGAGGAAGAATTCTCAGCTCTGGGTTCATCTGATTTGGTTTGGAAAGCATCAGCTTCAAAGTGGAACTGTGGTTTGAGACTGATATGAAAGCCACCCTTTCCAACCCTTTGAAATTCAGTGGTCTCTGGATTTCAATCAGAGCAGCTCTTCCAAAGATACTCCAAGAGTGGATCTATAGATTTTCCACCTTCATTCTCTTCCCTTTTTTTTAAATTTTAAGGAGCCAACTCAGAGTATACCTTGACTCAACCTGCGGCACAATCGTTTCCCCCGGGACAACCAGCAAAGATCTCATGTACCATGAGCCGAGACAGCCAAGTGGGCAGCTATAACATATATTGGTACCAACAGAAGGCTGGAGAGAGCCCCAAATACCTTCTCTATGATCGCAACAGCAACGGGCGATTCACGGGGTCCAAGGACACCTCGGCCAATGTAGCCTATTTAACCATTACAAACCTCCAAGCTGAGGATGAGGCCGATTACTATTGTGGTGGTCCTTTCCGCAGTGGCAGCACCTGGAGGTATCACAGTGATACACTCACATGCAGAAGTGAGACAAAAACCTCCCCTTGTGCTTACTTGCAAACACTTCCTTCTTCCCCTTAGTCAACCATCAGTCTGGCCTGGGAAATTCTGACACAGTTAATACTTAAGAAGAGACTCCGTTCTTCTCACAGATTTGCTAAGCCTAAAGACCTTGTCCTGCATCCCTTTTGAGAAAAAATGAAAAATGACAAAAGTTCATTCTTCATCATGGTTGCAATTTAAAAAAAAACATTCTACCTATTACATTTTTTTAAAAAAAAAAACCTTTGATTAAAATGCGCAAATATATCACATGTTTCTCATAGGAAGGAAAATAAAAGGAGGTTGATCTGGTGTTGACTTCTTTATGGGAATACAGTTCAAGGACCGAAAGGACTCCACTTTAAGAAAGCAAATCTGATGTAGAGTTGAGTTTGAACCAAGAATCACGTTCGGACTGTAATTTAAAATATGAGTTTGTAGCAAACCCCAAATCTGTGTGGGTTTCTTTGTTGTTGTTTTTGCCTTTACAATCCATATTTCATTTATATGTTTGGTTTCCAAGAGAAAACCAGTGGGATTTTATTTTGGACCATTCAAAAGCAGAAGTAAAGGTAAATTTACCTGAGAGAGATTGTGGGGACCGAGGTCACCCAGGGGGTTTCTGTGGCTGAACCTGAACTCATCTCTTTATCCCTAATCTATGACCTTAACCACTATTTGGCACTTTCCTATTCAAAATGTGTGGTGTGATTGGACATGATGCTTCCCTGACCTTTGAAAAGAGCCAACTCCTTCTTCCCCTTTTAAAAATCCCATTTGAAAAGACGAGAGATTCTCTCTCAACAGAGATTTGGCCATGTGGAGGAGCTCTTGCTACATTTTTCAAATATTTTCTGAGAAGAGAAAATATAATATTGAAATTGAATATTTAAAACGAAACCGAGTTCAATTTGGACAATGATTTTTACCAGAAATCCTAATTTCTCGGGGATTCTAGAATTTAGATGAGACACTTTCTTACGTTCTCTTTCACTCACCTCTTTCTCTGAATAATTCATTGGCCGTCTCAACACAAAACATTTCACTAAACTCTGTTCAGAACCGAATGGCTGCATGCAAACAACATGCTAAGGAAAAGCACCCAAGCTTCTATGGTACTTATGAATGAACAAATACAGTTGGATGTATGCAAATTGTCTACGGCAAAACTTTGCAGGATTTCTCCTTTGACTGGGGAGGGCAACAGCTGAATATTCCTCAATTGTGAACAACCCCGACCCCAAAATTCAATTCTTTATATCCAAAACCTGCTGACAAGATGCAAGCTGGATTTGCATAAAGTGGGGAGGACTCAGATTCTTGGGGGTTTAAAGAGACTATAGCAATCTCCCAATTTGAGTTTCCCAAAAAGATCAGCTCTTCATCATGGCCTGGTCTCTGCTCTTGACCTTCTTCTTCTTATGGTGGACAGGTAATTTAGGAAGAATCCTCGGCTCTGGATTTATCTTCGCCAGACATCATGATCTAGAAACCATCAGGCTCAAGCTGTAATGCTGGCTTGATGCTGATATCAAAGCCACCCACTTCCATGCCTTCCAATCCAATGAAACTCAGTGATGTCTAGATTTCAATCAGAGCATCTCTTCCAAAGATACTCCAAGAGTGGATCTATAGGTTCTCCTCCTTCATTCTCTTCCTTTTTTTACTTTCAGGAGCCAACTCACAGTATACTTTGACTCAACCTGCGGCACAATCATTTCCCCCGGGACAACCAGCAAAGATCTCATGTACCATGAGCCAAGACAGCCAAGTGGGCAGCTATAGCATATATTGGTACCAACAGAAGGCTGGAGAGAACCCCAAATACCTTCTTTACAATACTGGCAGCAGTGGGAGGTTCACGGGGTCCAAGGACACCTCGGCCAATGCAGCCTATTTAACCATTACAAACCTCCAGGATGAGGATGAGGCTGATTACTATTGTGGTGGCGGTTACGGCAGTGGCAGCACCTGGAGGTATCACAGTGATACACTCACATGCAGAAGCGAGACAAAAACCTCCCCTTGTGCTTACTTGCAAACACTTCCTTCCTCCCCTTAGTCAGCCATCAGTCTGGCCTGGGAAATACTTTGACAATTAATAGACTCAGGTCTTCTCACGGCCTTTCTAAGCATAATGACTTTGTGCTTTAGTGTTCTGACCTAGGCTTCCTTAACAAGCAAGAAGCAGAGTCTGGGTCCCTGCAAAACCCCTTTTATTTCCATGACTGTGAATTCCTTTCATTCCCAGTCAGCAAGGCTTGGCAAACAGCCTTCCAGGGGAATGTTTATCAACACGAACCTTATCTTGTTTGGAGATCTGCCAAATAACTAGCTGCCAAATGCAGGGCAAGGCAAAACTTGTCACAGAGACTCTTATAGTCACAAACAGAGGTTTCCACTCTTGAAATGACTGAATGAACAAATTGTTTCCTGCAAAAGGCCACTCCCTATTTGCTCCTCTTTTGTTTCCTATGTTAGCAGCCAATCACTTCTAAGTTGTGGCTTCACTCCCTAGTCGACCCTGCTTTCTTAGTTGTTCTTATCTTCTGGCAGCTCTGCGCATGTGTATATTGGGAACAGGCTCCAGCTGTTCCTCTGCCTCACTGCTGTCTAGCTTCCTCTCTGCCTCTAATGTAGAGCCCTCGTCCAAGCCTTCCCCGGACTCCCAGACTGACCCAGGTTACTCCTCAACTTCCTCACTGTCTGACTCTGCTGCTGCCAGCTCCGCTGGACACCAGTGGGCTACAACATTCACCTTTGAATCAAATGAAAAATGAAGAGAGTACATTCTCAACCTCCATCACAGTTGCAATAAAAAAAGCATTACGTTCAATACAGTTTTCCTGTGGTTCCTCCCTCCCACTTAAAATTAAAATTTCAAAATATAACACATATTTCTCACAGGAAGGAAAATAAAAATGGCTGGTCTGGTATCGGCTTTTTAGAGAACTACAGTTCAACTACCAAAAGGACTCCAGTTTTGAAACCAAATCTGATGTGGAATCAAGTTGTTGGAATCAACGTCAAATCAGCCAGGAATTGACCCAATTATGTAAACCCAAGACACCCAGAGTTAAAACTTCTTCAGTTATGCACTGGATCAGGTAAACTTCCTTGTAAACTAACAAACATCAGGAAACATCTGCATAGAACAAGATAGGATTAGGAAGGTTTGAATCCCCCACTACGATTAATAAAAGGACAACCCAACAAATATAATCTTGTTTCCCGAAAATAAGACCCTGTCTTCTAGCTCCATTCAGTTGCCCAGATTCCATCCCACAAGGAATTATGGGCTTGTTAAAAGAAGGAGAGGGGAGAGGAAGAGTAGGAGGAGGAAGAAGACGACGAAGAAGAAGAAGATGAAGAAGAAGAAGAAGAAGAAGAAGAAGAGGAGGAGGAGGAGGAGGAGGAGGAGGTGGAGGAGGAGGAGGAGGAGGAAGAGGAAGAGGAAGAGGAAGAAGAGGAGGAGGAGGAAGAGGAGAAGGAGAAGGAATAGTAGTAGAAGAAGAGGGAGAGAAAGAGGAGGAGGAGGGGGGCAGTTCTAGGATTGGAAAAAAAATCTTGATAGGCATAGAGTCTGAGAAAGGTTCTCTCCTCATCATCATATATGAGGACAGAAAGAGGTCCACAGAGAATGCTGGACCAAACCAGCTACTGCAACATGGCCACCCTAAGTATCTCCAGGTCCCAAGAAAAAACAATGATATCACTACTAGACCAATGCCTGAACAACCAGCCCCTACTATCTCTTGTTAGACATCTTGATGCGAGAAAATGAATAAGCATCGCCTTCATGTAGGTCCCCCTCTGTTGGAACACATGAACCAATTAGAAGTCAGGAAAGGAGGAGGAGGAGGAGCAAATCATGCAAATGTGTTCTGGGGAAAAAGAGACTTAATCTAAGAAGCCCCCAATAAAGGACACTTGCATTAAAGCAGAGGCTGAATTCCCAGCAGCCTCAGAACTTCTCAAAATGTTGGGAGCATCTCTCATTGTACTTCTGGGGATCTGGTGCACAGGTGAGTGAAAGACCACCCAGTACAAGAACCTTCCCAAGTAAGGACCCCAAGAACACAAACTTAGACCATTATTCTTTCCCCAGGATCCAGTTCCCAGCCTTCAGTGATTCAGGAATCCTCCGTGTCACCTTCCCAAGGACAGACAGTCAAACTCTCTTGTTCCCTGAGCAGTGGACAAGTAACATCTTATTCCCAATTCTGGTATCAACAAAAAGAAGGAGGTTCTCCTCAATTACTTTTTTATTACTTCAACAGTTCAAGCCATGGCTCTGGACATCTCAGCAGCTTCTCTAACTCCAAGGAAAGCAGCCAAAATAAATGGTATTTGACCATCAGCAGCGTCCAGCCAGAAGACGAGGCCGATTATCACTGTGCTGTGTGGTATCAGCCTAGTACTGTGTTCCACAGTGATAGAAGCCTATGAGGAACTGAGACAAAACCTCTGCTACAAGGAGGAGGAGGAGGAGGAGGAGGAGGAGGAGGAGGAGGAGGAGGAGGAGGAGGAGTTGCAGAGTCATAAGACTGTGAGAAAAACCATCAAGGAAGTTATGAACAATGTTTTAACAATCCTTAACTCAAAGTGTTCAAAGAGAAATCTCCAAGACTTGAAACTTCATTTGAACATCGTCCCAAAAGATATCCCATTTTTTGCCCCAAACCATTGGTTGCTGCCTACCTCGGAATGAGATGACATTGACTTTTAGTGAAATAGTCAAGTATTTAGTGCTTTGAGAAGATGATTCAATCATGAAAGAGAAAACTGGCTGATTTTCTCCTCTCTGTGATCACCAGGAGGAGCTCTTGCACTGACAGATGCTTTACAATCTTTTAAGAATTAACCCTGATTTAAGATAACTGGAACCGAGAAGGATGGCCACTCTTCTCCGTGAAGCCCAAGTTCTTAAACCAAAACATTGAAATTGTGAACACTATTTTCCCACCCTCCGCCTGAGTCCAGGTGAGACGATACACCCTTCTATAAACATGATTACAAATGGCTGTTCAAGGCCTTGCCAAGATAATTGCCAATTAGGTCTTTGGCAGTGTTTCAAGGAAGATAAAGGTGGGTGCTTATCAGCCTTATCCCGAAAGACTTTGGCAGCCTACTGTGGGACTCTTTACAAACTATTTGGGACTCATTACAGGCTGTGAGAGAACATAATGCACAACCTTTGGAATAAAAAGAGGATTCTTGAGACGAAGTGTCTGCTTTTTACTGTAAGATGATGGGAAAGAGATGTTGAAGGTCCTAGAGGAGAAAGGGAGATGAACGAAAGAAGAGATAACAAGAGAAACAGGAAACGGTGCCTTTCTTGCCATTCGTCTTATCCTGATGCAGTTGGTGAGTTGAAAGCTGAATTTGCATAAAGGGGTGGAGCCATATTCCTGGGGGGTTTAAAGGCAACATGGCATTCTCCAATCTGAGTTTCCCAGAAAGCTCCCTTTGTCATCATGGCCCGGTCTATGCTCTTGGCCTTCGCCTTGCCATGGTTCACAGGTAATTTAGGAAGAAACCTCACCTCTAAACTTATCTTTTCTAACAGTCAAGTATCAAGCCAACCTGCAAAGAAGGTTTAATGCCGATCTGAGGTCCATGTTGGCTTTCAGATTGATCCACATCCACAGACTGATGCGTGGACAACTTTCTAATTCCTACTAGTCTCCCTATGAATTAGGGCAGTTCTTCAAAAGATAGTCCCATAGTTGTTATCTGCCATCTCTATTTCAGAACCTTCCTTTTCTCCTTTCAGGAGCCAACTCACAGTATACGTTGACTCAACCCGCTGAACAAATATCTCCCTTGGGACAAACAGCCAAGATCTCATGTACCATGAGCCGAGACAGCCAAGTAGACCATCGTAGCATACGTTGGTACCAACAGAAGGCTGGAGAGAGCCCCAAACACCTTCTCTATGATACTGGCACGAACGGCCGGTTCACGGGGTCCAAGGACACCTCGGCCAATGCAGCCTATTTAACCATTACGAACCTCCAGGCTGAGGATGAGGCTGATTACACTTGTGGTTTCGGTTACAGCACTTCCAGCAGCTGGATGTGTCCACAGTGACACAGTCCCTTGCAGAAGCTAGACAAAACCTTTGCCCTGAGCTGGTATGAGAAACGGTTGTTTCTGCTCTGAACTCACCACGCACGTGGCCTTGTCACCTGTTACGCACTGACAGTTCAAGAGGCAGCAGCGTTCCCCTCTCAGCCTTGGTGAGCCCAATATTCTGTTTTTGCTATTGCAGACTTAGAAGGGGCTTATTCATAGATGTATGGATAGCCATGAAGTTTTAATTGAACATTAAAATTAGAGTTTGGATGATGACAATAGAAAAAATAGGAAATAGATATATTTTAACATTAGGAAAAATAGGAAATAGATATATTCTACATTAGGAAAAATAGGAAATAGATATATTTTACATTAGGAAAAATAGGAAAGAGATATACTTTACATTAGGAAAAATAGAAAATAGATATATTTTACATTAGAAAAAATAGGAAATATATATATTTTACATTGGGAAAAATAGAAAATAGATATATTTTACATTAGGAAAAAGAGGAAATAGATATATTTTACATTAGAGAAAATAGATATATTTTACATTTGAAAGAATAGGAAGTAGATATATTTTACATTAGGAAAAATAGGAAAGATATATTTTACATTAGGAAAAATAGGAAAGATATATTTTACATTAGAAAAAATAGGAAATAGATATATTCTACATTAGGAAAAATAGGAAATAGATATATTTTACATTAGGAAAAATAGGAAAGATATATTTTACATTAGGAAATATAGGAAATAGATATATTTTACATTAGAAAAAATAGGAAATCAATATTGTTTACATTAGAAAAATAGGAAAGATATATTTTACATTAGAAAAATAGGAAATAGATATATTTTACATTAGAAAAAATAGGAAATAGATATATTTTACATGCTTTGAATGATTGCGATTGGTACCAGAAGTGTATATTGAGATATTGAATAATGAAAGAAAGGACGGGTGGAAATTTAATATAAACAGATGTGAAGAGCTAAATAATGGACACATGAATAACAAGACAGATGGAAGATGGGAAACAGAAATGTTATTATCACGTTGTAGGCCTGCATTTATATTCCTTTTAGAATTTTGGCCTACCACACTTTCTCTTATTTCATTATGCTGTTTCTTTAGTATAGTTGATGGGAGGGGGGAATAGACAGGAGTGAGATTGTGGAATGTATTGTTTTCATTCTTTACTAGAAGCCAAGGTCGTCCTTTGTCTCCGTACCAGTACACCTGACAGGAAGAAGCTGGGTGTGGATTCCAGCGTGGAAGAAGAAGATTGGACCATGTGATGGATTGTGGGTGTGAGGACAAGATCATGAACTTTTAACTGGGTGGAATTCTGATGTCATTTCCAGTATTGGGATTAACACAGATGTGCCTAAGATGTCTGCTTTATTAAATTGGAACCAAAAGGATTGTTTTGCCTTGGACTCTGATTTAATTCTACATGATACTAGGAACGCTGACACATGCCTTTGAATATAATACTGATAGGAAGGGGGAAAGTTAAAATAGAGATAGAAATAAGAGAGGAAATATAATATATGAAGATATATGAAAGAGTAAGAAGAAGGCTTAGAACTGAAAAACAGTAGTAAAAGATATGGGTAAGTAATATGAAACCATGAAAATGAAATTTAATAATTATGAGTAATAATATTATATCTACTTGTATTGAAATGTATGATACTCGGGTAGCACGCCATTCACGCATTGATATGTATAAACAATGTAACATTAAAAAAACTTGACCCCCCAAAAAATAGTTGGAAGGGAACTTGGAGGTCCCTTCTTGAATGAGAAGCGAAAAGTTTTCAAATAAAAACTCAAATTCCTGTGGCTTTTTGGAAAAAGCACCTTTGGGTTGGTGAGAAAGAGAATGTTAGCAGATCTTCTCCTCTGTGTGACCACCTGGTGGGGCTTCTCCACCACACCCCACCTTAGAGGAACTGAAACCAGAACATCTGACACAAAAACCAACGATGGAATTGAATTTCTTAATTTTAGTTCTACCAGCTGCAACCCTTTGCTTCACGGTTGAGGCAAAAACTTTCAAAGAACCTGAGATGTTTCACAGTCCTATGTGATGGCTAAGTCACGAATAAGCCTTCCCGGATGAGCACCAGCCTTGGTCATCCTGAGGTCTTCAGAATTAATGAAATAAAACTCATGAGAGCGATCCAGGAGGACCAGCCCTGACCCCTGAAGCAGAAAGTCTAAAACCAGAATATTGACATTGAATCCTACTTATTTTCACACCCTCCACCTGAGATCAAATGAGCTGATCCACCCATCTGTACACATGATTGTCCATGGCTGAAAAAGCTAAGCAGGGTCAGAGCTGGTCAAAGCTTGAGTAAGACTCTACCAAGGACTTGTGAAGCAGAGCAACACTGGGTCTCTAAGATAGCTTCAATCAAGGAAACGTAGAAGCATCACCGGTCCCAAAGTCAGTGGACTTTCACTCTGATGGAAGATATGGCCCAATGGGAAGTCAGGAAAGATGGAGGAGGAGCTAGGCATGCAAATGGATTTTGAACCAAGCAGACTAGATCTTAGGAGCTCCCAATAAAGTCCACTTGTTTTAACACAGGTTCTCAATCACTAGAAGCCCAAAATGGTCTACAACATGTTGGGAGCATCTCTCATTGTCCTTCTGGGGATCTGGTGCACAGGTGAGTGAAGGACCAGTCAGTACAAGAATCTTCCCAAGTAAGGACCCCAAGAACACAAATTTAGATAATTATTCTTTCCCCAGGATCCAGTTCTCAGCCTACAGTGATTCAGGAATCCTCCATGTCACCTTCCCAAGGACAGACAGTCAAACTCTCTTGTTCACTGAGCAGTGGAGAAGTAACATCTTATTCCCAATCCTGGTACCAACAAAAAGAAGGAGGCCCTCCCAGATTCCTTTATTATTACTACAGCAGTGCAACCGCAGGCTCTGGAGACCTCAGCCGCTTCTCTGCCTCCAAGGAAAGCAGCCAAAATAAATGGTATTTGACCATCCGGGACATCCAGCCAGGAGATGAGGCTGATTATTACTGTGCTGTGTGGTATGGTGCTAGTAGTGCGTTCCACAGTGTTACAAACTAAGGAGGAACTGAGACAAAAACCTCCAAGAGAAGAAAGAGCAACAGCGTTCAAGAGTCCTTTGAGTGATCTCAAATCTTCAAGCAACATCCCTTTTCTCTCCAGTTGAGACAGAAGATTCCTCTTCTTTATGAGTAGCAGAAAGAGGCTGTCCCTCATGTCATGGTTGAGTCAAATAATCCTTCCATGAACCCTACACATTACTCATGGAGAATTCCACCAGCTATGAGTTCTGATTGCCTTCTCTCCCTCAACACAAAATGAGGCCTGACAAAATGAGGTTCTCTCCAGCTAAGCTACCTAGGTAGCACAATGCTCCTCCAGACAGAAGTTGGACCCATAGAAGGATTATCATCCCTTTTCTTTCAAGCTTTCTGGATCTCTCAGTGGGGATGGCTGCAGTGACTTATGATTCGCGAGAAGGCTCCAAGAAGAAGCTTAAAGGAAATTCTCAAAGATTCCTCCCTTAACACAAATGAAGAGTTATAAGAAAAAAGGGCAAGACTTGAAGCTTCATTTCTGGTCTAATTTCTTCTTCATGGTGGCCAGATTCCCCAAAACATCCACTTTGTTCCCAAAATCATTGATTCCTCCCTAGATATCTACCTTTAATGGGATATTTAGTCCTTCAAGGAAAGATTCGTGTTTGGCTGATTTTCTCCACTCTTGGATCACCTGCAGGACATCTTCCACATTATTCCACAGTCTTTAACAAACCCATTAAACATTTTCACAGTTCATTGTGACATAAGATTTCTGGAATCCAGAAGGATCAGTATTGTCCATTGAAGCCCAAGTTCTTAACTCAGAACATTGACATTATGAACTCTATTTATTTTCACACCTCCACCTGAGACCAATGACCTGATACATCCATCTATACACAGGCTTGTACATGGATGATCCTGAAAAAGCTAAGCGGGGTCAGAGATGGTCAAAGCTTGAATGGGACATGACTACGGGCTCTTATTTGGGTAGCCCAGGATCACATCATCACTATAACTTCAGGCAAGGAAATTCAGAAGCATCACCTGTCTGAAAGTTCCCCTTTGATGGGCCAATGAAAAGTCAGGAGAGCAGGAGGTGGAGCTAGGCATGCAAATGATTCTGCAAGCAAGGAGGGTTGATTTAAGGAACCCCCGATAAAGTTCACTTGCATTGACACAGGGTTTCGATCTCTGGCAGCTCAAGGATTTCTCAACATGTTGGGAGCATCTCTCATTGTCCTTCTTGGGATCTGGTGCACAGGTGAGTGAAGGACCACCAGGTCAAGAATCTTTCCCAAAGAACATGAACTTAGCACTTTTCTTTTTCCCCAGCATCCAGTTCTCAGCCTACAGTGATTCAGGAAACCTCCATGTCACCTTCCCGAGGAGAGACGGTCAAAATCTCTTGTTCCCCAGGCAGTGGAAAGTAACATCTTATGAGCAATCATGGTATCAACAAAAAGAAGGAGGTCCTCCCAGACTCCTTTATGGTTACAACAACAGTGGGGACCTCAGCCGCTTCTCTGCCTCCAAGGAAAGCAACCAAAATAAATGGTATTTGACCATCAGGAACGTCCTGGCTGAAGATGCGGCTGATTATTACTGTGGTGTATGGCATCACCCTAGTAGTGTGTTCCACAGTGATACAAGCCTATGAGGAACTGAAACAAAAACCTCTGCTGCAAGGAGGAGCAGCAGCTGCAGAGTCACACGGCTGTGAAAAAAACCATAAAGGAAGTTCTAAAAGAAGTTTTAACAGTCATTAACACGAAGCAAAGCGTTCGAAGAGAAAACTCCAAGGCTTGAATCTTCATTTGAACATCGTCCCAAAAGACGTCCCACTTTGTGCCCCAAACCAGCCAGAAGATGGGGCTGATTATTACCGTGCTGATTGGCATTATCTTGCTCATGCGTTCCACAGTGATACAAACCCAGGAGGAACTGAGACCAAAACCTACTTGAGAGACCGCCTGCTGACGATACAAAGGTTAAGGAAGCTATTAACATATTAAAATCTCAATTTGACATGTTGATCTCTGACCAGGTAGCTACTAATTTATTATATGCAAAACACAATACTTTTTGTAATGCAAACAAACCTGGCAGATGGTTAGCTTATCAGATTAGGAAAAAAAACTCAAAATATATCTAAACTGATTTACAGAGGGAAGGATGTGTTTCAACAGGAAGAGATTCAAAAGGCTTTCTGGGAATTTTTTACAGAACTGTATAAAGGGGATAAAATTAATGGTTTAGACATAGACAAATATTTAGACAAAGAGAAAATACCTTCAGTTAGAGAAGAGCACAGGCAAAAATTGAATCAACCAATAACCTCGGGGGAAATCCTGCAGGTAATTAAGCAATTAAAGTCAGGGAATGCACCAGGTACAGATGGCTTGACAGCGGTTTACTATAAAAACTTACAGTTAGAAATGGTAGAACCTCTTAGAGAATTATTTAATATGATTCAAACGGAAGGTAAAGTCCCTCCATCTTGGAAGACAGCGTTTATATCTTTGATACCCAAAGAAGATCAAGATACTATTCAACCCAAAAATTATAGACCTATTTCATTACTGAATGTAGATTATAAAATTTTTACTAAAATATTAGCAAATAGGTTAATGTTGGTTATTCAACAATTGATACATACGGACCAAACAGGTTTTATACAAGGGAGACAGATGAAAAGTAATGTCAGATTAATTATTAATGCATTAGAATATTTGGGAAAGAACAACCAGATCCCTGCTGCGTTTATATTTTT
This sequence comes from Thamnophis elegans, assembly GCF_009769535.1. Lineage (NCBI taxonomy): Eukaryota > Metazoa > Chordata > Lepidosauria > Squamata > Natricidae > Thamnophis > Thamnophis elegans. The sequence continues at coordinate 7,989,874 of NC_045553.1, forward strand.
GGATGCTGAGAAGGCCTTTGATCGAGTTAACTGGCAATTTCTGCTGAAGATATTGCAAAAAATGCAGATAGGAGATAATTTTTTACAGTCAATTAAAGCAATATACCAACAGCAAACAGCACAAATCATAGTCAATGGAAGTTTAACAGACTCTTTTCAAATTGGAAAAGGTACAAGACAGGGCTGTCCTTTGTCCCCATTATTGTTTATTATAACTTTGGAAGTATTGTTGAATAAAATATGGGGCTTGGATGGTTTAAAAGGGATCAAGATTAGGCAGCAAGAATATAGAGTCCGCGCTTTTGCAGATGATTTGGTCATAATATTGGAACAACCACAGGAATCCAGTATGGTTTTAATGAATACGATTAATCAATATGGTCAAGTGTCTGGCTTTAAAATAAATTTAGGAAAAACCAAAATATTAGCTATAAATATGAATATTAAACAAAAGGAAGAATTAGGAGTGATGCTAGGATGTGAGGTAGTTAAAAAAGTCAAATATCTTGGAGTTAACATTTTAACTTCAAATGGGAAATTATATAAGCATAATTATGAACCACTTTGGCATAGCATACAGACAGAGATGAAAAAATGGGAGAAATTGCACATATCTTTGCTGGGTAGGATAGCGGCAGTGAAAATGAACATTTTACCAAAATTTTTATTTCTTTTCCAAATGTTACCTATACTTAAAAAAGATGCGAACCTTTTAGAATGGCAGAAGGGTATCAACAAATTTGTGTGGGCAGGAAAGAAGCCGAGGGTAAAGATGAAAACAATGCAAGATGTACGTGAGAGAGGAGGATTGAAACTACCTAATTTAAAACTATATTATGATGCAGTGGCATTATCTGTAATTAGTGATTGGACTCATTTAACCAATGATAGAATATTGAATATTGAGGGACACAATCTGGTATTTGGCTGGCATGCTTACCTGTTATTCAACAAAAAATTGGATAAGAATTTTAAAAGTCATATTTTAAGAAATGCTTTATTGCGGGTTTGGAAGAAATACCAATATAAATTAAATGACAAGATACCCATGTGGGCAATTCCTAGACACGCAATTGAAAATATGAATACAGCACAAAAACAGGACAGAATTACTTACAGACAGCTTCTTACCTCGGAAAGGGGGGTATTACAATTAAAATCTTTAGAGGTATTAAAAGAGGAGAAGGTAGTTCAAACATGGTTCCAGTATGGGCAATTACAGGCTAGGTGGAAAATAGATCAAAAAATTGGTTTTATCCAAGTTGAGGATAATCTGTTTAAACAAATAAGAGATCAAAGCTTAATGCATATAAAGAGGATATATAATGTATTAATACAGATGGATTCGGAAACAGAATTAGTTAAAGATTGTATGATAAAATGGACTCAAAATATTGAGGAACCAATAATGTTGGCTACATGGGAAAGAATCTGGGTAAGAAATGTGAAATTTACACAAGCTCAAAATCTGAGAGAAAATTTTTACAAGATGTTCTATAGATGGCATTTAGATCCTAAAAAGTTGGCTTCTATGTATCCGAATGTACAGCCTAAATGTTGGAGGTGTGGTTCTCTCGATGCTACATATTATCATATATGGTGGACCTGCCAAAAGGTTAAGGCATTCTGGATAAAAATATGGTGGGTCATGCAAAATATTTTTAAAAGAAGGATAAAGTTTATTCCTCAGTTATTTTTACTAGGTATATGTACTGACTTTACAGTGGTAGAGACTAATTTGATTCTGCACCTGATAACTGCAGCAAGACTGTTGGTGGCGCAATATTGGAAGAAGGAAGACTTGCCTACAATCCAAGAATGGACATTGAAAGTGACAAACTTAGCCGAGATGGCTAAAATATCGGTATATCTTAAAGATCATTCAAATGAGAGATATAAACGAGACTGGAAAAAATGGATTGACTATATACAAAATAAATACGGGACCAAGAAATTCCAGTTAGCCTATGCTTAAGATCAGAAGTGATTTAAACTGTTAAAAGTTAGTTCAGTAAGAAGAAGCTAAGGTCAATGTAGAATGTCATTAATTTCTTTATTTCTTTTTTCTCAATAGATTTTAGACTGTGTTAGTTAAAAATCCATACCGTGTACGGGTTCTGGGAAGTCGGGGGGGGGAGGAGGAGGGGGGTTGGGGGGGAGGGAGGGAGGGGTACACAAAAAAAAATGTACTTCAATGTCTTAATGATTGACAAATGATGAAATATTTGTGTGGTTTTTTTTAAAGAAATAAAATAAATATTTGTAGAGAGACCGCCTGCTGCCAATTACCTCCAATAGACCGATTAGATCCCACAGATTAGGCCTCCTCCGAATTCCATCCGCCGGCCAATGCCGGCTGGCAACTACCTGGAGGAGAGCCTTCTCTGTGGCTGCTCCGACCCTCTGGAACGAGCTCCCCATGGAGATTCAAACCCTCACCACCCTCCGGGCCTTCCGCAAAGCCCTTAAAACCTGGCTGTTCCGACAGGCCTGGGGCTAAAGAGCTTTCCCCCCCCCCCCTCGAATGGTATGGTTGTTGTGTGCTTTTAAATTGTGTATTGTTTTGTTCGTCTTTTTTATCCCTTATCTGTATCCCCTTCCCTGACTTGGATTGTGAGCCGCCCTGAGTCCCTTCGGGGAAAAGGGCGGCATATAAATGCAATAAATTCAATTCAATTCAACCTCAAATGCAAGAGCAAGAGTCCTTTTGGTGACTTCACCTCTTCAAGCAACACCTGCTTTCTCACAAATTGAGACAGAAGGTTCAATGAGGCTGGCCTCTGAGTAGCAGAAAGAGGCTGTCCTTCATGTCATGGTTGACTGAAACCATTTGAACCTTCCAAACAGAAGCTTCAGTAAAGCTGGCTGGTTCATGATGAGTAGCAGACAGAGATAACAGAACAACAGTCGGAAGGGACCTTGGAGGTCTTCTAGCCCAGTGGTCCCCAACCTTTTTATCGCCGCAGACTGGTCAGCGTTTGATAATTTTATCGTGGCCTGCTGAGGGGGGGACATTATTATTTATTATTATTATTATTATTATTATTATTATTATTATTATTATTATTATTTATAAAATTTATATGCCGCCCAATCCCAAAGGACTCCGGGCGGCTTACAAAGAAGAGGGGGAAAAAAGACACATAACGAACACATAACGAGAAAAAAATGGTTTAAAATCGCAACACCACATACATTCATTCTAATCGGGGCTGGACCTCAACAGTGAGGTCAACAGCCCCAGGCCTGCCGGAACAGCCAAGTTTTTACAGCTTTCCTGAAGGCCATGAGAGTGGGTATGGTCCGGATCTCTGGGGGTAGCTGATTCCAAAGAGTCGGAGCAGCCACAGAGAAGGCTCTCCTCCGAGGGCCCACCAGCCGACACTGTCTGGCTATGGCATCTGAAGGAGGCCCAATCTTTGGGATCTTACTGGCCGCTGGGAGGTATGTGGCAGTAGGTGGTCTCGAAAGTACGCTGGTCCTAAGCCATGTAGGGCTTTAAAGGTAATAACCAACACCTTGAATTGCGTCCGGAGACCAATTGGTAGCCAGTGGAGCTCGCGGAGGACAGGTGCAACGTGGGTGTACCTCGGTGCACCCAATATCGCTCGCGCGGCCACATTCTGGACTAACTGCAGTCTCCGAACGCTTTTCAAGGGTAGCCCCATTGATTGTTTATATTTTAGATTGTTTTGATTTAATAATTTTAATGTAATTGTATTTAAACATGCCTTCAAAATAAAATACAGTTACACCCAAAAAATGAATATAAAGTGATTTAACATTCTAACTCACTAGAACGCTAAATCAATGAGAACCCTGAGCTTGTTTCTTTGCAATGAGACGGTTCCATCTGGAGGTAATAGGAGACAATGACACCCGAAGTGTGTTGCTTGTGTCCAGTTTATTCCGTTGTTTTGTTTTGGTTGCTGTCACTGCAGAAAACCCCGCTTCACACAGATAGGATGTCGGAAATGGGAATAGGGATTTAAGTGCTGTGGTTGCAATCTCAGGGTATTCCGCCATGACTAAATAAATAAGTAAATAAATAAGAAATAGATGAAATAACAGAAAGGCTGAATATAGCTGACCCTGAATAAATTGAGGAGAGGGAGAATTGCTTGCCACTCTCTTCTTCCAGGATGTTTTTCTTAGATGCCAAGGAAGTGATCTGGTGATCTCAGCCGCTTCTCTGCCTCCAAGGAAAGCAGCCAAAATAAATGGTATTTGACCATCAGGGATGTCCAGCCAGGAGACGAGGCTGTTTATTACTGTGCTTTGTGGTATGGTGCTAGTAATGTGTTCCACAGTGATACAAGCCTATGAGGAACTGAGACAAAAACCTCCAAATCAAGAAGAAGAAGAGCCAAAGGTGATGGTAAATCTACTCCCTTGAAACAAGGCAGTGTAAGACTCATGGGTTTTGCTGTCTTTAGAGAATGGCTTGGTGTTTTCCTGTGGTTTCAGCTTCAAACGTTCAGCTTCCATAAAGCTCAGCTTCAAAAGTTATGTGGTTTTACAGTAGTAGACACTTAGGAAAATCCCATGTATCTCTGGGGAGTTCATAATTTCACACTGCTGTGATCCTGTTGTTTTCTGTTCCTTTCATTGAAGAAAGAAAGAAAGAAAGAAAGAAGGAAGGAAGGAAGGAAGGAAGGAAGGAAGGAAGGAAGGAAGGAAAGAAAGAAAGAAAGAAAGAAAGAAAGAAAGAAAGAAAGAAAGAAAGAAAGAAAGCAGGGAGGCAGGGAGGCAAGGAGGGAGGGAGGAAGGTAGGAAGGAATGTCCTGCAATGCCAGCTTTCAAATTATTTAATATTTTAATTTCAATATGCAGAGGAAGCTGTTTCGTAGGTAGAGAGGTTGATAGGTTGATAAATGATGGAAGATGAGAGTGAAACACAGAGACAGAGAAAGATTATGATGATGATGATGGATGGATGGTTGGATGGATGGATGGATGGGAGGGAGGGAGGGTGGGAGGGAGGGAGGGAGGAAGGAAGGAAGGAAGGAAAATAGGTAGATGATAGGTAGGTACATAGGTACGTAGATAGGTAGGTGGATGGATGGATGGATGGATGGATGGATGGATGGATTCCTTGAAGAATTTGGTCAGCCCACTCAATTTTCTGCAATTCAAAAATGAGAAAAATCAGGCCTTTTTTATTATCGAATACTGTCCAGTTTATCAAAATCATTTTATGGCAGACACCTGCACAGGCTCCCAAGAAATCCATCCTTTGCCTACGAATATCTTTGTACGATACTATACAATTCGATAGTAATATCCTTTATTTGAGGGACATGGTGGCTCAGTGGCTAAGATGCTGAGCTTGTCAATCAGAAAGATTTGGTGGGAAGGTAACAGCGTTCTGTACACCTTCAGCATTTGGTTATGCTGGCCACATGACCACGAAGACATCTTCGGACAATGCTGGCTCTTCATCTTTGAAATGGAGATGTGCACTGCCCCCTAGAGTTGGGAACAACTAGCACATATGTGCGAGGGGAACCTTTACCTTTATCCTTTATTTTTTTAAAAAATTGTATTGATAAGGTGGGCAGATTGGCTATATATATTCACAAATATTCATTTCATGATTTCCACTTTGGACTATATATAGTCACAAATGTTTATTTGATGGGTTTTTTCCTTTAAAAAGATCTTTTCTGTTTGTCTTCTGCTAAGCCAAAGGTGTTTATTCCCCAGGGACTATTTTTAGTATCTGGGTAGCAGAAGACTTTTTCACTTCCGTTTTTCTTCCCAAGTGGTTTGGGAGCATTAGAAATAGCCTTCACGTCTGAGCTCCACTAGCAGCTGTGAGCCTTTTTTAAAAAAAAAAATCCTTGCTATTTGTAATCCTCTGTTTTATTTGGGGGAAGACCAAAGATGTAAACTCTCCTTGGCATCTCTTTGGTTCTGCTGCCATCTTCAGGATCTCTCCAGCACAGGAAAAAAAATTGAGATTAGCATGTAATACTATTCAGAACCATCAGATGGAGATGTGAACCAAGCTTTCAAGAAACTGCATTCAGTTTTGGTAGATGTCAAAAAGATGTTGAGACTCTGGAAAGAGTGCAGAGAAGAGCAACAAAGATGATTAGGGGACTGGAGACTAAAACATATGAAGATCGGTTGCAGGAACTGGGTATGTCTAGTTTCATGAAAAGAAGGACTAGGGGAGACATGATAGCAGTCTTCCGATATCCCAGGGGTTGCCCCAAAGAAGAGGGAGTCAAACTATTCTCCAAAGCACTTGAGTGTAAAACAAGAAGCAATGGGTAGAAACTAATCAAGGAGAGAAGCAACTTAGAACTGAGGAGAAATTTCCTGACAGTGAGAACAATTAATCAGTGGAACAGAAGTTGACTCCAGAAGTTGTGAATGCCCCAACCCTGGAAGTCTTTAAGAAGATGTTGGATAACCATTAGTCTGGAATAGTATAGGGTTTCCTGCCTAGGCAGGGGGTTGGACTAGAAGACCTCCAAGGTCCCTTCCAGCTGTGCTATTGTATTGTATAAGCTGTTTGCTGCTTCATATCCATAGGAGGACTAGAAGGAGAACAATTAGGGCGACATGACAGCAGTCTTCCAATGTTAAAAATTGGAAAATAAAAAAAGCACTGCACACCAGAACACCTAGACATAAGGACAGTTTTTCCCCCATTGCAATCACTCTGTTTAACAACTATTGTTTTTATTTGCTTCCTAATACGATGTGATAGCCTATTAGTAAGTTTATGACTATTACTAAGTGGTGTATCTTTTTATTCTTGATGAATGTATTTTATTCTCCTTATCTACACTGAGATTAAACGCACAAAGACAAATTCCTTCTGTGTCCAATCCAGTGATGGGTTCTGGATCCCATTGTAATGGGGCCAGGCGTGCACCACATGAATGGGCACAGTGCGCGAGCACGTCCATGCATACTTACCTCTTGTGACGCCTCCGCAAGGCTCCGGAAGCGCCAAAGAGTTCAAACATAGGTAAGGAGCTCAGGCGGTCAGCGGGGCCTCCAGAGCACAGTACCGGAACAGTACCGGGTGCTCCAGGTAGGCACCAGTATGCCCGTACCAGGGCATACCGCCTGCAACTGGTCCAATCACACTTGGCCAATAAAGAATTCTATTCTATTCTATTCTTATTCATTCTATTCTATTCTATTCTAATTCATTCCATTCTATATTCTATTCTATTCTTATTCATTCTATTATATTCTATTCCATTCTATTCTTATTCATTCTATTCTATTCTTCATTCTATTCTATTCTTATTCATTCTATTCTATTTTATATTCTATCCTATTCTTATTCATTCTATTCTACCCTATTCTATTCTTATTCATTCTATTCTATTCTATTCTATATTCTGTTCTATTCTATATTCTATATTCTATATTATTCTTATTCATTCTATTCCATTCTATATTCTATTCTATCTTCTATTCTATTCTATATTCTATATTCTATTTATTCATTCTATTCTATTCTTATTCATTCTATTCTACTCCATTCTATTCTATTCTATTCTTATTCATTCTATTCTATTCTATATTCTGTTCTATTCTTATTCATTCTATTCTATTGTATTGTATTCTACTCTACTCTTCTCTTCTCTTGTCTTCTATGTTCCAACCGCACGTCAGTTGACTAAATCCAAATCCCAAATGAGATGCAGTCATCTTCATTGTCTATCTATGGACTTGTCTCTATGCTTGTTGTGATGCTTCATATGTGATGCTTCTAACACAACAAAGCATTCCATAATTGTTCTTCAATGATCAAGACATCAAAAATATATGTCTCACTAGAGAGAGAGAGAAGCAGCCAGAATGACAATCAGCCAACCAAATTGGGGGGAGAAGCATTCAACCTCAATATCTCAGGAGCCATTCAAGTAGCATCTCATTAACATGAAGGAGGAGTTTTACTTCTCCACCAAAAAAAGGAAGACGGATATATAAGACAAGGACACACAATGTCCTCTCCATGGTGGATCTATTTACTGATCTTCTGGGTCACCAAACTTCATCAATATGTCCTGGGCTCTTTTCCTTAGCCTCTTGGTAGTGTGGGGCAAAGGTGAGATCATGTTACATGGAATTGCTCTCCAAGGACCACAACTCATGATCGGAATGCTTGTGAAACTTTTCTCTTGTTTTCTTCTAGGAGCAACTTCGCAAAGTCTGGTGTCTCAACCTCCGTCAGCCTCAGTATCCCCAGGAAACACGGTGAAATTGGCCTGCGCCTTGGGCAGCAGTGTCAACATCGGCAGCACCAGGATGTACTGGTACCAGCAAAAGCCTCCGAGCTCTCCGCGTTTTCTCTTGCACTACCACACGGATTCTGACACGGGGCACGGTTCTGGAGTTCCTTCTAGATTCTCTGGTTCTAAAGAAACCTCCACCAATACTGCTTACGTAACCGTTTCTGGAGTTCTGGCCGAAGACGAGGCTGATTATTACTGTGCTATAGGGGACAACGGTAAGTTCCACAATGATATCTTCTAATGAAGAAGTGAGACAAAAACTCTCCTTCCCTTTGAAAATAACTACCATATTTTTCAGAGTATAAGACACACCAAGATTTTGGCGAGTAATTCTTTTTTTAAAAGAATTTGCACTCTGCAGACCTCCCCAAAATGGTCCGTTTTTCATGAAAACGGGCTTGTTTTTTTCCAGAAAAGGGCATGCATAGCCTTTAGGAGGCGTGTACAGTGCCCCAGAGGTTGGGGGGAGGGCAAAAATGAGCAAAAAAAACCCCATTTTGACTTCTAAGGCGTTTTATGATCACTCGAGTAGAGTTAAGCGAAGGTTAAAAGCCTAAAAAATCCTGAGGTAGGTGAGGCACGCAGTTCTTCTGCCTCATAGTAGAGGGTGTTTGTTCTTCCTGTGACTCGATGCTACCCCTCTTCCCTTTTTCTTTCCTTTTTCTCTACTACAAGGAGGAGGAGGAGCCGCAGAGTCATAAGGCTGTGAGAAAAACCCTAAAGGAAGTTCTAAAATATGTTTTAACAGTCATTAACAAGTTATCCTAATCTGTTTTGCTCATCACAATTCTACAATGAGATTTGGATTACACAAGACACGTTGATTCGTTCTTAAAAAAGGATAAAAACAAAAGTGATTCTAATCTGTTTTGCTCATCACAACTCTACAATGAAATTCATTCCAATGTATGGATTCTCAAATAATCATATATATCTTCTGTCTGTCCATCCATTTATCCTGTGTGTGTTTGTGTGTGTGTGTGTGTCCCTCACTCTCTCTGATTCTCTCTCTGTCTCATTCTCACTTTCTCTCTGACTCTGTCCCTCTGTCTGTCTCTCTTTGTGTGTGTGTCTCTCGCTCACTCTCTCGCTGGCACTCTCTCACTCTCTCTGACACACACACTCACATCTGCCCATGCAAAAACACACACACACACCAATGTGGTGAAGATAAAGCAATGCTATAGTCAAATCTGATGGCGTCTAAACATAACCGATTCTCTAAGTCTCTGTGTAAGAGGAGCAAAAGTTTCTCGTGATTCAAAAGCTGGATGTAACTTGGAGCAACATCACTGTTTGAAGCAAGAATGGCAGCAGCATTTTATCCCACCGTCCCTGTGACTAATAGATGAAATAACAGAAAGGCTGAATCTAGCTGACCCTGAATAAATTGAGGAGAGGGAGAACTGCTTGCCACTCGCTTCTTACAGGGTTTTTTTTTTTTTTGAGATGCCAAGGAAGAGTTGAGGGTAGTGATTGGCCCAAACCACCCACCTTGCCTCCATGCCAGGTGTAGAAAACAGGATCCAAGCTAATCCACTCCTAGGACAATAACAAACCAAAATCCTCTACTAACTTTCAGGAGACACCTTCATGCAAGAAAATAAGTAAGCATCTCCTGTACGAAGGGGCCCCTCGATTGGGACACATGAACCAATGAGAAGTCAGGAAAGGAGGAGGAGGAGCAAACCATGCAAATAAGCCCTGGGGGAAAAACAAGGTTGATATAAGAAGCCCCCCAATAAAAGGCACTTGCTTTAACACAGGATCTCAATCACCAGAAGCCCAAGAAGGTCTACAACATGTTGGGAGCGTCTCTCATTGTCCTTCTGGGGATCTGGTGCACAGGTGAGTGAAAGACCACCCAGTACAAGAACCTTCCCAAGTAAGGACCCCAAGAACACAAACTTAGACCATTATTCTTTTCCCAGGATGCCGTTCCAATCCTACAGTGATTCAGGAATCCTCCATGTCACCTTCCCCAGGACAGACGGTCAAACTCTCTTGTTCCCTGAGCAGTGGACAAGTAACAAATTATTACCAATCATGGTATCAACAGAAAGAAGGAGGTCCTCCCACATTCCTTTATGGTTACTACAGCAGTGCAACTGCCGGCTCTGGTGATCTCAGCCGCTTCTCTGCCTCCAAGGAAAGCAGCCAAAATAAATGGTATTTGACCATCAGGGATGTCCAGCCAGGAGACGAGGCTGATTATTACTGTGGTGTGTGGTATGGTGCTAGTAATGTGTTCCACAGTGATACAAGCCTGTGAGGAACTGAGACAAAAACCTCCAAATCAAGAAGAAGAAGAGCCAAAGGTGATGGTAAATCTACTCCCTTGAAACAAGGCAGTGTAAGACTCATGGGTTTTGCTGTCCTTAGAGAATGGCTTGGTGTTTTCCTGTGGTTTCAGCTTCAAACGTTCAGTTTCAAAAAGCTCAGCTTCAAAAGTTATGTGGTTTCACAGTTGTAGACACTTAGGAAAATCCCATGTATCTCTGGGGAGTTCATAATTTCACACTGCTGTGATCCTGTTGCTTTCTGATTGTTTCATGAAAGAAAGAAAGAAAGAAAGAAAGAAAGAAGGGAGGGAGGGAGGGAGGGAGGAAGGAAGGAAAGAAGGAAGGAAGGAAGGAAGGTCTGTACTGCAATGCCAGCTTTCAAATTATTTAATATTTTAATTTCAATATGTAGAGGAAGCTGTTTCGTAGGTAGAGAGGTTGATAAATGATAGAAGATGAAAGTGAAACACAGAGACAGAGAGATGATGATGATGATGATGACGATGATGATGATGATGATGATGGATGGATGGATGAGAGCAAGGGAGAGACAGAGAGAGACAGAAAGAAATACAGAGTGGATGGATGGATGGATGGATGGATGGATGATGGATGGATGGATGGAAGGAAGGAAGGAAGGAAAATAGATAGATGATAGTTAGGTAGGTACATAGGTACGTAGATAGGTAGGTAGGTAGATGGATGGATGGATGGGTGGGTGGGTGGGTGGGTGGGTGGGTGGGTGGATGGATGGATGGATGGATGGATGGATGGATGGATTCCTTGAAGAATTTGGTCAGCCTACTCAATTTTCTGCAATTCAAAAATGAGAAAAATGAGACCTTTTTTATTACTGAATACTGTCCAGTTTATCAAAATCATTTTATGGCAGACACCTGCACAGGTTCCCAAGAAATCCATCCTTTACCTATGAATATCTTTGTACGGACTTCCGGGGCGGGACTTTGCCGTTGGCGGCGGCTTAATTGAGCTGCCCCCAGATTTCTGGTTCGTTATCTGCTTAAACACCTAGCAGATATCTCATTCTTCAGGCAAGAAGATTGAAGAGAGAGATCCAGCTGGTAAGAGCTTTCTTTGAAGTTTGCAGCTTTTTTTTGCTGCGAATAGAAGGGGGGAGACAACCAAAGCTGAGTCATATCTCCGGCCAGAAATCTCGGCTGTTTCAACAGCACAAGGCAAGGAAACCCCTCTTAGGACAATTTTTGAGAGATTTATCTGAAACTAATACAAGCAGAGTCCGTACCTGAGAACTTTATTTGCTTTTTCTAGAAAAAATCCTAGCTTCAGTTTTATAAAAGCTTCCTTTGTGCAACTGCTCCCAAGATGGTGATTCTGTAGCTTCCGCATTTGCAATAATGGTACATTCCTATTTCCTTGGCAAAGAATCAAAGGAATAGCCTCCCACTAATTAATTAGCTCCACTTCTCTGAAGATTCTTTCTTATCAACCTCTAAAAGTTTTCAAAGACTCTTTGCTAATATAGAGACATTCCAAAAGGTGTTTTTGCTGAACTGTTTTGGTGTAATGCCAGTCTTTTGAAACCTTCCGTAAACTCTCTGCAAAAAGGGAGGAACTTTTCTTTTCTTTTTTTTTTTTCTTTTTTTTGTAAGCTGCACAGCGGGCCAGCAAAATTTGATTAATTGCTTGAAGCAAAGACATAATGGCATCAAAATTAAATCCTGTGAAATTACCTCCTAGGGCTACATCCCCCATACCTGGCACAAAGTTGCAGCCCCCACCCTCTATGCCCCCCAGTGGAGATGTACTAACGAAAGAATTCTTTTTGGAAACATTTAGAGAATTTAGAGAACAGAACTTAGAAACTTTCAGAGAATTCAGAGATGAAATAAGGAATGAGATGAAAGTCTTATATGATAATTTTTATTACTAGGATCGCCAAAATGAATGATGATATGATGGGACTTGTAAATGTATTGACAGAACATGTTTCTGGAATGGAAGATAACTTAGAGGTTCTTAATGAAGCCAATACTAACTTGACATCTAAAACTGAAGTGGTGGAACAAAAAGTTGAAAATGCTGAAAAACAAATTATTATGATACAGTACAAACAGATGGAGCTTGCATTAAGAGACAGGGGGCTGCGCGAAGATAAACAGGAGAACTTAAAGCAGATGTTTTCAGAGGCTTTTGACTGCCTGGTGGGAAGACCGGGATCCAATTTTGATTGGCAGATCGATAAAATTTATCGCGTTAATTCTTGGGTGGCAAAACAGAAGCAACTCCCCCGAGATGTGGTAATATACTTTGTTACAAGAGAGTTCAGAAACATGATACTACAAGAGTCCTATAATACCAGGCTTCAAATTGGCGGACAGGATTTGATTGTCTTGAAAGAAATACCACCTCAAATGCTAAGAGCCAGGAGGGATTATGCTTTTCTAGTGGAAGAGCTCAGAAAGCGTCAGATACAGTATAGATGGGACGTCCCATTTGGTATTATAATTACATTTGACAAGCAAAGATATCGTCTCAACTCTGTATGGAAAGCTCGAGATTTCTATCACAACATCTTGAAGGTGGGACACACTGAATCATCTGGATATGGAGAAAGACCACGAGAAGGACAAGATAAACAGCAAACCACACAACTACTAGACAAAACGTACCATCCCCTCCTCCCGGAAGGGCAAAGGGCCAGAGAACAAAGACCTAACCGTATGACTACCAGACAAATGGAAAAACAAGCTACAACGCAACAATTTCAACAATCACCGGCCATTGATCAAGGAGTCACAGCAACAAGCTCAGAAGCCGTGGGAGGAGCCAGGCCAAAGATTAGACAGGCCATGCAGGAGGCTCTAAAAAAGCTTCAGGCAACCAAAAATGACAACTAAGATTTTGACATGGAATGTTAACGGACTGAATTCTCCACAGAAGAGAAAGAAAATATTTCACTATCTTAAACAGTTCAAGAATGATATAATTTGTCTGCAAGAAACTCATATCAAATCAACTGATCAAAAATATTTGTTTAACCCCAAACTTGGTCAACATTTTGTGACCTCTGCTATGGAAAAGAAAAATGGCATAGTTGTATACTTAAGAAAAGACATTAAAGCTGAACTAATTGAAGCAGATCCCTTTGGAAGATATATTGCACTAGACTTAATCTTAGAAGGGAAAAAGACACTACTTTTGGGAATATATGCTCCTAATCAACAGCAAGACGGATTTTATAGAACTCTTCATGCTAAATTAGTACAGTGGGACTTTAAGTCTTGTATACTATTGGGTGACTGGAATGGCATGATTGACACTAAAAGAGATAAGAAGACATCTCGCCCAAATACTAAAATCCGAGCTAAGTTACCCAAATCTTTTTTTGACATGATGGACGATTTCGAACTGCGAGATGTTTGGCGAGAAAGGAATGCAGAGGAATATGACTTCACCTTTTTTTCTGATAGACATCAATCTCTTTCAAGGATTGATTTTATACTAATTACTAATGATTTACTTTCTAGGGTGAAGAAGACAAAGATTGCGGCTAGAGTTCTTTCGGATCATAACCCAGTTTGGATGGAATTGGGAAGGGTAGTGCAGGCAAGAAGGTCTTGGAGGTTGAATGAAAATTTATTTAGATATGAAAAGTACATTAACGATTGTAAAAAATTGTTATCTGAATACTTTGTTCTCAACATGAATAAGGGTACATCTATGGAATTTGTATGGGATGCAAGCAAAGCATATATGAGAGGAGTACTGATGAATATAAACAAAATACATAGACACAAACAAGGGCAAAAACGAAAAGAATTGGAAGAGGAAATTAAAGAGAAAGAGTTGGAATTAACACAGAATCCAGGCGATATAAAGGCTAAGGAAGCAATCTCCATATTAAAATCCCAATTTGATATGCTGATCTCTGACCAGGTAGCCACTAGTTTATTATATGCAAAACACAATACTTTCTGTAACGCAAACAAACCCGGCAGGTGGTTGGCTTATCAGATTAGGAAAAAAAGAAAAACTCGAAATGTATCCAAACTGTGTTATAGAGGGAAGGAGGTGTTTCAACAGGAGGAGATCCAAAAGGCATTTCGAGAATTTTTTACAGAACTGTACAAAGGGGACAAAATTAGGGGTTTAGACATAGATAAATACTTAGATAAAGAGAAAATTCCCCTAGTTAGAGAAGAGTACAGGCAAAAGTTGAACCAACCAATAACCCCTGGGCAAATCCTGCAGGTAATCAAACAACTAAAGTTAGGGAAAGCACCAGGTACAGATGGCCTAACAGCGGTTTATTATAAAAACTTACAGTTAGAAATGGTAGAACCTCTTAGAGAATTATTTAATAAAATTCAATCGGAAGGTAAAGTGCCCCCATCATGGAAGACAGCATTTATATCGTTGATACCCAAAGAAGATCAAGATATTACTCAGCCAAAAAATTATAGACCTATTTCACTACTTAATGTAGATTATAAAATTTTTACTAAAATACTAGCAAATAGGTTAATGTTGGTTATTCAACAATTGATACATACCGACCAAACAGGTTTTATACAGGGGAGACAGATGAAGAGCAATGTTAGATTAATCATTAATGCTTTAGAATATTTGGGAAAGAACAATCAAATCCCTGCCGCGTTCATATTTTTGGATGCTGAGAAGGCCTTTGATCGAGTTAACTGGCAATTCCTGTTGAAGATATTGCAAAAAATGCAGATAGGAGATAGCTTTTTACGGTCAATTAATGCAATATATCAACAGCAAACAGCCCAAATCATAGTCAATGGAAGTTCAACAGACTCCTTTCAAATCGAAAAAGGTACAAGACAGGGCTGTCCTTTGTCCCCACTATTGTTCATTATAACTTTGGAAGTATTATTGAATAAAATACGGGGCTTGGATGGTTTAAAAGGGATCAAGATTAGACAGCAAGAATATAGAGTCCGCGCCTTTGCGGATGATTTGGTCATAATATTGGAACAACCACAGGAATCCAGTACGGTCTTAATGAATACGATTAATCAATATGGTCAAGTCTCTGGCTTTAAAATAAATTTAGGAAAAACTAAAATATTAGCCATAAATATGAATACTAAACAAAAGGAAGAATTAGGAGTGATGCTAGGATGTGAGGTAGTTAAAAAAGTCAAATATCTTGGAGTTAATATTTTAACTTCAAATGGGAAATTATATAAGCATAATTATGAACCACTTTGGCATAGTATACAGACGGAGATGAAAAAATGGGAGAAATTGCATTTATCTTTACTGGGTAGGATAGCGGCAGTGAAAATGAACATTTTACCAAAAATTTTATTTCTTTTTCAAATGTTACCAATACTTAAAAGAGATGTGAATCTTTTAGAATGGCAGAAGGGTATCAACAAATTTGTATGGGCAGGAAAGAAGCCGAGGGTAAAGATGAAAATAATGCAAGATGTACGTGAAAGAGGAGGATTGAAATTACCTAACTTAAAATTATATTATGATAAAGTGGCATTATCTGCAATTAGTGATTGGACCCATTTAACCAATGATAGAATATTGAATATCGAGGGACATGATTTGGTATATGGTTGGCATGCTTACTTGTTATTTAACAAAAAATTGGATAAGAATTTTAAAAATCATATTTTAAGAAATGCTTTATTGCGGGTCTGGAAAAAATATCAACACAAACTAAATGACAAGTTGCCCATGTGGGCAATTCCTAGACATGCAATTGAAAATATGAATATAGAACAAAAACACGATAGAACCACTTACAGACAACTTCTTATTTCAGAAAGGGGGGTGTTACAATTAAAATCTTTAGAGGTACTAAAAGAGGAGAAGGTAGTTCAAACATGGTTCCAGTATGGCCAATTACAGGCTAGGTGGAAAATAGATCAAAAAACTGGTTTTGTCAAAGTTGAGGATAATCTGTTTAAACAAATAAGAGATCAAAGCTTAATGTATATAAAGAGGATATATAATGTACTAATACAGATGGATTCCGAAACGGAACTGATTAAAGACTGTATGATAAAATGGGCTCAGAATATTGAGGAACCAATAATGCTGGACATGTGGGAAAGAATATGGGTAAGAAATGTGAAATTTACACAAGCACAAAATTTGAGAGAAAATTTTTATAAGATGTTTTATAGATGGCATTTAGATCCCAAAAAGCTCGCTTCTATGTATCCGAATGTACAGCCTAAATGTTGGAGATGTGGTTCTCTTGATGCTACATATTTTCATATATGGTGAACATGTCGAAAGGTTAAGGCATTTTGGATAAAAATGTGGTGGATCATGCAAAATATCTTCAAAAGAAGGATAAAATTCACCCCTCAGTTATTTTTACTAGGTATATGTACTGACTTTACTATTCCAGACAAATGGTTATCCAACATCTTCTTAAAGACTTCCAGGGTTGGTGCATTAACAACTTCTGGAGTCAACTTCTGTTCCACTGATTAATTGTTCTCACTGTCAGGAAATTTCTCCTCAGTTCTAAGTTGCTTCTCTCCTTGATTAGTTTCCACCCATTGCTTCTTGTCCTGCCTCCCTCTTCTTTGGGGCAACCCGTGAGATATTCGAACACTGCTATCATGTTTCCCCTAGTCCTTCCTTTCATTAAACTAGACATACCTAGGTAATGCAATTGATCTTCATATGTTTTAGTCTCCAGTCCCCTAATCATCTTTGTTGCTCTTCTCTGCGCTCCTTCTAGAGTGAAAGAGGGTGTATGGTGGGTCAAGGTGGTATATTGGGTTTGTATTTTGGAGGGTATTGTCTATAAAAGGGAGGGCTGTGTTTATTATTCAATGTTACATGCCCCGGTTATGCACAGTATACATGTGATTGTATGGAATGAAATGGAAATAAACATATTAAAAAAAAAGAATATCTTTGTACGATATTATACAATTCAATAGTAATATCGTTTATTTGAGAGACGTGATGGCTCAGTGGCTAAGATGCTGAGCTTGTCAATCAGAAAGATTTGGTGGGAAGGTAACAGCGTTCTGTACACCTTCAGCATTTGGTTATGCCAGCCACTTGACCACGGAGAAGTCTTCGGACAACACTGCTCTTCATCTTTGAAATGGAGATGTGCACTGCCCCTAGAGTTGGGAACAACTAGCACATATATGCGAGGGGAACCTTTACCTTTATCCTTTATTTTTTAAAAATTGTATTGATAAGGTGAGCAGATTGGCTATATATATTCACAAATGTTCATTTCATTTCATGATTTCCAGTTTGGGCTATAAATAGTCACAGATGTTTATTTGATGGGTTTTTTCCTTTAAAAAGATCTTTTCTGTTTGTCTTCTGCTAAGCCAAAGGTGTTTATTCCCCAGGGACTATTGTTAGTATCTGGGTAGCAGAAGACTTTTTCACTTCCGTTTTTCTCCCCAAGTGGCTTGGGAGCATTAGAAATAGCCTTCACATCTGAGCTCCATTAGCAGCTGTGAGCCTTTTTTTAAAAAAAAATCCTTGCCATTTGTAATCCTCTGTTTTATTTCGGGGAAGACCAAAGATGAAAACTGTGCTTGGCATCTCTTTGGTTCTGCTGCCATCTTCAGGATTTTTCCAGCACAGGAAAAAAATTGAGATGAGCATGTAATACTATTCAGAACCATCAGATGGAGATGTGAACCAAGCTTTCATGAAACTGCATTCAGTTTTGGTCGATGTCAAAAAGATGTTGAGACTCTGGAAAGAGTGCAGAGAAGAGCAACAAAGATGATTAGGGGACTGGAGACTAAAACATATGAAGATGAATTGCAGGAACTGTGTATGTCTAGTTTATTGAAAAGAAGGACTAGGGGAGACATGATAGCAGTGTTCGAATATCTCAGTGGCTGCCACAAAGAAGAGGGAGTCAAGGTATTCTCCAAAGCACTTGAGTGTAAAACAAGAAGCAATGGGTGGAAACTAATCAAGGAGAGAAGCAACTTAGAACTTAGGAGGAATTTCCTGACAGTGAGAACAATTAATCAGTGGAACAGAAGTTGACTCCAGAAGTTGTTAATGCACCAACCCTGGAAGTCTTTAAGAAGATGTTGGATAACCATTTGTCTGGAATAGTATAGGGTTTCCTGCCTAGGCAGGGGGCTGGACTAGAAGACCTCCAAGGTACCTTCCAACTCTGCTATTGTATTGTATAAACTGTTTACTGCTTCATATCCATAAGAGGACTAGAAGGAGAACGATTAGGGCGACGTGACAGCAGTCTTCCAATATCTTGGGGGCTACTACGAGGAAGAAGGAGTCAGCCTATTCTTCAAAGCACCTGAAAGCAGAACAAAAAGCAACGGATGGAAACTAATCTGGGAGCTAAGCGTCAATGTTCGCTGTTAACAGCGTTGCTAAAAATGAAAAAAGCACTGAACACCAGAACACCTAGACATAAGGACAGTTTTCCCCCCATTGCAATCACTCTTCTTAACAACTAATTTCCACAACACTGTCAAATAATTTACTAAGACTGTAGTACTATTATTCTTCTTTTCCTTACTAGTATTTATCTCTTTCCACTTATGACTATAACCATGTTCCTTCTATCTTTCAATTTCCATTGTTTTTATTTGCTTCCTAATACGATGTGATAGCCTATTAGTAAGCTATGACTATCCTTAAGTGGTATATCCTTTTATTCTTGATGAATGTATTTTATTCTCCTTATCTACACTGAGATTATACGCACAAAGACAAAATCCTTCTGTGTCCAATCCAGTGATGGGTTCCAGATCCCATTGTAACGGGGCCCAGCATGCATCACATGAACGGACACAGTGCGCGACCGCGTGCATGGATACTTACTTCTTGTGACGCCTCCGCAAGGCTCCAGCTGCTCGGCGGAGCATCGTAGGAGGCGCCGTGTGCTCCGTGCGCGGAAACCCCAAAGAGTTCAAATATAGGTAAGGAGCTCGGGCAGGTCAGCGGGCCCTCCAGAGCACCGTACCGGAACAGTCCCCAGTGCTCTGGGTAGGCACCAGTACGCCGTACCAAGGGATACCGCCTCCAACTGGTCCAATCACACTTGGCCAATAAAGAATTCTATTCTATTCTTATTCTATTCTTATTCATTCTATTCTATTCTTATTCTATTCTATTCTATTCTTATTCATTATATTCTATTTTATATTCTATTTCATTCTATTCTTATTCATTCTATTCCATTCTATATTCTATTCTATTCCATATTCTATTTTATTCTATTCTATTCTATGTTCCATATTCTATTCTTATTCATTCTATTCTATATTCTATTCTATTCTTATTCATTCTATTCTAGTTTATATTCTATTCTATTCTTATTCATTCTATTCCATTCTATATTCTATTCTATTCTATATTCTATTCTATTCTATATTCTATTCTTATTCATTCTATTTTATTCTTCATTCTATTCTTATTCTTTCTATTCTATTCTATACGCTTTTCTATTCTTATTCATTCTATTCTATTGCTATTGCTATTATATTAAACTCTAATCTACTCTACTCTACTCTACTCTGCTTTACTCTTCTCTTCTCTTCTATGTTCCAACCCCACATCAGTTGATTAAATCCAAATCCCAAATGAGATGCAGTCATCTTCATTGTCTGATCCATAGACTAGTCTCTCTGCTTGTTGTGATGCTTCAGTCCCTTCTAACACAACAAAGCATTCCATATTTGTTCTTCAGTGATCAAGACATCAAAAATATATGTCTCACTAGAGAGAGCGAGAAGCAGCCAGAATGACAATCAGCCAACCAAATTAGGGGGAGAAGCATTCAACCTCAATATCTCAGGAGCCATTCAAGTAGCATCTCATTAACATGAAGGAGGAGTTTTACTTCTCCACCAAAACAAGCAAGACAGATATAAAAGACAAGGACACACAATATCCTCTCCATGGTGGATCTATTTACTGTTCTTCTGGGTCACCAAACTTTCCTCAATATGTCCTGGGCTCTTGTCCTTAGTATCTTGGTAGTGTGGGGCGAAGGTGAGATCATGTTACGTGGAATTGCTCCCCAAGGACCACAACTCATGATCGGAAAGCGTGTGAAACTTTTCTCTTGTTTCCTTCTAGGAGCAACTTCGCAAAGTCTGGTGTCTCAACCTCCGTCAGCCTCAGTGTCCCCAGGAAACACGGTGAAACTCGCCTGCACCTTGGGCAGCAGTGTCAACATCGGCAGCCACAGGATGTACTGGTACCAGCAGAAGCCTCCGAGCTCTCCGCGTTTTCTCTTGCACTACCACACGGATTCTGACACGGGGCACGGTTCTGGAGTTCCTTCTAGATTCTCTGGTTCTAAAGAAACCTCCACCAATACTGCTTACGTAACCGTTTCTGGAGTTCTGGCCGAAGATGAGGCTGATTATTACTGTGCTATCTGGCACAGCAGCACGTTTCACAGTGGTCCCTTCTGATGGAGAAGTGAGACAAAAACTCTCCTTCCCTTTGAAAATAACTACCGTATTTTTCAGAGTATAAGACGCACCAAGATTTTGAAGAGGCAAATTTTTTTTAAAAAATTTTGGGCTCTGCAGACCTCCCCAAAATGGCCCGTTTTTTACGAAAATGGTTTGTTTTTTCCAGAAAAGGGCATGCATAGCCTTTAGGAGGCTTGTACAGTGCCCCAGAGGTTGGGGGGAGGGCACAAATGAGCAAAAAAAACCCATTTTGACTTCTAAGTTGTTTTATGATCACTAGAGCAGAGTTAAGCGAGGGTTAAAAGCCTAAAAAATTCTGAGGTAGGTGAGGTACGCAGTTCTTCTGCCTCATAGTAGAGGGCGTTCGTTCTTCCTGTGACTCAACGCTGCCCCTCTTCCCTTTTTCTTTCCTTTTTCTCTACTACAAGAAGGAGGAGGAGCCGCAGAGTCCGAAGGCTGTGAGGAAAACCCTAAAGGAAGTTCTAAAATATGTTTTAACAGTCATTAAGAGCCAAGGTGGCGCAGTGGTTAAATGCAGCACTGCAGGCTACTGCTAGATCAGCAGTTCAGCGGTTCAAATCCCACCGGCTCAGGGTTGACTCAGCCTTCCATCCTTCCGAGGTGGGTAAAATGAGGACCCAGATTGTTGGGGGCAATATGCTGACTCTCTGTAAACCGCTTAGAGAGGGCTGAAAGCCCTATGAAGCGGTATATAAGTCTACTGCTATTGCTATTAACAAGTTATCCTAATCTGCTTTGCTCATCACAATTCTACAATGAGATTTGGATTACACAAGACACGTTGATTCGTTCTTAAAAAAGGAAAAAACCAAAAGTGATTCTAATCTGTTTTGCTCATCACAACTCTACAATGAAATTCATTCCAATCTGTGCATTCTCAAACAATCATATATATCTTCTGTCTGTCCC
The DNA here is from genome assembly GCF_009769535.1 of Thamnophis elegans. NCBI lineage: Eukaryota > Metazoa > Chordata > Lepidosauria > Squamata > Natricidae > Thamnophis > Thamnophis elegans. The sequence continues at coordinate 8,011,774 of NC_045553.1, forward strand.
TCACTCTCTCTTAGTCTCTCTCTTTCTTTCTCTCACTTTCTCTCTGACTCTGTCCCTCTGTCTGTCTCTGTGTGTGTGTGTCTGTCTGTCTGTCTCTCTCTATCGGTCTCTCTTTGTGTGTGTCTCTCTCGCTCACTCTCTCGCTGGCACTCTCTTACTCTCTCACTCTTTCTGACACACACACTCACATCTGCCCATGCAAACAGACACACACTCCAATGTGGTGAAGATAAAGCAATGCTATAGTCAAATCTGATGGCATCTAAACAAAACTGATTCTCTAAGTCTCTGTGTAAGAGGAGCAAAAGTTTCTTGTGATTCAAAGACTGGATGTGACTTGGAAACAACTGCTTAACCCTTGAAAACAATGATTTTTTTTAGATGCCAAGGAAGAGTTGAGGATAGTGACTGGCCCAAACCACCCACTTTGCGTTCATGCCAGGTGTAGAAAACAGGATCCAAGCTAATCCACTCCTAGGGCAATAACAAACCAAAATCCTCTATTAACTTTCAGGAGACACCTTCATGCAAGAAAATAAGTAAGCATCGCCTGCACGAAGGGGCCCCTCGATTGGGACACATGAACCAATGAGAAGTCAGGAAAGGAGGAGGAGGAGGAGCAAACCATGCAAATAAGCCCTGGGGGAAAAACAGGGTTGATGTAAGAAGCCCCCCAATAAAAGGTACTTGCGTTAACACAGGATCTCAATCACCAGAAGCCCAAGAAGGTCTACAACATGTTGGGAGCATCTCTCATTGTCCTTCTGGGGATCTGGTGCGCAGGTGAGTGAAAGACCACCCAGTACAAGAACCTTCCCAAGTAAGTACCCCAAGAACACAAACTTAGACCATTATTCTTTTCCCAGGATGCAGTTCCAATCCTACAGTGATTCAGGAATCCTCCATGTCACCTTCCCAAGGACAGACGGTCAAACTCTCTTGTTCCCTGAGCAGTGGACAAGTAACATCTTATCACCAATCATGGTATCAACAGAAAGAAGGAGGTCCTCCCACATTCCTTTATTTTTACTACAGCAGTGCAACTGCTGGCTCTGGTGATCTCAGCCGCTTCTCTGCCTCAAAGGAAAGCAGCCAAAATAAATGGTATTTGACCATCAGGGATGTCCAGCCAGGAGACGAGGCTGATTATTACTGTGCTGTGTGGTATGGTGCTAGTACTGCGTTCCACAGTGATACAAGCCTATGAGGAACTGAGACAAAAACCTCTACTACAAGGAGGAGCAGTTGCAGAGTCATAAGGCTGTGAGAAAAACCCTAAAGGAAGTTCTAAAATATGTTTTAACAGTCATTAACAAGTTATCCTAATCTGTTTTGCTCATCACAATTCTACAATGAGATTTGGATTACACAAGACACGTTGATTCGTTCTTAAAAAAGGATAAAAACAAAAGTGATTCTAATCTGTTTTGCTCATCACAACTCTACAATGAAATTCATTCCAATCTGTGGCTTCTCAAATAATCATATATATCTTCTGTCTGTCCATCGATTTATCGTGTGTGTGTGTGTGTGTGTAACTCTCTGACTCTCTCTCTGTCTCTCTCTCACTTTCTCACTTTCTCCCTGTCTCTGTCTCTCTGTCTGTCTCTGTCTCTGTCTCTGTCTCTGTCTCTCTCTCTCTGTCTATCTGTCTATCTGTCTATCTGTCTATTTCTGTATGTGTCTCTCTCTTTTGCTCACTCACTCACTGGCTCTCTCTCGCTCTCTCACTCTCTCTGACACACACACTCACAGCTGCCCATGCAAACACACACACACTCCAATGTGGTGAAGATAAAGCAATGCTATAGTCAAATCTGATGGCGTCTAAACAAAACCGATTCTCTAAGTCTCTGTGTAAGAGGGGCAAAGGTTTCTCGTGATTCAAAGGCTGGATGTGACTTGGAGCAACTCCTTAGCCCTTGAAAACAATGATTTCCGGGAAGAAGGCGGGGCTTAGCAGTGAGAAGACGGAGTTTCAGGCTATTCCTGAAATTCCCCTATTCTGAAGGAAATTGTACAGTCCGTTTCGGACCCAAGCTGTCCCGGAGAGACAGTGAAAGGTTGGAGGAGATCCAGTGACCACAGAGACGTTCGCAAAGTCTCTGGGGGGCTTGGAATTTAACCTCCTTTGCCAGTTCCTTCTGGATTAGCTGTAAGCTAATCGAAACTGCAGGTTGCCCCTAAGAATGGTGTGAGTGTTTTCAACTGGTAAGCTGATTTATTACTCAAAGAGATACGGTCCGCATAAAAATTTAAGCTAATTGAAACCAAAGAACAGAAGAATCTAGCGGCGAATTGGTTTTTTTGTATGGGTTTATGGTCGGTGGTTACCCTATTTCTTCAATGTTTTAAACGCTACGTACATGGGTAAAGGAAAGATTACTCCAACATCTCCTCTGACTTTCTTTAAGTGGGCTGTAAACCAATTTACTATAATTTGGCTCCTTACAATTTGACACTTTTATTGCTTGGCTTTGTTGGTCTAAGATCAGATAAGATTGCACAGCTCCCACCTTGTTTTTACTTGCAAAGACCTTAAAGCCTCTAAAGGAAGAAATATTTGCTGCCTCATAAACATGGCGTCTATACAAGCTTCAAATGATTCATGTCAAATGATTTTCTCCACGTTTCAAAAGTTGTCTGACACATATGATAGATTTGAAAAAAAGCTGGATTATTTATTGTTTTTAACATCAAAATATGAAGAAAAAAGTGAGAATGTTGAATATTTGAATGTTCCTGAAATACAAACGAAGATTGTCAGAAATGAAGTTTCTCAATTTGCTGTCACTCGGGGCATCTGGTTTAAAGATTCTTAACTTGCTGACACGCCGGGCATCTGGTTTACTTCGGAGGGAGAAAGAGATGCAACGTTTGAAAGGGGGGCAGCCATACAGAAGATTTATTTCAAAAGACAGAGTGCAGGAGGAATGAGAAGCATTAAAGAATTTATACTTTACGAAACATCATTTGCAGAATTTCCGATACCACCACTGAGAATTAAAGACAAGCTGAAAAGTGCAACAAGCGTAGGACAACAATATTATATCAGAGGCATCTTAAGCAAAAAGGTGCGAAAATATTCTTGTTTGGACTTGCTTATAAAGATGTTTGGTGAACTTGTTCCACAAATGGCAATAGGATATTGGAGAGACACAGGCTGATAGATGGAAGAATACAATTCAAAATTAGCTAAACCTAATTACTTTTATTTGTAATAGACTTAGCTGAATAATAATTGATATTGATAGTAATGTATATAATGTGGAGTTGATATGATAAATAATAATTGGATATGAGAAGGGAAGGTTGGAAATATTTTTGGACCACATACAAAGGTTATTAATCACAATAATTATCACTATTAAAAAATAAAATAAAACTATGTACAGTTAAATGTTAACTAATATGGGGAAAATGTTACGATATACGATATAATTACATAAAGAAGGGAGAATGATAATAAACTATACTGCATGGAAGATGGAATTTTTGCTATTAAATATTATGGATGTTCAGCTAAAACAGGATATGAGGATTTGTTGTTAATAGAGGATTTTACAAACAAGTAAATGAAATGCTAGAATGTGGTTATGGATTAAATCTTTGGCATAGTTAAGGATGAAGGATGTTTAAATAACTGTAGTCAACTAAAAGTGGAGGTATAATGATGTCAATATGGTAAACATTTAAGATATTTGAATTAATATGAATTAATGGAAGAGACGCACCAAAACATGTTGTAACCAGCTGATATACTTTTTTATAATATATACCTGTGTTTTGTTTTTGTTTTTTCTTTTGTTTTTCCTTTTTTTTTCCTGCCCTGTTTTTTGTTCTTTTTGTCTTCTCTGTGTTTTGATTTTTTTTTCCCCCACTGGCGTGGGCATGTGTTCTTTAAGTAACAAAATAAAATAAAAAATTTAATTAAAAAAAAATAACAAAGAAATGTTAATGGATAATATTTAATAATACAAGCAGGTGTGTTTTACTAGTAAAAATAAAATGGACAGAAGCGTGGGTAAAGTTACGGCAGATTTATTGAGACTGGAAAAAAGAAATAATGCCAGTAGGTGGCTGTGTCCCTAAAATCTTATTAAATGAAAATGGTGGTATAGTGACAGCAAAATATATAAACTCTAAAATGTACAATTTAAACTGTATGAAATATATGGGATTGTGGAAGAAACGCACGAAATGTACCTGTAACAAATGGATACGCTTTTTGCAAGATGTAATGAAAGATGATTCTTGTGTGTGTGTGTTCTTCATTAATAAACACAATAAAAACTTTTTTAAAAAAAGAACACAATGATTTCCCAACATCACAGTTAGAGGCAGGAATGGCAGCAGCAATTTATCCCACCGTCCCTGTGACTAATAGACGAAATAACAGAAAGGCTGAATGTAGCTGACCCTGAATAAATTGAAGAGAGGGAAAACTGCTTGCCACTCTCTTCTTCCAGGATGGTTTTTTTCTTAGATGCCAAGGAAGAGTTGAGGGTAGTGACTGGCCCAAACCACCCACTTTGCATTCATGCCAGGTGTAGAAAACAGGATCCAAGCTAATCCACTCCTAGGGCAATAACAAACCAAAATCCTCTATTAACTTTCAGGAGACACCTTCATGCAAGAAAATAAGTAAGCATCGCCTGCACGAAGGGGCCCCTCGATTGGGACACATGAACCAATGAGAAGTCAGGAAAGGAGGAGGAGGAGCAAACCATGCAAATAAGTCCTGGGGGAAAAACAGGGTTGATGTAAGAAGCCCCCCAATAAAAGGTACCTGCGTTAACACAGGATCTCAATCACCAGAAGCCCAAGAAGGTCTACAACATGTTGGGAGCGTCTCTCATTGTCCTTCTGGGGATCTGGTGCACAGGTGAGTGAAAGACCACCCACTACAAGAACCTTCCCAAGTAAGGACCCCAAGAACACAAACTTAGACCATTATTCTTTTCCCAGGATGCAGTTCCAATCCTACAGTGATTCAGGAATCCTCCATGTCACCTTCCCTAGGACAGACGGTCAAACTCTCTTGTTCCCTGAGCAGTGGAGAAGTAACATCTTATCCCCAATCATGGTATCGACAGAAAGAAGGAGGTCCTCCCACATTCCTTTATTATTACTACAGCAGTGCAAGTGCCGGCTCTGGTGATCTCAGCCGCTTCTCTGCCTCCAAGGAAAGCAGCCAAAATAAATGGTGTTTGACCATCCGGGATGTCCAGCCAGGAGACGAGGCTGATTATTACTGTGGTGTGTGGTATGGTGCTAGTAATGTGTTCCACAGTGATACAAGCCTATGAGGAACTGAGACAAAAACCTCTACTACAAGGAGGAGCAGTCGCAGAGTCATAAGGCTGTGAGAAAAACCCTAAAGGAAGTTCTAAAATATGTTTTAACAGTCATTAACAAGTTATCCTAATCTGTTTTGCTCATCACTATTCTACAATGAGATTTGGATTGCACAAGACATGTTGATTCGTTCTTTAAAAAGGATAAAAAACAAGTGATTCTAATCTGTTTTGCTCATCACAACTCTACAATGAAATTTATTCCAATCTGTGGATTCTCAAATAATCATATACATCTTATTTCTGTCTATCCATTTATTGTGTATGTGTGTCTGTTTGTGTGTGTCTGTGTCTGTGTCTGTGTGTGTGTGTGTGTTTGTGTGTGTGTCCCTCACTCTCTCTGACTCTCTCTCTTTCTCTCACTTTCTCTCTGACTCTGTCTCTCTGTCTGTCTGTCTCTCTGTGTGTGTCTGTCTCTCTCTCTGTCTCTATCTGTCTCTCTTTTTGTGTCTCTCTCTCGCTCACTCTCTCGCTGGCTCTCTCTCACTCTCTCACTCTCTCTGACACACACACTCACATCTGCCTATGCAAACACAGAGAACACTTCAATTTGGTGAAGATAAAGCAATGCTATAGTCAAATCTGATGGCGTCTAAACAAAACCAATTCTCTAAGTCTCTGTGTAAGAGAAGCAAAAGTTTCTCGTGATTCAAAGGCTGGATTTGACTTGGAGCAACTCCTTAACCCTTGAAAACAATGATTTCCCAACATCACAGTTAGAAGCAGGAATGGCAACAGCCTTTTTTCCCACCGTCCCTGTGACTAATAGATGCAGAACGGAGTGGGGGGAGCCCAGATTCCAGGGGGTTAAAAGGGAAGGTGGCACTCTCCCAATCTGAGTTTCCCAAAATGCTCCACAGGTGGAAATGCTGTGGAGCCAAAGGTGATGGTAAATCTACTCCCTTGAAACAACGCAGCGTAAAAACTCATGGATTTTGCTGTCCTTAGAGAATGGCTTGGTGTTTTCCTGTGGTTTCAGCTTCAAACGTTCAGCTTCCAAAAAGCTCAGCTTCAAAAGTTATGTGGTTTCACAGTAGTAGACACTTAAGAAAATCCCATGTATCTCTGGGGAGTTCATAATTTCACACTGCTGTGATCCTGTTGTTTTCTGTTCCTTTCATTGAAGAAAGAAAGAAAGAAAGAAAGAAAGAAAGAAAGAAGGGAGGGAGGGAGGGAGGGAGGGAGGGAGGGAGGGAGGGAGGGAGGGAGGAAGGAAGGAAGGAAGGAAGGAAGGAAGGAAGGTCTGTCCTGCAATGCCAGCTTTCAAATTATTTAATATTTTAATTTCAATATGCAGAGGAAGCTGTTTCGTAGGTAGAGAGGTTGATAGGTTGATAAATGATGGAAGATGAGAGTGAAACACAGAGACAGAGAGATGATGATGACGATGATGATGACGATGATGATGATGATGATGATGATGATGATGATGATGATGAATGGATGGATGAGAGCAAGAGAGAGACAGAGAGAGACAGAGATACAGAGGATGGATGGATGGATGGATGGATGGATGGATGGATGGATGGATTCCTTGAAGAATTTGGTCAGCCTACTCAATTTTCTGCAATTCCAAAATGAGAAAAATCAGACCTTTTTTATTACCAAATACTGTCCAGTTTATCAAAATCATTTTATAGGACACACCTGCACAGGCTCCCAAGAAATCCATCTTTGGCTATGAATATCTTTGTACGATACTATACAATTCGATAGTAATATCCTTTATTTGAGGGACGTGGTGGCTCAGTGACTAAGGTGCTGAGCTTGTCAATCTGAAAGATTTGGTGGGAAGGTAACAGCGTTCTGTGCACCTTCAGCATTTGGTTATGCCAGCCATATGACCACGGAGACCTCTTCGGACAACGCTGGCTCTTCATCTTTGAAATGGAGATGTGCACTGCCCCCTAGAGTTGGGAACGACTAGCACATTTGTGCGAGCGGAACCTTTACCTTTATCCTTTATTTTTTTGAAAAATTGTATTGATAAGGTGGGCAGATTGGCTATATATATTCACAAATGTTCATTTCATGATTTCAACTTTGGACTATATATACTCTAAAAATGTTTATTTGATGGGTTTTTTCCTTTAAAAAGATCTTTTCTGTTTGTCTTCTGCTAAGCCAAAGGCGTTTATTCCCCAGGGACTATTTTTAGTATCTGGGTACCAGAAGACTTTTTCACTTCCCTTTTTCTTCCTAACTGGCTTGGGAGCATTAGAAATAGCCTTCACGTCTGAGCTCCACTAGCAGCTGTGAGCCTTTTTTTAAAAAAAATCCTTGCCATTTTTAATTCTCTGTTTTATTTCCGGGAAGACCAAAGATGAAAACTGTGCTTGGCATCTCTTTGGTTCTGCTGCCATCTTCAGGATTTTTCCAGCAGAGGAAAAAATTTGAGATGACCATGTAATACTATTCAGAACCATCAGATGGAGATGTGAACCAAGCTTTCAAGAAACTGCATTCAGTTTTGGTCCATGTCAAAAAGATGTGGAGACTCTAGAAAGAGTGCAGAGAAGAGCAACAAAGATGATTAGGTGACTGGAGACTAAAACATATGAAGATCAATTGCATTACCTAGGTATGTCTAGTTTACTGAAAAGAAGGACTAGGGGAGACATGATAGCAGTGTTCGAATATCTCAGTGGCTGCCACAAAGAAGAGGGAGTCAAGGTATTCTCCAAAGCACTTGAGTGTAAAACAAGAAGCAATGGGTGGAAACTAATCAAGGAGAGAAGCAACTTAGAACTGAGGAGAAATTTCCTGACAGTGAGAACAATTAGTGGAACAGAAGTTGACTCCAGAAGTTGTGAATGCCCCCACCCTGGAAGTTTTAAAGAAGATGTTGGATAACCATTTGTCTGAAATTGTATAGGGTTTCCTGCCTAGGCAGGGGGTTGGACTAGAAGACCTCCAAGGTCCCTTCCAACTCTGCTATTGTATTGTATAAACTGTTTGCTGCTTCATATCCATAGGAGAACTAGAAGGAGAATGATTAGGGTGACATGACAGCCGTCTTCCAATATCTTGGGGGCTACTACGAGGAAGAAGGAGTCAGCCTATTCTTCAAAGCACCTGAAAGCAGAACCAAAAGCAATGAATGGAAACTAATCTGGGAGCTAAGCGTCAATGTTCGCTGTTAACAGCGTTGCTAAAAATAAAAAAGCACTGAACACCAGAACACCTAGACATAAGGACAGTTTTTCCCCCATTGCAATCACTCTGCTTAACAACTAATTTCCACAATACTGTCAAATAATTTACTAAGACTGTGTTACTATTATTCTTTTCTTCCTTACTAGTATTTATCACTTTCCACTTATGACTATAACCATGTTCCTTCTAGCTTTCAATTTCTATTGTTTTTATTTGTTTCCTAATACGATGTGATAGCCTATTAGTAAGCTATGACTATCCCTAAGTGGTGTATCTTTTTATTCTTGATGAATGTATTTTATTCTGCTTATGTACACTGAGATTAAACGCACAAAGACAAATTCCTTCTGTGTCCAATCCAGTGGTGGGTTCTGGATCCCATTGTAATGGGGCCCGGCATGCACCACATGAACGGGCACAGTGCGCGAGTGCATCCATGCATACTTACCTCTTGCGACGCCTCCGGGAGGCTCCAGCTGCTCGCCGGAGCATTGCACAGGTGTTGTGTGCTCTGTGCGCGGAAGCGCCAAAGAGTTCAAATATCGGGTGGGTCAGCGGGCCCTCCAGAGCTCCGTACCGGAACAGTACCCGGTGCTCCGGGTAGGCACCGGAACGCCCATACCAGGGCATACCGCCTGCAACTGGTCCAATCACACTTGGCCAATAAAGAATTCTATTCTATTCTATTCTATTCTTATTCATTCATTTCTATATTCTATTCTATTCTATTCTTATTCGTTCTATTCTATTCAATTCTACTCTATTCTACTCTAGTCTACTCTTCTCTTCTATGTTCCAACCCCACATCAGTTGACTAAATCCAAATCCCAAATGAGATGCAATCATCTTCATTGTCTGATCCATAGACTTGTCTCTATGCTTGTTGTGATGCTTCAGTCCCTCCTAACACAACAAAGCATTCCATAATTGCTCTTCAGTGATCAAGACATCAAAAATATGTCTCACTAGAGAGAGAGAAGCAGCCAGAATGAGAAGCAGCCAACCAAATTCGGGGGAGAAGCATTCAACCTCAATATCTCAGGAGCCATTCAAGTAGCATCTCATTAACATGAAGGAGGAGTTTTACTTCTCCACCAAAACAAGCAAGACGGATATAAAAGACAAGGACGCAGAATATCCTCTCCATGGTGGATCTATTTACTGTTCTTCTGGGTCACCAAACTTCATCAATATGTCCTGGGCTCTTTTCCTTAGCCTCTTGGTAGTGTGGGGCGAAGGTGAGATCATGTTACGTGGAATTTCTCCCCAAGGACCACAACTCATGATCGGAACGCTTGTGAAACTTTTCTCTTGTTTTCTTCTAGGAGCAACTTCGCAAAGTCTGGTGTCTCAACCTCCATCAGCCTCAGTGTCCCCAGGAAACACGGTGAAACTCGCCTGCACCTTGGGCAGTAGCATCAGTATTGGAAGCTACAGGATATACTGGTACCAGCAGAAGCCTCCGAGCTCTCCACGTTTTCTCTTGCAGTTCCACACAGATTCTGACAAGGGACAAGGTTCTGGAGTCCCTTCTAGATTCTCTGGTTCCAAAGAAACCTCCACCAATAGTGGTTATTTAACCATTTCTGGAGTTCTGGCTGAAGACGAGGCTGATTATTACTGTGCTATCTGGTACAGCAGCACGTTTCACAGTGATATCTTCTGATGGAGAAGTGAGACAAAAACTCTCCTTCCCTTTGAAAATAACTACAGTATTTTTCAGAGTGTAAGGCGCACCAAGATTTTGAAGAGGCAATTCTTTTTTAAAAAATATTTGCGCTCTGCGGACCTCCCCAAAATGGCCCGATTTTCATAAAAACGGGCTTGTTTTTTCCAAAAAATGGCATGCATAGCTTTTAGGAGGCTTGTAGAGTACTCCAGGGGCTGGGGGGAGGGCAAAGATGAGCCAAAAACAACCCATTTTTCACTCATTCTTTCCCTCCCCAGCCCCCAGCAGCACTCTGGAAGCCTCCTAAAGGGGATGCATGGTCATTTTTGCAAAGGGGGTGGGGTTTCAGGAGGCAAAAAATGCTGTATTCAGTGTATAAGACGCACCCAGATTTTCACCCTCTTTTTTGAGGGAAAAAGTTGCGTCTTATACTCCGAAAAATATGGTATGTATCTTGTTTTCCCATGCCACAAAAACACATGCCAACCTAGTTGCAGATCATGTCCCTCCAATGTCAATAACCTTCCTTTCCTCCACATAATCCAGTCTTTCATCGATGACAGTGCCGCTGCTTGATAATATATTTTCCAGTTTCGGAATCCGAACCCTCCTCTAATTCTTGTAATCTTGCAGCATTTTTATGTTAATTCTTGTCTGTCTTGTGCTAATTTCGCTATTATTTTATTAAGAGTTTCAAAATATTTTTTCTCTAACTTTATCGCCATCGTTTGAAATAAAAACAGCAATCTTGGTAATATATTAATATTAATTGTGGCTATTTTACCCTTTAAGGATAATTGTAGATTTTTCCATATCTCCGACTCTAACTCAATTTGTCTCCTTCTCATTTTTATGGCCTGTTGCTTCTGAGTAAACCCTTGAAGCCCATTCAAGATCTTCTCTCTCTCAACCAGGTTGGGATTCAACCGGTTCGGACCAGTTTGGGCGAACCGGATGTTAATTTTAATCTGGTTCATTGAACCAGTAGTTACAAGGACCGGCTGACCCTTCACACCCCTCTCCACCCCTCCCAGGAGTGTCCATGCAGCCCATTCATCATGCCAGGTAAGTGCAGGGCCCACCCGGAGGCTCTGGGAGAGGGAAAGATGAGCCTACCGGAAATACCGGAAGTCCAGAAATTGGTCTGTTTCCAGCCTCCAGAGCCCAGGAGAGGCCATTTTTGCTCTCCCAGAGGCTGAGGAAATACCTCCAGAGCCTCAGGAGGGCAAAAACACCCTAGCAGCTCTCCAAGCCAGATAAGGTCTGTGACTGTAAATCCTCACTTGAAAGACTTTGCTGGATGGGAATGAGCAGAATTCATAGTCAATTCATAAAAGGGTTTTTTTGTCGGGACAAGGATTTGCTTCATGCTCTTGGGAAGCCCCGGTCAGAGAACAGAGAGAGACGAGATGGTGATCAGGTCAGATTCAGCACTGATTAGACAGTAGGGAAGATTAGATAAGAACCTCCTACTCAGCAGAAGTCGGCAGACCTCTAGCAGCTGGGGGAACCTCCGTTCTTCATGGCAAATCATTGTCTTGCCAGTTCTGGTCCAGTTCCTTCAGGGGAAACAAAGCAGTTGAGAACTAATCAAGGAAATAAAACCTCGACAATGCTGACAGCAGATACCCTGAGAGTCACCACAAGTGTGAGGAGCGTTCAACCCAAAATTCTGCCTTTAAGCATCTGAAGACCATTCAAGCAGCACCTGATTAGCATGGAGGAGGAGCTGAAAGTCTCCACCACCTCATGCAAGCAAGGTATAAAGGACAACAACATGCAAGATATTCTCCAGGGTGAATCTTTTTGGTTTCTTGTCTCCATTCGGGCCACCTGATTACATCACCATCATGTTCTGGGCTTCATTTCTGAGCTTCTTGGCATTGTGGGGCACAGGTAAGGTCCAAGTACAGAATAAGAGAGTTGGATGTGACCTTGGAGGTCTTCTAGTCCTACTCCCTGCTCAAGCAGGAGATCCTATGTCATTCTGGACAACTGGCTGTCCAATCATTTCTTGAAAACCTCCAGTGATGGAGCATTCACAACTTCTGGAGGCAAGCCATTCATGAGGATGATTCATTGTTCTCACCGACAGGAAATTTCTCCTTACTTCTAGATTGGATCTCTCTTTGACCAGCTTCCATTAAATGCTTCTTCTCCTCCTTCAGCTGGTTTGGAAAATCATGTCACCCCTAGTCCTTGTCTTCATGCTCAGCTGCCCAGAGACACTGCAGCTCATGGTCAACAATTTTCTCTATTTATTTTTCCAGCGTCAACCTCACCAAGTGTGGTGTCTCAACCTCCGTCAGCCTCAGTGTCCCCAGGAAACACGGTGAAACTCGCCTGCACCTTGGACAGTGGCATCAGTATTGGAAGCTACAGGATAAGTTGGTACCAACAGAAGACCTCAGGTCCTCCACATTTTCTCTTGCACTTCTACACAGATTCTGACAAGGGACAAGGTTCTGGAGTTCCTTCTAGATTCTCTGGTTCCAAAGAAACCTCCGCCAATAGTGGTTATTTAACCATTTCTGGAGTTCTGGCTGAAGACGAGGCTGATTATTACTGTGCTATCTGGCACAGCAGCACGTTTCACAGTGATATCTTCTAATGAAGAAGTGAGACAAAAACCTCCCATCTCCACAGCTGGTAGCTTCTAAAAAGCAAAATCTCACCTTGGGTTTTTCTTTCTTCAGCTTCAGAGCTATCTCCAGCAACTAAAAGTTTTTCTGTTTGATTTTCTAATTCAATTCTAACCCTTTCTTACATTTTCTCATATTATCAGCTGCCCAGAATCGCTGTTATCAGTGAGATGGCTGGCATAGAAATGTAATGAATAAGTAAAATAACAGGATAATAGAATTGGAGGTTACCTTGGAGGTCTTCTAGTCCAACCCCCTGCTCATGCAGAAGCCCCTATACTTACAACATTGTGGACAAATGGCTATCCAACATCTTCTTAAAAGCCTCCAGTGTTGGGGCATTCACAACTTCTGGAGGCAAACTGTTCCACTGATTAATTGTTCTCACAGTTAGGAAATTCCTCCTTAGTTCTAGGTTGGTTCTCTCCTTGAGTAGTTTCCACCCATTACTTCTTGTTTTCTTTTGGAGAATAGGATTGTTAGGAATATAATTCTAACGGTTGGGTTGGCAATATATAAATCATATAGCAATGCTATACTTGTTTCTTTAAATCATAATGTAAAATGTGATTGGTTGCTGTATTCCTCAATCGGCCATTAGAGGGAGCCAGAATGACTGTTAGCTCTCCATTTGTTAGATGCTGGGCTGATCTGATCTGAGTGTTTTTGGAAGCTGGAAGTGCCATGAGCTGAACTGATTATATGACACTGGACTATGTTATTTGGATTATCCCTTAACTGAAAGACATTGATGACTGACTGTCTTATCCGTGTATGACTTGGACTGTTTGATGGACTCTGATACCTCTATTTCCACAAAAGTAAAAGCCTACTTAAACTGCAGTGTCTCTGTATGCTGGTTTGTGTGTTCTCCAACAATATTCTCACAACGCTTCTCTGAATGTACTCACTCTCCCAATGGGGAGCTTACCTAACAACATCCCAAGGATACGTTGAGTGAATAATGAATGCCCCAACCTTGCTTCCATTCTTAAAAAAGGATAAAAAACAAAAGTGATTCTAATCTGTTTTGCTCATCACAACTCTACAATGAAATTCATTCCAATCTGTGGATTCTCAAATAATCATATTCATCTTCTCTCTGTCCATCCATTTATCCTGGTTGTGTGTGTGTCTTTGTGTGTTTCTTTCACTGTCTCTGACTCTCTCTGTGTCTCTCTCACTTTCTCTCTGTCTCTGTCTCTCTTTCTGTGTCAGGAAAGGAGGAGGAGGAGCAAACCATGCAAATAACCCTGGGGGAAAAACAGGGTTGATGTAAGAAGCCCCCCAATAAAAGGTACCTGCGTTAACACAGGATCTCAATCACCAGAAGCCCAAGAAGGTCTGCAACATGTTGGGAGCATCTCTCATTGTCCTTCTGGGGATCTGGTGCACAGGTGAGTGAAAGACCACCCAGTACAAGAACCTTCCCAAGTAAGGACCCCAAGAACACAAACTTAGACCATTATTCTTTTCCCAGGATGCCGTTCCAATCCTACAGTGATTCAGGAATCCTCCATGTCACCTTCCCCAGGACAGACGGTCAAAATCTCTTGTTCCCTGAGCAGCGGACAAGTAACATCTTATGACCAATCATGGTATCGACAGAAAGAAGGAGGTCCTCCCACATTCCTTTATCGTTACTACAGCAGTGCAACTGCCGGCTCTGGTGATCTCAGCCGCTTCTCTGCCTCCAAGGAAAGCAGCCAAAATAAATGGTATTTGACCATCCGGGATGTCCAGCCAAGAGACGAGGCTGATTATTACTGTGCTGTGTGGTATGGTGCTAGTAGTGCGTTCCACAGTGATACAAGCCTATGAGGAACTGAGACAAAAACCTCTACTACAAGGAGGAGGAGCAGTCGCAGAGTCATAAGGCTGTGAGAAAAACCCTAAAGGAAGTTATAAAATATCTTTTAACAGTCATTAACAAGTTATCCTAATCTGTTTTGCTCATCACAATTCTACAATGAGATTTGGATTACACGTTGATTCGTTCTTAAAAAAGGATAAAAAACAAAAGTGATTCTAATCTGTTTTGCTCATCACAACTCTACAATGAAATTCATTCCAATCTGTGGATTCTCAAATAATCATATATATCTTCTGTCTGTCCAACCATTTATCCTGTGTGTGTCTGTGTGTGTGTGTGTGTTTGTGTGTGTGTCTGTGTGTGTGTCCCTCACTCTCTCTGACCCTCTCTCTGTCTCTCTCTCACTTTCTCTCTGTCTCTCTCTCTCTCTCTGTCTGTCTCTGTCTGTGTGTCTGTCTCTCTCTCTCTGTCTATCTGGCTCTTTCCGTATGTGTCTCTCTTGCTCGCTCACTGGCTCTCTCTCGCTCTCTCACTCTCTCTGACACACACAAACAAATCTGTCCATGCAAACACACACATATCTTCTCTCTGTCCATACATTTATCCTGTGTGTGTGTGTCTGTGTGTGTGTGTGTGTCCCTCACTCTCTCTGACTCTCTCTCTGTCTTTCTCTCACTTTCTCTCTGACTCTGTCTCTCTGTCTGTCTCTCTGTGTGTGTGTGTGTCTGTCTGTCTCTCTCTCTCTGGCTCTATCTGTCTCTGTGTGTGTGTCTCCCTCTCGCTCACTCTCTCGCTGGCTCTCTCTCGCTCTCTTACTCTCTCTGATACACACACTCACATCTGCCCATGCAAACACACACACACTCCAATGTGGTGAAGATAAAGCAATGCTTTAGTCAAATCTGATGGCATCTAAACAAAACTGATTCTCTAAGTCTCTATGTAAGAGGAGCAAACGTTTCTTGTGATTCAAAGGCTGGATGTGACTTGGAAACAACTCCTTAGCCCTTGAAAACAAGGATTTCCCAACATCACTGTTAGAAGCAGGAAGGGCAACAGCATTTTATCCCACCGTCCCTGTGACTAATAGATGAAATAACAGAAAGGCTGAATATAGCTGACCCTGAATAAATTGAGGAGAGGGAGAATTGCTTGCCACTCTCTTCTTCCAGGATGGTTTTTTTTTCAGATGCCAAGGAAGAGTTGAGGGTTGTGACTGGCCCAAACCACCCACCTTGCCTCCATGCCAGGTGTAGAAAACAGGATCCAACATAATCCACTCCTAGGGCATTAACAAATCAAAATCTTCTACTAACTTTCAGGAGACACCTTCATGCAAGAAAATAAGTAAGCATCGCCTGCACGAAGGGGCCCCTCGATTGGGACACATGAACCAATGAGAAGTCAGGAAAGGAGGAGGAGGAGCAAACCATGCAAATAAGCCCTGGGGGAAAAATAGGGTTGATATAAGAAGCCCCCCAATAAAAGGTACTTGCATTAACACAGGATCTCAATCACCGGAAGCCCAAGAAGGTCTGCAACATGTTGGGAGCGTCTCTCATTGTCCTTCTGGGGATCTGGTGCACAGGTGAGTGAAAGACCACCCAGTACAAGAACCTTCCCAAGTAAGGACCCCAAGAACACAAACTTAGACCATTATTCTTTTCCCAGGATGCCGTTCCAATCCTACAGTGATTCAGGAATCCTCCATGTCACCTTCCCCAGGACAGACGGTCAAACTCTCTTGTTCCCTGAGCAGTGGACAAGTAACATCTTATCACCAATCATGGTATCGACAGAAAGAAGGAGGTCCTCCCACATTCCTTTTGTTTTACTACAGCAGTGCAACTGCCGGCTCTGGTGATCTCAGCCGCTTCTCTGCCTCCAAGGAAAGCAGCCAAAATAAATGGTATTTGACCATCAGGGATGTCCAGCCAGGAGACGAGGCTGTTTATTACTGTGCTTTGTGGTATGGTGCTAGTAATGTGTTCCACAGTGATACAAGCCTATGAGGAACTGAGACAAAAACCTCCAAATCAAGAAGAAGAAGAGCCAAAGGTGATGGTAAATCTACTCCCTTGAAACAAGGCAGTGTAAGACTCATGGGTTTTGCTGTCCTTAGAGAATGGCTTGGTGTTTTCCTGTAGTTTGAGCTTCAAACGTTCAGCTTCAAAAAAGCTCAGCTTCAAAAGTTATGTGGTTTCGCAGTTGTAGACACTTTGGAAAATCCCGTGTATCTCTGGGGAGTTCATAATTTCACACTGCTGTGATCCTGTTGTTTTCTGTTCCTTTCATTGAAGAAAGAAAGAAAGAAAGGAGGGAGGGAGGGAGGGAGGGGGAGGGAGGGAGGGAGGGAGGGAAGGAAGGAAGGAAGGAAGGAAGGAAGGAAGGAAGGAAGGAAGGAAAATAGATGATAGTTAGGTAGGTACATAGGTACGTAGATAGGTAGGTAGGTAGATGGATGGATGGATGGATGGATGGATGGATGGATGGATGGATGGATGGATGGATGGATCGATGGATCGATGGATGGATGGGTGGGTGGGTGGGTGGGTGGATCGATGGATCGATGGATTCCTTGAAGAATTTGGTCAGCCTACTCAATTTTCTGCAATTCAAAAATGAGAAAAATCAGACCTTTTTTATTACCGAATACTGTCCAGTTTATCAAAATCATTTTATGGCAGACACCTGCACAGGCTGCCAAGAAATCCATCCTTTGCCTACGAATATCTTTGTACGATATTATACAATTTGATAGTAATATCCTTTATTTGAGGGACGTGGTGGCTCAGTGGCTAAGATGCTGAGCTTGTCAATCAGAAAGATTTGGTGGGAAGGTAACAGCGTTCTGTACACCTTCAGCATTTGGTTATGCCAGCCACATGACCACGGAGACCTCTTCGGACAACGCTGGCTCTTCATCTTTGAAATGGAAATGTGCACTGCACCCTAGAGTTGGGAACAACTAGCACATATATGGGAGGGGAACCTTTACCTTTATCCTTTATTTTTAAAAAATTGTATTGATAAGGTGAGCAGATTGGCTTTATATATTCACAAATGTTCATTTCATTTCATGATTTCCAGTTTGGGCTATATATAGTCACAGATGTTTATTTGATGGGTTTTTCCCTTACAAAGATTTTTTCTGTTTTTCTTCTGCTAAGCCAAAGGTGTTTATTCCCCAGGGACTATTTTTAGTATCTGCATAGCAGAAGGCTTTTTCACTTCCGTTTTTCTTCCCAAGTGGCTTGGGAGCATTAGAAATAGCCTTCACGTCTGAGCTCCACTAGCAGCTCTGAGCCTTTTTTTTTAAAAAAAAAATCCTTGCAATTTTTAATTCTCGGTTTTATTTGGGGGAAAACCAAAGATGAAAACTGTCCTTGGCATCTCTTTGGTTCTGCTGCCATCTTCAGGATCTCTCCACCGCAGGAAAAAAAATTGAGATGAGCATGTAATACTATTCAGAACCATCAGATGGGGATATGAACCAAGCTTTCAAGAAACTGCATTCAGTTTGGGTCGATGTCAAAAAGATCTGGAGACTCTAGAAAGAGTGCAGAGAAGAGCAACAAAGATAATTACAGGACTGGAAACTAAAACATATGAACATCGGTTGCAGGAACTGGGTATGTCTAGTTTCATGAAAAGAAGGACTAGGGGAGACATGATAGCAGTCTTCCGATATCCCAGGGGTTGCCACAAAGAAGAGGGAGTCAAGCTATTCTCCAAGGCACCTGTGGGTAGAACAAGAAGGAATGGGTGGAAACTAATCAAGGAGAGAAGCAACTTAGAACTGAGGAGAAATTTCCTGACAGTGAGAACAATTAATCAGTGGAACAGAAGTTGACTCCAGAAGTTGTGAATGCCCCAACCCTTGAAGTCTTTAAGAAGATGTTGGATAACCATTAGTCTGGAATAGTATAGGGTTTCCTGCCTAGGCAGGGGGTTGGACTAGAAGACCTCCAAGGTCCCTTCCAGCTCTGCTATTGTATTGTATAAGCTGTTTGCTGCTTCATATCCATAGGAGGACTAGAAGGAGAACGATTAGGGCGACATGACAGCAGTCTTCCAATGTTAAAAATTGGAAAATAAAAAAAGCACTGCACACCAGAACACCTAGACATAAGGACAGTTTTTCCCCCATTGCAATCACTCTGTTTAACAACTATTGTTTTTATTTGTTTCCTAATACGATGTGATAGCCTATTAGTAAGCTAAGTGGTGTATCTTTTTATTCTTGATGAATGTATTTTATTCTCCTCATCTACACTGAGATTATACGCACAAAGACAAATTCCTTCTGTGTGCAATCCAGTGATGGATTCTGGATTCCATTGTAATGGGGCCCAGCATGCATCACATGAATGGGCACAGTGCGCGAGCACATGCATGCATACTTACCTCTTGTGACGCCTCCACAAGGCTCCGGAAGCGCCAAAGAGTTCAAACATAGGTAAGGAGCTCAGGCGGTCAGCGGGCCCTCCAGAGCACAGTACCGGAACATTACCGGGTGCTCCAGGTAGGCACCAGTATGCCCGTACCAGGGCATACCGCCTGCAACTGGTCCAATCACACTTGACCAATAAAGAATTCTATTCTATTCTATTCTTATTCATTCTATTCTATTCTATTCTAATTCATTCCATTCTATATTCTATTCTATTCTTATTCATTCTATTATATTCTATATTCTATTCCATTCTATTCTTATTCATTCTATTCCATTCTATATTCTATTCTATTCTATATTATATTATATTATATTATATTATATTATATTATATTATATTATATATTATATATTCTATTCTTATTCATTCTATTCTATTCTTCATTCTATTCTATTCTTATTCATTCTATTCTATTTTATATTCTATCCTATTCTTATTCATTCTATTCTACCCTATTCTATTCTATTCTTATTCATTCTATTCTATTCTATATTCTGTTCTATTCTATATTCTATATTCTATATTATTCTTATTCATTCTATTCCATTCTATATTCTATTCTATCTTCTATTCTATTCTATTCTATATTCTATATTCTATTTATTCATTCTATTCTATTCTTATTCATTCTATTCTACTCCATTCTATTCTATTCTATTCTTATTCATTCTATTCTATTCTATATTCTGTTCTATTCTTATTCATTCTATTCTATTGTATTGTATTCTACTCTACTCTTCTCTTCTCTTGTCTTCTATGTTCCAACCGCACGTCAGTTGACTAAATCCAAATCCCAAATGAGATGCAGTCATCTTCATTGTCTATCCATGGACTTGTCTCTATGCTTGTTGTGATGCTTCATATGTGATGCTTCTAACACAACAAAGCATTCCGTAATTGTTCTTCAGTGATCAAGACATCAAAAATATATGTCTCACTAGAGAGAGAGAAGCAGCCAGAATGACAATCAGCCAACCAAATTGGGGGGAGAAGCATTCAACCTCAATATTTCAGGAGCCATTCAAGTAGCATCTCATTAACATGAAGGAGGAGTTTTTCTTCTCCACCAAAACAAGCAAGATGGATATATAAGACAAGGACACACAATGTCCTCTCCATGGTGGATCTATTTACTGTTCTTCTGGTCCACCAAACTTCATCAATATGTCCTGGGCTCTTTTCCTTAGTCTCTTGGTAGTGTGGGGCGAAGGTGAGATCATGTTACGTGGAATTGCTCTCCAAGGACCACAACTCATGATCGGAAAGCGTGTGAAACTTTTCTCTTGTTTTCTTCTAGGAGCAACTTCGCAAAGTCTGGTGTCTCAACCTCCGTCAGCCTCAGTGTCCCCAGGAAACACGGTGAAACTCACCTGCACCTTGGGAAGCAGTGTCAACATCGGCAGCCACAGGATGTACTGGTACCAGCAGAAGCCTCCGAGCTCTCCGCGTTTTCTCTTGCACTACCACACGGATTCTGACACGGGGCACGGTTCTGGAGTCCCTTCTAGATTCTCTGGTTCTAAAGAAACCTCCACCAATACTGCTTACGTAACCGTTTCTGGAGTTCTGGCCGAAGACGAGGCTGATTATTACT
The DNA here is from genome assembly GCF_009769535.1 of Thamnophis elegans. Lineage (NCBI taxonomy): Eukaryota > Metazoa > Chordata > Lepidosauria > Squamata > Natricidae > Thamnophis > Thamnophis elegans. The sequence continues at coordinate 8,032,462 of NC_045553.1, forward strand.
GTGCTATCTGGCACAGCAGCATGTTTCACAGTGGTCCCTTCTGATGGAGAAGTGAGACAAAAACTCTTCTTCCCTTTGAAAATAACTACCGTAATTTTCAGAGTATAAGACGCACCAAGATTTTGAAGAGGCAAATTTTTTTAAAAAAATTTTGGGCTCTGCAGACCTCCCCAAAATGGCCCGTTTTTTACGAAAATGGTTTGTTTTTTCCAGAAAAGGGCATGCATAGCCTTTAGGAGGCTTGTACAGTGCCCCAGAGGTTGGGGGGAGGGCAAAAATGAGCAAAAAACCCCCATTTTGACTTCTAAGGTGTTTTATGATCACTAGAGCAGAGTTAAGCGAGGGTTAAAAGCCTAAAAAATTCTGAGGTAGGTGAGGTACGCAGTTCTTCTGCCTCATAGTAGAGGGTGTTCGTTCTTCCTGTGACTCAACGCTGCCCCTCTTCCCTTTTTCTTTCCTTTTTCTCTACTACAAGGAGGAGGAGGAGCCGCAGAGTCCGAAGGCTGTGAGGAAAACCCTAAAGGAAGTTCTAAAATATGTTTTAACAGTCATTAAGAGCCGAGGTGGCGCAGTGGTTAAATGCAGCACTGCAGGCTACTGCTAGATCAGCAGTTCAGCGGTTCAAATCCCACCGGCTCAGGGTTGACTCAGCCTTCCATCCTTCCGAGGTGGGTAAAATGAGGACCCAGATTGTTGGGGGCAATATGCTGACTCTCTGTAAACCGCTTAGAGAGGGCTGAAAGCCCTATGAAGCGGTATATAAGTCTACTGCTATTGCTATTAACAAGTTATCCTAATCTGCTTTGCTCATCACAATTCTACAATGAGATTTGGATTACACAAGACACGTTGATTCGTTCTTAAAAAAGGAAAAAAACAAAAGTGATTCTAATCTGTTTTGCTCATCACAACTCTACAATGAAATTCACTCCAATCTGTGGATTCTCAAACAATCATATATATCTTCTGTCTGTCCCTCACTCTCTCTTACTCTCTCTCTCTGTCTTTCTCTCACTTTCTCTCTGACTCTGTCCCTCTGTCTGTCTCTCTGCGTGTGTGTGTGTCTGTCTGTATGTCTGTCTGTCTCTCTCTATCGGTCTCTCTTTGTGTGTGTCTCTCTTGCTCATTCTCTCGCTGGCACTCTCTTACTCTCTCACTCTCTCTGACACACACACACTCACATCTGCCCATGCAAACAGACACACACTCCAATGTGGTGAAGATAAAGCAATGCTATAGTCAAATCTGATGGCATCTAAACAAAACTGATTCTCTAAGTCTCTGTGTAAGAGGGCCAAAAGTTTCTTGCGATTCAAAGACTGGATGTGACTTGGAAACAACTGCTTAACCCTTGAAAACAATGATTTTTTTTAGATGCCAAGGAAGAGTTGAGGATAGTGACTGGCCCAAACCACCCACTTTGCGTTCATGCCAGGTGTAGAAAACAGGATCCAAGCTAATCCACTCCTAGGACAATTACAAACCAAAATCCTCTTCTAACTTTCAGGAGACACCTTCATGCAAGAAAATAAGTAAGCATCGCCTGCACGAAGGGGCCCCTTGATTGGGACACATGAACCAATGAGAAGTCAGAAAAGGAGGAGGAGGAGCAAACCATGCAAATAAGCCCTGGGGGAAAAACAGGGTTGATGTAAGAAGCCCCCCAATAAAAGGCACTTGCGTTAACACAGGATCTCAATCACCAGAAGCCAAGAAGGTCTACAACATGTTGGGAGCATCTCTCATTGTCCTTCTGGGGATCTGGTGCACAGGTGAGTGAAGGATCACCCAGTACAAGAACCTTCTCAAGTAAGGACCCCAAGAACACAAACTTAGACCATTATTCTTTTCCCAGGATGCAGTTCCAATCCTACAGTGATTCAGGAATCCTCCATGTCACCTTCCCCAGGACAGATGGTCAAACTCTCTTGTTCCCTGAGCAGTGGAGAAGTAACATCTTATGAGCAATCATGGTATCGACAGAAAGAAGGAGGTCCTCCCACATTCCTTTATCATTACTACAGCAGTGCAACTGCCGGCTCTGGTGATCTCAGCCGCTTCTCTGCCTCCAAGGAAAGCAGCCAAAATAAATGGTATTTGACCATCAGGAACATTCAGGTAGAAGACGAGGCTGATTATTACTGTGCTGTGTGGTATGGTGCTAGTACTGCGTTCCACAGTGATACAAGCCTATGAGGAACTGAGACAAAAACCTCTACTACAAGGAGGAGCAGTTGCAGAGTCCGAAGGCTGTGAGAAAAACCCTAAAGGAAGTTCTAAAATATGTTTTAACAGTCATTAACAAGTTATCCTAATCTGTTTTGCTCATCACAATTCTACAATGAGATTTGGATTGCACAAGACACGTTGATTCGTTCTTAAAAAAGGATAAAAACAAAAGTGATTCTAATCTGTTTTGCTCATCACAACTCTACAATGAAATTCATTCCAATCTGTGGCTTCTCAAATAATCATATATATCTTCTGTCTGTCCATCGATTTATCGTGTGTGTGTGTGTGTGTGTAACTCTCTGACTCTCTCTCTGTCTCTCTCTCACTTTCTCACTTTCTCCCTGTCTCTGTCTCTCTGTCTGTCTCTGTCTCTGTCTCTGTCTCTCTCTCTCTGTCTATCTGTCTATCTGTCTATCTGTCTATTTCTGTATGTGTCTCTCTCTTTTGCTCACTCACTCACTGGCTCTCTCTCGCTCTCTCACTCTCTCTGACACACACACTCACAGCTGCCCATGCAAACACACACACACTCCAATGTGGTGAAGATAAAGCAATGCTATAGTCAAATCTGATGGCGTCTAAACAAAACCGATTCTCTAAGTCTCTGTGTAAGAGGGGCAAAGGTTTCTCGTGATTCAAAGGCTGGATGTGACTTGGAGCAACTCCTTAGCCCTTGAAAACAATGATTTCCGGGAAGAAGGCGGGGCTTAGCAGTGAGAAGACGGAGTTTCAGGCTATTCCTGAAATTCCCCTATTCTGAAGGAAATTGTACAGTCCGTTTCGGACCCAAGCTGTCCCGGAGAGACAGTGAAAGGTTGGAGGAGATCCAGTGACCACAGAGACGTTCGCAAAGTCTCTGGGGGGCTTGGAATTTAACCTCCTTTGCCAGTTCCTTCTGGATTAGCTGTAAGCTAATCGAAACTGCAGGTTGCCCCTAAGAATGGTGTGAGTGTTTTCAACTGGTAAGCTGATTTATTACTCAAAGAGATACGGTCCGCATAAAAATTTAAGCTAATTGAAACCAAAGAACAGAAGAATCTAGCGGCGAATTGGTTTTTTTGTATGGGTTTATGGTCGGTGGTTACCCTATTTCTTCAATGTTTTAAACGCTACGTACATGGGTAAAGGAAAGATTACTCCAACATCTCCTCTGACTTTCTTTAAGTGGGCTGTAAACCAATTTACTATAATTTGGCTCCTTACAATTTGACACTTTTATTGCTTGGCTTTGTTGGTCTAAGATCAGATAAGATTGCACAGCCTTGTTTTTACTTGCAAAGACCTTAAAGCCTCTAAAGGAAGAAATATTTGCTGCCTCATAAACATGGCGTCTATACAAGCTTCAAATGATTCATGTCAAATGATTTTCTCCACGTTTCAAAAGTTGTCTGACACATATGATAGATTTGAAAAAAAGCTGGATTATTTATTGTTTTTAACATCAAAATATGAAGAAAAAAGTGAGAATGTTGAATATTTGAATGTTCCTGAAATACAAACGAAGATTGTCAGAAATGAAGTTTCTCAATTTGCTGTCACTCGGGGCATCTGGTTTAAAGATTCTTAACTTGCTGACACGCCGGGCATCTGGTTTACTTCGGAGGGAGAAAGAGATGCAACGTTTGAAAGGGGGGCAGCCATACAGAAGATTTATTTCAAAAGACAGAGTGCAGGAGGAATGAGAAGCATTAAAGAATTTATACTTTACGAAACATCATTTGCAGAATTTCCGATACCACCACTGAGAATTAAAGACAAGCTGAAAAGTGCAACAAGCGTAGGACAACAATATTATATCAGAGGCATCTTAAGCAAAAAGGTGCGAAAATATTCTTGTTTGGACTTGCTTATAAAGACGTTTGGTGAACTTGTTCCACAAATGGCAATAGGATATTGGAGAGACACAGGCTGATAGATGGAAGAATACAATTCAAAATTAGCTAAACCTAATTACTTTTATTTGTAATAGACTTAGCTGAATAATAATTGATATTGATAGTAATGTATATAATGTGGAGTTGATATGATAAATAATAATTGGATATGAGAAGGGAAGGTTGGAAATATTTTTGGACCACATACAAAGGTTATTAATCACAATAATTATCACTATTAAAAAATAAATAAAACTATGTACAGTTAAATGTTAACTAATATGGGGAAAATGTTACGATATACGATATAATTACATAAAGAAGGGAGAATGATAATAAACTATACTGCATGGAAGATGGAATTTTTGCTATTAAATATTATGGATGTTCAGCTAAAACAGGATATGAGGATTTGTTGTTAATAGAGGATTTTACAAACAAGTAAATGAAATGCTAGAATGTGGTTATGGATTAAATCTTTGGCATAGTTAAGGATGAAGGATGTTTAAATAACTGTAGTCAACTAAAAGTGGAGGTATAATGATGTCAATATGGTAAACATTTAAGATATTTGAATTAATATGAATTAATGGAAGAGATGCACCAAAACATGTTGTAACCAGCTGATATACTTTTTTATAATATATACCTGTGTTTTGTTTTTGTTTTTTCTTTTGTTTTTCCTTTTTTTTCCTGCCCTGTTTTTTGTTCTTTTTGTCTTCTCTGTGTTTTGATTTTTTTTTCCCCCACTGGCGTGGGCATGTGTCCTTTAAGTAACAAAATAAAATAAAAAATTTAATTAAAAAAAAATAACAAAGAAATGTTAATGGATAATATTTAATAATACAAGCAGGTGTGTTTTACTAGTAAAAATAAAATGGACAGAAGCGTGGGTAAAGTTACGGCAGATTTATTGAGACTGGAAAAAAGAAATAATGCCAGTAGGTGGCTGTGTCCCTAAAATCTTATTAAATGAAAATGGTGGTATAGTGACAGCAAAATATATAAACTCTAAAATGTACAATTTAAACTGTATGAAATATATGGGATTGTGGAAGAAACGCACGAAATGTACCTGTAACAAATGGATACGCTTTTTGCAAGATGTAATGAAAGATGATTCTTGTGTGTGTGTGTTCTTCATTAATAAACACAATAAAAACTTTTTTAAAAAAAGAACACAATGATTTCCCAACATCACAGTTAGAGGCAGGAATGGCAGCAGCAATTTATCCCACCGTCCCTGTGACTAATAGACGAAATAACAGAAAGGCTGAATGTAGCTGACCCTGAATAAATTGAAGAGAGGGAAAACTGCTTGCCACTCTCTTCTTCCAGGATGGTTTTTTTCTTAGATGCCAAGGAAGAGTTGAGGGTAGTGACTGGCCCAAACCACCCACTTTGCATTCATGCCAGGTGTAGAAAACAGGATCCAAGCTAATCCACTCCTAGGGCAATAACAAACCAAAATCCTCTATTAACTTTCAGGAGACACCTTCATGCAAGAAAATAAGTAAGCATCGCCTGCACGAAGGGGCCCCTCGATTGGGACACATGAACCAATGAGAAGTCAGGAAAGGAGGAGGAGGAGCAAACCATGCAAATAAGTCCTGGGGGAAAAACAGGGTTGATGTAAGAAGCCCCCCAATAAAAGGTACCTGCGTTAACACAGGATCTCAATCACCAGAAGCCCAAGAAGGACTACAACATGTTGGGAGCGTCTCTCATTGTCCTTCTGGGGATCTGGTGCACAGGTGAGTGAAAGACCACCCACTACAAGAACCTTCCCAAGTAAGGACCCCAAGAACACAAACTTAGACCATTATTCTTTTCCCAGGATGCAGTTCCAATCCTACAGTGATTCAGGAATCCTCCATGTCACCTTCCCTAGGACAGACGGTCAAACTCTCTTGTTCCCTGAGCAGTGGAGAAGTAACATCTTATCCCCAATCATGGTATCGACAGAAAGAAGGAGGTCCTCCCACATTCCTTTATTATTACTACAGCAGTGCAAGTGCCGGCTCTGGTGATCTCAGCCGCTTCTCTGCCTCCAAGGAAAGCAGCCAAAATAAATGGTATTTGACCATCCGGGATGTCCAGCCAGGAGACGAGGCTGATTATTACTGTGGTGTGTGGTATGGTGCTAGTAATGTGTTCCACAGTGATACAAGCCTATGAGGAACTGAGACAAAAACCTCTACTACAAGGAGGAGCACTCGCAGAGTCATAAGGCTGTGAGAAAAACCCTAAAGGAAGTTCTAAAATATGTTTTAACAGTCATTAACAAGTTATCCTAATCTGTTTTGCTCATCACTATTCTACAATGAGATTTGGATTGCACAAGACACGTTGATTCGTTCTTTAAAAAGGATAAAAAACAAGTGATTCTAATCTCTTTTGCTCATCACAACTCTACAATGAAATTTATTCCAATCTGTGGATTCTCAAATAATCATATACATCTTATTTCTGTCTATCCATTTATTGTGTATGTGTGTCTGTTTGTGTGTGTCTGTGTCTGTGTCTGTGTGTGTGTGTGTGTTTGTGTGTGTGTCCCTCACTCTCTCTGACTCTCTCTCTTTCTCTCACTTTCTCTCTGACTCTGTCTCTCTGTCTGTCTGTCTCTCTGTGTGTGTCTGTCTCTCTCTCTGTCTCTATCTGTCTCTCTTTTTGTGTCTCTCTCTCGCTCACTCTCTCGCTGGCTCTCTCTCACTCTCTCACTCTCTCTGACACACACACTCACATCTGCCTATGCAAACACAGAGAACACTTCAATTTGGTGAAGATAAAGCAATGCTATAGTCAAATCTGATGGCGTCTAAACAAAACCAATTCTCTAAGTCTCTGTGTAAGAGAAGCAAAAGTTTCTCGTGATTCAAAGGCTGGATTTGACTTGGAGCAACTCCTTAACCCTTGAAAACAATGATTTCCCAACATCACAGTTAGAAGCAGGAATGGCAACAGCCTTTTTTCCCACCGTCCCTGTGACTAATAGATGCAGAACGGAGTGGGGGGAGCCCAGATTCCAGGGGGTTAAAAGGGAAGGTGGCACTCTCCCAATCTGAGTTTCCCAAAATGCTCCACAGGTGGAAATGCTGTGGAGCCAAAGGTGATGGTAAATCTACTCCCTTGAAACAACGCAGCGTAAAAACTCATGGATTTTGCTGTCCTTAGAGAATGGCTTGGTGTTTTCCTGTGGTTTCAGCTTCAAACGTTCAGCTTCAAAAAAGCTCAGCTTCAAAAGTTATGTGGTTTCACAGTAGTAGACACTTAGGAAAATCCCATGTATCTCTGGGGAGTTCATAATTTCACACTGCTGTGATCCTGTTGTTTTCTGTTCCTTTCATTGAAGAAAGAAAGAAAGAAAGAAAGAAAGAAAGAAAGAAAGAAAGAAAGAAAGAAAGAAAGGAGGGAGGGAGGGAGGGAGGGAGGGAGGGAGGGAGGGAGGGAGGGAGGGAGGGAGGAAGGAAGGAAGGAAGGAAGGAAGGAAGGAAGGAAGGAAGGAAGGAAGGAAGGAAGGTCTGTCCTGCAATGCCAGCTTTCAAATTATTTAATATTTTAATTTCAATATGCAGAGGAAGCTGTTTCGTAGGTAGAGAGGTTGATAGGTTGATAAATGATGGAAGATGAGAGTGAAACACAGAGACAGAGAGATGATGATGACGATGACGATGATGATGATGATGATGATGATGATGAATGGTTGGATGGATGAGAGCAAGAGAGAGACAGAGAGAGACAGAGATACAGAGGATGGATGGATGGATGGATGGATGGATGGATGGATGGATGGATGGATGGATGGATTCCTTGAAGAATTTGGTCAGCCTACTCAATTTTCTGCAATTCCAAAATGAGAAAAATCAGACCTTTTTTATTACCAAATACTGTCCAGTTTATCAAAATCATTTTATAGGACACACCTGCACAGGCTCCCAAGAAATCCATCTTTGGCTATGAATATCTTTGTACGATACTATACAATTCGATAGTAATATCCTTTATTTGAGGGACGTGGTGGCTCAGTGACTAAGGTGCTGAGCTTGTCAATCTGAAAGATTTGGTGGGAAGGTAACAGCATTCTGTACACCTTCAGCATTTGGTTATGCCAGCCATATGACCACGGAGACCTCTTCGGACAACGCTGGCTCTTCATCTTTGAAATGGAGATGTGCACTGCCCCCTAGAGTTGGGAACGACTAGCACATTTGTGCGAGCGGAACCTTTACCTTTATCCTTTATTTTTTTGAAAAATTGTATTGATAAGGTGGGCAGATTGGCTATATATATTCACAAATGTTCATTTCATGATTTCAACTTTGGACTATATATACTCTAAAAATGTTTATTTGATGGGTTTTTTCCTTTAAAAAGATCTTTTCTGTTTGTCTTCTGCTAAGCCAAAGGCGTTTATTCCCCAGGGACTATTTTTAGTATCTGGGTACCAGAAGACTTTTTCACTTCCGTTTTTCTTCCTAAGTGGCTTATGACCATTAGAAATAGCCTTCACTTCTGAGCTCCACTAGCAGCTGTGAGCCTTTTTTTAAAAAAAAAAATCCTTGCCATTTGTAATCCTCTGTTTTATTTCGGGGAAGACCAAAGATGTAAACTCTCCTTGGCATCTCTTTGGTTCTGCTGCCATCTTCAGGATCTCTCCACCACAGGAAAAATATTGAGATGAGCATGTAATACTATTCAGAACCATCAGATGGAGATGTGAACCAAGCTTTCAAGAAACTGCATTCAGTTTTGGTCGCCACAATGTCAAAAAGATGTGGAGACTCTAGAAAGAGCGCAGAGAAGAGCAACAAAGATGATTAGGGGACTGGAGACTAAAACATATGAAGATCAATTGCATTACCTAGGTATGTCTAGTTTACTGAAAAGAAGGACTAGGGGAGACATGATAGCAGTGTTCGAATATCTCAGTGGCTGCCACAAAGAAGAGGGAGTCAAGGTATTCTCCAAAGCACTTGAGTGTAAAACAAGAAGCAATGGGTGGAAACTAATCAAGGAGAGAAGCAACTTAGAACTGAGGAGAAATTTCCTGACAGTGAGAACAATTAGTGGAACAGAAGTTGACTCCAGAAGTTGTGAATGCCCCCACCCTGGAAGTTTTAAAGAAGATGTTGGATAACCATTTGTCTGAAATTGTATAGGGTTTCCTGCCTAGGCAGGGGGTTGGACTAGAAGACCTCCAAGGTCCCTTCCAACTCTGCTATTGTATTGTATAAACTGTTTGCTGCTTCATATCCATAGGAGAACTAGAAGGAGAACGATTAGGGTGACATGACAGCCGTCTTCCAATATCTTGGGGGCTACTACGAAGAAGAAGGAGTCAGCCTATTCTTCAAAGCACCTGAAAGCAGAACAAAAAGCAACGGATGGAAACTAATCTGGGAGCTAAGCGTCAATGTTCGCTGTTAACAGCGTTGCTAAAAATAAAAAAGCACTGAACACCAGAACACCTAGACATAAGGACAGTTTTTCCCCCATTGCAATCACTCTGCTTAACAACTAATTTCCACAATACTGTCAAATAATTTACTAAGACTGTGTTACTATTATTCTTTTCTTCCTTACTAGTATTTATCTCTTTCCACTTATGACTATAACCATGTTCCTTCTATCTTTCAATTTCTATTGTTTTTATTTGTTTCCTAATACGATGTGATAGCCTATTAGTAAGCTATGACTATCCCTAAGTGGTGTATCTTTTTATTCTTGATGAATGTATTTTATTCTGCTTATGTACACTGAGATTAAACGCACAAAGACAAATTCCTTCTGTGTCCAATCCAGTGGTGGGTTCTGGATCCCATTGTAATGGGGCCCGGCATGCACCACATGAACGGGCACAGTGCGCGAGTGCGTCCATGCATACTTACCTCTTGCGACGCCTCCGGGAGGCTCCAGCTGCTCGCCGGAGCATTGCACAGGTGTTGTGTGCTCTGTGCGCGGAAGCGCCAAAGAGTTCAAATATCGGGTGGGTCAGCGGGCCCTCCAGAGCTCCGTACCGGAACAGTACCCGGTGCTCCGGGAAGGCACCGGAACGCCCGTACCAGGGCATACCGCCTGCAACTGGTCCAATCACACTTGGCCAATAAAGAATTCTATTCTGTTCTATTCTATTCTTATTCATTCATTTCTATATTCTATTCTATTCTTATTCGTTCTATTCTATTCTATTCAATTCTACTCTATTCTACTCTACTCTACTCTTCTCTTCTATGTTCCAACCCCACATCAGTTGACTAAATCCAAATCCCAAATGAGATGCAATCATCTTCATTGTCTGATCCATAGACTTGTCTCTATGCTTGTTGTGATGCTTCAGTCCCTCCTAACACAACAAAGCATTCCATAATTGCTCTTCAGTGATCAAGACATCAAAAATATGTCTCACTAGAGAGAGAGAAGCAGCCAGAATGAGAAGCAGCCAACCAAATTCGGGGGAGAAGCATTCAACCTCAATATCTCAGGAGCCATTCAAGTAGCATCTCATTAACATGAAGGAGGAGTTTTACTTCTCCACCAAAACAAGCAAGACGGATATAAAAGACAAGGACGCAGAATATCCTCTCCATGGTGGATCTATTTACTGTTCTTCTGGGTCACCAAACTTCATCAATATGTCCTGGGCTCTTGTCCTTAGCCTCTTAGTAGTGTGGGGCGAAGGTGAGATCATGTTACGTGGAATTTCTCCCCAAGGACCACAACTCATGATCGGAACGCTTGTGAAACTTTTCTCTTGTTTTCTTCTAGGAGCAACTTCGCAAAGTCTGGTGTCTCAACCTCCATCAGCCTCAGTGTCCCCAGGAAACACGGTGAAACTCGCCTGCACCTTGGGCAGTAGCATCAGTATTGGAAGCTACAGGATATACTGGTACCAGCAGAAGCCTCTGAGCTCTCCACGTTTTCTCTTGCACTTCCACACAGATTCTGACAAGGGACAAGGTTCTGGAGTCCCTTCTAGATTCTCTGGTTCCAAAGAAACCTCCACCAATAGTGGTTATTTAACCATTTCTGGAGTTCTGGCTGAAGACGAGGCTGATTATTACTGTGCTATCTGGTACAGCAGCACGTTTCACAGTGATATCTTCTGATGGAGAAATGAGACAAAAACTCTCCTTCCCTTTGAAAATAACTACAGTATTTTTCAGAGTATAAGACGCACCAAGATTTTGAAGAGGCAATTCTTTTTTAAAAAATATTTGCGCTCTGCGGACCTCCCCAAAATGGCCAGTTTTTCATGAAAACGGGCTTGTTTTTTCCAAAAAATGGCATGCATCGCTTTTAGGGGGCTTGTAGAGTACTCCAGGGGCTGGGGGGAGGGCAAAGATGAGCCAAAAACAACCCATTTTTCACTCATTCTTGCCCTCCCCAGCCCCCAGCAGCACTCTGGAAGCCTCCTAAAGGCGATGCATGGTCATTTTTGCAAAGGGGGCGGGGTTTCAGGAGGCAAAAAATGCTGTATTCAGTGTATAAGACGCACCCAGATTTTCACCCTCTTTTTTGAGGGAAAAAGGTGCGTCTTATACTCCGAAAAATATGGTATGTATCTTGTTTTCCCATACCACAAAAACGCATGCCAACCTAGTTGCACATCATGTCCCTCCAATGTCAATAACCATGTTTTCCTCAAGGTAATCCAGTTTTTCATCGATGACAGTGCCGCTGTTTCATAATATATTTTCCAGTTTCGGAATCCGAACCCTCCTCTAATTCTTGTAATCTTGCAGCATTTTTATGTTAATTCTTGTCTGTCTTGTGCTAATTTCGCTATTATTTTATTAAGAGTTTCAAAATATTTTTTCTCTAACTTTATCGGCATCGTTTGAAATAAAAACAGCAATCTTGGTAATATATTAATATTAATTGTGGCTATTTTACCCTTTAAGGATAATTGTAGATTTTTCCATATCTCCGACTCTAACTCAATTTGTCTCCTTCTCATTTTTATGGCCTGTTGCTTCTGAGTAAACCCTTGAAGCCCATTCAAGATCTTCTCTCTCTCAACCAGGTTGGGATTCAACCGGTTCGGACCAGTTTGGGCGAACCGGATGTTAATTTTAATCTGGTTCATTGAACCAGTAGTTACAAGGACCGGCTGACCCTTCACACCCCACTCCACCCCTCCCAGGAGTGTCCATGCAGCCCATTCATCATGCCAGGTAAGTGCAGGGCCCACCCGGAGGCTCTGGGAGAGGGAAAGATGAGCCTACCGGAAATACCGGAAGTCCAGAAATTGGTCTGTTTCCAGCCTCCAGAGCCCAGGAGAGGCCATTTTTGCTCTCCCAGAGGCTGAGGAAATACCTCCAGAGCCTCAGGAGGGCAAAAACACCCTAGCAGCTCTCCAAGCCAGATAAGGTCTGTGACTGTAAATCCTCACTTGAAAGACTTTGCTGGATGGGAATGAGCAGAATTCATAGTCAATTCATAAAAGGGTTTTTTTGTCGGGACAAGGATTTGCTTCATGCTCTTGGGAAGCCCCGGTCAGAGAACAGAGAGAGACGAGATGGTGATCAGGTCAGATTCAGCACTGATTAGACAGTAGGGAAGATTAGATAAGAACCTCCTACTCAGCAGAAGTCGGCAGACCTCTAGCAGCTGGGGGAACCTCCGTTCTTCATGGCAAATCATTGTCTTGCCAGTTCTGGTCCAGTTCCTTCAGGGGAAACAAAGCAGTTGAGAACTAATCAAGGAAATAAAACCTCGACAATGCTGACAGCAGATACCCTGAGAGTCACCACAAGTGTGAGGAGCGTTCAACCCAAAATTCTGCCTTTAAGCATCTGAAGAGAATTCAAGCAGCACCTGATTGGCATAGAGGAGGAGCTGAAAGTCTCCACCACCTCATGCAAGCAAGGTATAAAGGACAACAACATGCAAGATATTCTCCAGTGTGAATCTTTTTGGTTTCTTGTCTCCATTTGGGCCACCCGACTACATCACCATCATGTTCTGGGCTTCATTTCTGAGCTTCTTGGTATTGTGGGGCACAGGTGAGGTCCAAGTACAGAATAAGAGAGTTGGAAGTGACCTTGGATGTCTTCTAGTCCAACTCCCTGCTCAAGCAGGAGATCCTATGTCATTCTGGACAACTGGCTGTGCAATCATTTCTTGAAAACCTCCAGTGATGGAGCATTCACAACTTATGGAGGCAAGCCATTCATGAGGATGATTCATTGTTCTCACCGATAGGAAATTTCTCCTTACTTCTAGATTGAATATCTCTTTGACCAGCTTCCATCCATTGCTGCTTCTCCTCCCTCAGGTGCTTTGGAAAATAGACTGGCACTCTCTTCTCCATGACGGTCCCTTAAGTACTGGAAGAATGCTATCATGTCACCCCTAGTCCTCGTCTTCATGCTCATCTGCCCAGAGACACTGCAACTCACGGTCAACAATTTTCTCTATTTATTTTTCCAACGTCAACCTCACCAAGTGTGATGTCTCAACCTCCGTCAGCCTCAGTGTCCCCAGGAAACACGGTGAAACTCGCCTGCACCTTGGACAGTGGCATCAGTATTGGAAGCTACAGGATACGTTGGTCCCAGCAGAAGACTTCAAGTCCTCCACGTTTTCTCTTGCACTTCTGCACAGATTCTGACAAGGGACAAGGTTCTGGAGTTCCTTCTAGATTCTCTGGTTCCAAAGAAACCTCCACCAATATTGGTTATTTAACCGTTTCTGGAGTTCTGGCTGAAGACGAGGCTGATTATTACTGTGCTATCTGGCACAACGATAAGTTCCACAGTGATATCTTCTAATGAAGAAGTGAGACAAAAACCTCCCGTCTCTACAGCTGGTAGCTTCTAAAAAGCAAAATCTCACCTTGGGTTTTTCTTTCTTCAGCTTCAGACCTATCTCCAGCAACTAAAAGTTTTTCTGTTTGATTTTCTAATTCAGTTCTAGCCCTTTCTTACATTTTCCCATATTATCAGCTGCCCAGAATCGCTGTTATCAGTGAGATGGCTGGCATAGAAATGGAATGAATAAGTAAAATAACAGGATAATAGAATTGGAGGAGACCTTGGAGGTCTTCTAGTCCAACCCCCTGCTCATGCAGAAGCCCCTATACTTACAACATTGTGGACAAATGGCTATCCAACTTTTTCTTAAAAGCCTCCAGTGTTGGGGCATTCACAACTTCAGGAGGCAAACTGTTCCACTGATTAATTGTTCTCACGGTTAGGAAATTCCTCCTTAGTTCTAGGTTGGTTCTCTCCTTGATTAGTTTCCACCCATTGCTTCTTGTTTTGTTTTGGAGAATAGGATTGTTAGGAATATAATTCTAACGGTTGGGTTGGCAATATATAAATCATATAGCAATGCTATACTTGTTTCTTTAAATCATACTGCAAAATGTGATTGGTTGCTGTATTCCTCAATCGGCCATAAGAGGGAGTCATAATGACTGTTAGCTCTCTATTTGTTAGATGCTGGTCTGATCTGATCTGAGTGTTTTTGGAAGCTGGAAGTGCCATGAGCTGAACTGATTATATGATACTGGATTATGTTATTTGGATTATCCCTTAACTGAAAGACATTGATGACTGACTGTCTTATCCGTGTATGACTTGGACTGTTTGATGGACTCTGATACCTCTATTTCCACAAAAGTAAAAGCCTATTTAAACTGCAGTGTCTCTGTATGCTGGTTTGTGTGTTCTCCAACAATGCTTCTCTGAATGTACTTGCTCTCCCAATGGGGAGCTTACCTAACAACATCCCAAGGATAAGTTGAGTGAATAATGAATGCCACAAACTTGCTTCCATTCTTTAAAAAGGATAAAAAACAAAAGTGATTCTAATCTGTTTTGCTCATCATAACTCTACAATGAAATTCATTCCAATCTGTGGATTCTCAAATAATCATATTTATCTTCTGTCTGTCCATCCATTTATCCTGTTTGTGTGTGTTTGTGTTTGTGTGTTTCTTTCACTGTCTCTGACTCTCTCTCTGTGTCTCTCTCACTTTCTCTCTGTCTCTCTTTCTGTGTGTGGGTGTGTGTCTGTCTGTCTGTGTATCTATCTGGCTCTCTCCGTGTATGTCCCTCTCTCTTACTTGCTCGCTCGCTGGCTCTCTCTCGCTCTCTCACTCTCTGACACACACAATCAAATCTGCCCATGCAAACACAGACACACTCCAATGTGGTGAAGATAAAGCAATGCTTTAGTCAAATCTGATGGCGTCTAAACAAAACCGATTCTCTAAGTCTCTGTGTAAGAGGAGCAAAAGTTTCTCGTGATTCAAAAGCTGGATGTGACTTGGAAACAACTCCTTAACCCTTGAAAACAAGGATTTCCCAACATCACTGTTAGAAGCAGGAATGGCAGCAGCGTTTTATCCCACCGTCCCTGTGACCAATAGATGAAATAACAGAAAGGCTGAATGTAGCTGACCCTGAATAAATTGAGGAGAGGGAGAACTGCTTGCCACTCTCTTCTTCCAGGATGGTTTTTTCTTAGATGCCAAGGAAGATTTGAGGGTAGAGACTGGTCCAAACCACCCACCTTGCGTCCATGCCAGGTGATGGAGAAGTGAGACAAAAACTCTCCTTCCCTTTGAAAATAACTACCACATTTTTCAGAGTATAAGACGCACCAAGATTTTGAAGAGGCAAATTTTTTTTTAAAGTTTTTGGGCTCGGCAGACCTCCCCAAAATGGCCCGTTTTTTACGAAAATGGGCTTGTTTTTTCCAGAAAAGGGCATGCATAGCTTTTAGGAGGCTGTTACAGTTCCCCAGGGGTTGGGGGAGGGCAAAAATGAGCAAAAAACAAGCCATTTTGACTTCTACGGAGTTTTATGATCGCTCGAGCAGAGTTAAGCGAGGGTTAAATGCCTAAAAAATCATGAGGTAGGTGAGGCACACAGTTCTTCTCCCTCATAGTAGAGGGCGTTCGTTCTTCCTGTGACTCGACGCTACGCCTCTTCCCTTTTTCTTTCCTTTTTCTCTACTACAAAGAGGAGGAGGAGTCGCAGAGTCCGAAGGCTGTGAGGAAAACCCTAAAGGAAGTTCTAAAATATGTTTTAACAGTCATTAACAAGTTATCCTAATCTGCTTTGCTCATCACAATTCTACAATGAGATTTGGATTACACAAGACACGCTGATTCATCCTTTAAAAAGGATAAAAAACAAGTGATTCTAATGTGTTTTGCTCATCACACTACAATGAAATTCATTCCAATCTGTGGATTCTCAAATAATCATATATATCTTCTGTCTGTCCATCCATTTATCCTGTGTGTCTGTGTATGTGTGTGTCCCTCACTCTCTCTGACTCTCTCTGTCTTTCTCTCACTTTCTCTCTGACTCTGTCCCTCTGTCTGTCTGTCTCTCTCTCTCTCTCTTTGTGTGTGTCTCTCTCACTCACTCTCTCGCTGGCACTCTCTTACTCTCTCACTCTCTTTGACACACATACTCACATCTACCCATGCAAACACACACACACACACTCCAATGTGGTGAAGATAAAGCAATGCTATAGTCAAATCTGATGGCGTCTAAACAAAACCGATTCTCTAAGTCTCTGTGTAAGAGGAGCAAAAGTTTCTTGTGATTCAAAGGCTGGATTTGACTTGGAGCAACTCCTTAGCCCTTGAAATCAATGATTTCCCAACATCACAGTTAGAGGCAGGAATGGCAGCAGCGTTTTATCCCACCGTCCCTGTGACTAATAGATGAAATAACAGAAAGGCTGAATCTAGCTGACCCTGAATAAATTGAGGAGAGGGAGAACTGCTTGCCACTCTCTTCTTCCAGGATGGTTTTTTTCTTAGATACCAAGGAAGAGTTGAGGGTAGTGACTGGCCCAAACCACCCACCTTGCCTCCATGCCAGGTGTAGAAAACAGGATCCAAGCTAATCCTCTCCTAGGGCAATAAGAAACCAAAATCCTCTACTAACTTTCAGGAGACACCTTCATGCAAGAAAATAAGTAAGCATCGCCTGCACGAAGGGGCCCCTCGATTGGGACACATGAACCAATGAGAAGTCAGGAAAGGAGGAGGAGGAGCAAACCATGCAAATAAGCCTTGGGGAAAAAACAAGGTTGATGTAAGAAGCCCCCCAATAAAAGGTACTTGCGTTAACATAGGATCCCAATCACCAGAAGCCCAAGAAGGTCTACAACATGTTGGGAGCATCTCTCATTGTCCTTCTGGGGCTCTGGTGCACAGGTGAGTGAAAGACCACCCAGTACAAGAACCTTCCCAAGTAAGGACCCCAAGAACACAAACTTAGACCATTATTCTTTTCCCAGGATGCAGTTCCAATCCTACAGTGATTCAGGAATCCTCCATGTCACCTTCCCAAGGACAGACGGTCAAACTCTCTTGTTCCCTGAGCAGTGGACAAGTAACATCTTATGACCAATCATGGTATCGACAGAAAGAAGGAGGTCCTCCCACATTCCTTTATTTTTACTACAGCAGTGCAACTGCCGGCTCTGGTGATCTCAGCCGCTTCTCTGCCTCCAAGGAAAGCAGCCAAAATAAATGGTATTTGACCATCAGGGATGTCCAGCCAGGAGACGAGGCTGTTTATTACTGTGGTGTGTGGTATGGTCCTAGCAGTGCGTTCCACAGTGATACAAGCCTATGAGGAACTGAGACAAAAACCTCCAAATCAAGAAGAAGAAGAGCCAAAGGTGATGGTAAATCTACTCCCTTGAAACAAGGCAGTGTGAGACTCATGGGTTTTGCTGTCCTTAGAGAATGGCTTGGTGTTTCCTGTGGTTTAAGCTTCAAACGTTCAGCTTCAAAAAAGCTCAGCTTCAAAAGTTATGTGGTTTCACAGTAGTTATAGTTCACTTAGGAAAATCTCATGTATCTCAGGGGAGTTCATAATTTCACACTGCTGTGATCCTGTTGTTTTCTGTTCCTTTCATTGAAGAAAGAAAGAAAGAAAGAAAGAAAGAAAGAAAGAAAGAAAGAAAGAAAGAAGGGAGGGAGGGAGGGAGGGAGGGAGGGAGGGAGGGAGGGAGGGAAGGAAGGAAGGAAGGTAGGTAGGTCTGTCCTGCAATGCCAGCTTTCAAATTATTTAATATTTTAATTTCAATATGTAGAGGAAGCTGTTTCATAGGTAGATAGGTTGATAGGTTGATAAATGATGGAAGATGAGAGTGAAACACAGAGACAGAGAGAGGTGATGATGATGATGATGATGATGATGATGAAGAAGAAGAAGAAGAAGAAGAAGAAGAAGAAGAAGAAGAAGAAGAAGAAGAAGAAGAAGAAGAAGGATGGATGGATGGATGGATGGATGGATGGATGGATGGATGGATGGATGGATGGATGGATGGATTCCTTGAAGAATTTGGTCAGCCTACTCAATTTTCTGCAATTCAATAATGAGAAAAATCAGACCTTTTTTATTACCGAATACTGTCCAGTTTATCAAAATCATTTTATAGGACACACTTGCACAGGCTCCCAAGAAATCCATCCTTTACCTACGAATATCTTTGTACGATACTATACAATTCGATAGTAATATCCTTTATTTGAGGGACGTGGTGGCTCAGTGGCTAAGATGCTGAGCTTGTCAATCAGAAAGATTTGGTGGGAAGGTAACAGCGTTCTGTACACCTTCAGCATTTGGTTATGCCAGCCACTTGACCACAGAGACGTCTTCGGACAACACTGTTCTCCATCTTTGAAATGGAGATGTGCACTGGCCCCTAGAGTTGGGAACAACTAGCACATATGTGTGAGGGGAACCTTTACCTTTATCCTTTATTTTTTTAAAAAATTGTATTGATAAGGTGGTCAGATTAGCTATATATTCACAAATGTTCATTTCATGATTTCCACTTCGGGCTATATATAGTCACAGATGTTTATTGATGGGTTTTTTCCTTTAAAAAGATTTTTCTGTTTGTCTTCTGCTAAGCCAAAGGTGTTTATTCCCCAGGGACTATTTTTAGTATCTGGGTAGCAGAAGACTTTTTCACTTCCGTTTTTCTTCCTAAGTGGCTTGGGAGCATTAGAAATAGCCTTCACGTCTGAGCTCCATTAGTAGCTGTGAGCCTTTTTTTAAAAAAAAAATCCTTGCCATTTTTAATTCTCTGTTTTATTTGGGGGGAAAACCAAAGATGAAAACTGTGCTTGGCATCTCTTTGGTTCTGCTGCCATCTTCAGGATCTCTCCACCGCAGGAAAAAAATTGAGATTAGCATGTAATACTATTCAGAACCATCAGATGGAGATGTGAACCAAGCTTTCAAGAAACTGCATTCAGTTTGGGTCGATGTCAAAAAGATCTGGAGACTCTAGAAAGAGTGCAGAGAAGAGCAACAAAGATAATTACAGGACTGGAGACTAAAACATATGAACATCGGTTGCAGGAACTGGGTATGTCTAGTTTCATGAAAAGAAGGACTAGGGGAGACATGATAGCAGTCTTCCGATATCCCAGGGGTTGCCACAAAGAAGAGGGAGTCAAGCTATTCTCCAAGGCACCTGTGGGTAGAACAAGAAGGAATGGGTGGAAACTAATCAAGGAGAGAAGCAACTTAGAACTGAGGAGAAATTTCCTGACAGTGAGAACAATTAATCAGTGGAACAGAAGTGGACTCCAGAAGTTGTGAATGCCCCAACCCTTGAAGTCTTTAAGAAGATGTTGGATAGCCATTTGTCTGGAATAGTATAGGGTTTCCTGCCTAGGCAGGGGGTTGGACTAGAAGACCTCCAAGGTCCCTTCCAGCTCTGCTATTGTATTGTATAAGCTGTTTGCTGCTTCATATCCATAGGAGGACTAGAAGGAGAACAATTAGGGCGACATGACAGCAGTCTTCCAATGTTAAAAATTGGAAAACAAAAAAAGCACTGCACACCAGAACACCTAGACATAAGGACAGTTTTTCCCCCATTGCAATCACTCTGTTTAACAACTATTGTTTTTATTTGTTTCCTAATACGATGTGATAGCCTATTAGTAAGCTATGACTATCCCTAAGTGGTGTATCTTTTTATTCTTGATGAATGTATTTTATTCTCCTTATCTACACTGAGATTATACGCACAAAGGCAAATTCCTTCTGTGTCCAATCCAGTGATGGGTTCTGGATTCCATTGTAATGGGGCCAGGCGTGCACCACATGAATGGGCACAGTGCGCGAGCACATGCATGCATACTTACCTCTTGTGACGCCTCCGCAAGGCTCCGGAAGCGCCAAAGAGTTCAAACATAGGTAAGGAGCTCAGGCGGTCAGCGGGGCCTCCAGAGCACTGTACCGGAACAGTACCGGGTGCTCCGGGTAGGCACCAGTATGCCCGTACCAGGGCATACCGCCTGCAACTGGTCCAATCACACTTGGCCAATAAAGAATTCTATTCTATTCTATTCTGTTCTTATTCATTCTATTCTATTCTATTCTAATTCATTCTATTCTATATTATATTCTTATTCATACTATTCTATTCTATATTCTATTCTATACTTATTCATTCTATTCTATTTTATATTCTATTCCATTCTATTCTTATTCATTCTATTCTATTCTTATTCGTTCTATTCCATTCTATATTCTATTCTATTCTATATTCTATTCTATATTCTATATTCAATTCTTCTTCATTCTATTCTATTTTATATTCTATTCTATTCTTATTCGTTCTATTCCATTCTATATTCTATTCTATATTCTATTCTATATTCTATATTCAATTCTTCTTCATTCTATTCTATTTTATATTCTATTCTATTCTTATTCATTCTATTCTACCCTATTCTATTCTATTCTTATTCATTCTATTCTATTCTATATTCTGTTCTATTCTTATTCATTCTATTCGATATTCTATTCTATATTCTATATTATTCTTATTCATTCTATTCCATTCTATATTCTATTTTATTCTATATTCTATTCTATTCTATATTCTATTCTTATTCATTCTATTCTATTCTTCATTCTATTCTTATTCATTCTATTCTATTCTATATTCTATTCTATTCTTATTCATTCTATTCTACTCTATTCTATTCTATTCTTATTCATTCTATTCTATTCTATATTCTGTTCTATTCTTATTCATTCTATTCTATCCTATTCTACTCTTCTCTTCCCTTCTATGTTCCAACCGCACGTCAGTTGACTAAATCCAAATCCCAAATGAGATGCAGTCATCTTCATTGTCTGATCCATGGACTAGTCTCTATGCTTGTTGTGATGCTTCATATGTGATGCTTCTAACACAACAAAGCATTCCATAATTGTTCTTCAGTGATCAAGACATCAAAAATATATGTTTCACCAGAGAGAGAGAAGCAGCCAGAATGACAAGCAGCCAACCAAATTAGGGGGAGAAGCATTCAACCACAATATCTCAGGAGCCATTCAAGTAGCATCTCATTAACATGAAGGAGGAGTTTTTCTTCTCCACCAAAACAAGCAAGATGGATATAAAAGACAAGGACACACAATATCCTCTCCATGGTGGATCTATTTACTGTTCTTCTGGGTCACCAAACTTCATCAATATGGCCTGGGCTCTTTTCCTTAGTCTCTTGGTAGTGTGGGGCAAAGGTGAGATCATGTTACGTGGAATTTCTCCCCAAGGACCACAACTCATGATCGGAACACTTGTGAAACTTTTCTCTTGTTTTCTTCTAGGAGCAACTTCGCAAAGTCTGGTGTCTCAACCTCCGTCAGCCTCAGTGTCCCCAGGAAACACAGTGAAACTCGCCTGCACCTTGGACAGTGGCATCAGTATTGGAAGCTACAGGATACGTTGGTACCAGCAGAAGACTTCAGGTCCTCCACGTTTTCTCTTGCACTTCCAGACAGATTCTGACAAGGGACAAGGTTCTGGAGTTCCTTCTAGATTCTCTGGTTCCAAAGAAACCTCCACCAATACTGGTTATTTAACCGTTTCTGGAGTTCTGGCTGAAGACGAGGCTGATTATTACTGTGCTATCTGGCACAGCAGCACGTTTCACAGTGATATCTTCTAATGAAGAAGTGAGACAAAAACCTCCCGTCTCTACAGCTGGTAGCTTCTAAAAAGCAAAATCTCACCTTGGGTTTTTCTTTCTTCAGCTTCAGAGCTATCTCCAGCAACTAAAAGTTTTTCTGTTTGATTTTCTAATTCAGTTCTAGCCCTTTCTTACATTTTCTCATATTATCAGCTGCCCAGAATCGCTGTTATCAGTGAGATGGCTGGCATAGAAATGTAATGAATAAGTAAAATAACAGAATAATAGAATTGGAGGAGACCTTGGAGGTCTTCTAGTCCAACCCCCTGCACATGCAGAAGCCCCTATACTTACAACATTGTGGACAAATGGCTATCCAACATCTTCTTAAAAGCCTCCAGTGTTGGGGCATTCACAACTTCTGGAGGCAAATTGTTCCACTGATTAATTGTTCTCACAGTTAGGAAATTCCTCCTCAGTTTTAGGTTGGTTCTCTCCTTGATTAGTTTCTACCCATTGCTTCTTATCTTGTCTTCAAGTGTTTTGGAGAATAGGATTGTTAGGAATATAATTCTAACAGTTGGGTTGGCAATATATAAATCATATAGCAATGCTATACTTGTTTCTTTAAATCATACTGTAAAATGTGATTGGTTGCTGTTTTCCTCAATCGGCCATAAGAGGGAGTCATAATGACTGTTAGCTCTCTGTTTGTTAGATGCTGGGCTGATCTGATCTGAGTGTTGTGGAAGCTGGCTGTTAGAAAGTGCCGTGAGCTATTATAAGTTTTGCAACTGTTAGCAAACTTTGTGTACCGGACTGATTATATGATACTGGACTATGTTATTTGGATTATCCCTTAACTGAAAGACATTGATGACTGACTGTCTTATCCGTGTATGACTCGGACTGTTTGATGGACTCTGATATCTCTATTTCCACAAAAGTAAAAGCCTACTTAAACTGCAGTGTCTCTGTATGCTGGTTTGTGTGTTCTCCAACAACACTCTCACAACACTTCGCTGAACGTACTTGCTCTCCCAACGGGGAGCTTACCTAACAAGGATGACCTCCTCTTCTTTGTGGCAGGTCCTTAGATATAGGAACAACAAGTATTAAATTAATAATTCATCAATAATTCCTCCCCCAGAAATTCCTTGGTTACATCACAACCTTGTGATAACCTCAGCAATCCTCCACCCAAAATAGTTTTGAATATATGAGGTGTCTTTGGTGCTTCTATGCTTTGTTGTTTTCTTGAAGATGCTTCAAGGAAGGATGTGGTGGTTCAGTGCCTAAGAGGCTGAGCTTGTCGATCAGAAAGGTCAGCAGTTCGATGGTTTGAATCCTAGCACCACATAACAGAGTGATCTTCCGTTACTTGTCCCAGCTTCTGCCAACCTAGTAGTTCGAAAGCACATAAAAATGCAAGTAGAAAAATAGAGACCACCTTTGGTGGGAAGGGAATAGCATTCCGTGCGCCTTCGGAATTCAGTCATGCTGGCCACATTACTACTGAGATGTCTTCGGACAGCACTGGCTCTTTGGCTTTGAAACAGAGATGAGCACCGTCCCCTAGAGTCAGGAACGACTAGCACATATGTGCAACGGGAACCTTTTCCTTTTTACCTGGTGCTTTCTGGGCTTTGTGGTTTTCTTGAAGATGCTTCATTACCCATATTAAGTATCATCATCAGTGCTTGGGGAGGGGGGGACCTGATTCTGTTACTTAGTTTGGGTAATGAAATAACTACAAGAAAACAATCCAGTTCAGAGAGCACCAAGGACCCCTTATTTCAACCCTGAGTTACAAATATGTTTCTTTATTTGAACAATAGCTCAAGGCCCAAAGAAGAGATTGATAAAGAGAAAATGCTGTACATTTTCAGCCTTTACATCTAAAAAATGTGACTTAAAAACAGGTGGACATTGTTATTCATTGGATCCTGTTTCAGTCTCAACATAGATAAGGGAAGTTTGAAAATATCTACTTAAACACATTTTGCAAACTTCTGTTGATCATTTTGCCCTCACATGTGATGAAAACAAACACATAAAATCCAGAAGTCAAACTTGCAAAAAAAAAATATAGATAAGGAACAAGATACCAAGCATCATAGATAAGTTAAACCTTTTATCATAGTTAACAAATCGTGTATTTACTATTGGTTTTTTTTAAAGGCTTCTTAAAAATGTGAAGAACTCTGGACAATGGCACAATGAAGACATATCCTACAACAATGTTTGATTGAACTGGATGAAGACTGTTAGAAATAAAAGGAAGGAACATGCAGGTGGTATAGTTGATCAAAGTTAAAACAAGGTACATTTATCCTATGCTTGTTGAGCCACCAAACTGTATCAAGATGTTTTGAGTGAGCTTCATTCTCTATACTCTTTGAGGTTAGATAGTTAGTTAGTTTATTGGGCTTCCATTCCCTTGCAAACAAAATAAATTCTCAGTAATTCATATACAATAGAGGTAAAATAATCTGTCCATGGGAATCAGACAGTGTATAAATGTAACAAATCATTATAATATAACAAAACAAAACCTTTGATAAAGGAAAATGTCACCGGATAACACATTCAATCCAACTGACATTCTTTATTTAAAACATAAATAAATACATAAGGAGGAAAGCAACCAGATTGGCTTGTATATAGTCACAAATATTGATTTGATTAGTTTTTCTTTTAAGATCTTTTTTTCTTTTCTTTTCATTCTTTCTGTCTGTCTTTATTTCTTTCTTCTTTTCTTTCTTTCTTTTTTTCATTCTTCTGTCTTTCTTTGTTGTTGTTTTTTCTAACAAAAAGGTGTTATTCCCCCCCTGTGGCCATTTTTAGCATCTGTGTAACAAAAGACATTCTCACTTCTGTTTTTCCTTCTTAAGTGACTTGTGAGCATCAGAAACAGTTAGTAACCGGTCTTCACATCTCAGCTCTACTGGCAGACAAGCCTTTTCAAATCCTCTGTTTTGTTTGGCAGAGGAAGACAGAAAACCAAGCTGCCTTTCACATCTCTTTGGTTCTGCTGCCATCTTCAGGATTTTAAGAGTGTCGGTTGGTTGCAAAAAAAGACAGCGGGAAATTTAAGATGTGCATGCGACACCATTCAGTACCACCAGAGGGGGATGTGACCCAAGATATGAGCATGCTTTGACGCCCAGATTATGACTGAAAAACAATAGAAAAACCTAATTTTGCCAGCAGATGGTGAAATAGGTCAAGAAGACACCACTCAAGATGTTCAGTGCCCAAGAAGCTGCTTAAATAACGATGTAGAACAACAGTTCTACAGAGCAAGGGTCTCCAACCTTGGCAACTTTAAGACTTCTGGACCTCAACTGCAGAGGTGAAGTCCACAAGTCTTAGAGTTGCCAAGGTTGGAGACCCCTGTTGCAGAGGAATTACTGGGTCTCTCATTTGTAGTTCTATAACTGTCTGGTTTGATACAACCATCAAATAGTTCAGGGTTTTTAATTTAGCTCTTTCATGGTTGTTACATTGGCATCCTTTAGTCTCAAAAGACTATGGCATTGTGCTCTGGAAAGAGGTCAAACCTGGAGTGTCCTCTCCAGAGCACGAGGCCTGGGTAGATTAATATGGAGGATAGACTGTTACCCAAGCAGCAGATCCCCGCTCTCCACCTCGCTGAAATGGTCCATGGAACGGCAGAGCCAATACAATGGGTTCCAGCTTTGTCAAAGGAGTTACCAGAACATGGCTGTACACAGTCACGAACTGCTTCCGGGACTCCGGCTCTGGATTTTGCCTCAAGGTTGACTCCTGAAGCTTTTTCCAATAGTGGATAGAGCCACAAGGCAGTGGAGGTTTGTAATCAGAGTTTCCCTTCTCCTAGAAGATGATCCTGCCGCTTTATCTGCCATTGGGGGTGTAGAGCCCTCTTCCGCCTTCAAAACCCTTGACCGTCTTCTCCTGTACCCTGGAAAGGGGCCCTTACGAGGGGCTCCCAGCCGGGCCAGCTGGACCAAGGTTTTTTAAGAGGTGTTACTCCTCCATCACTCCCCCTTTGTCCTGGCTTGTGACAGGCAGAGCCTGGCTTCCCAAACGTTGGGCCCAGGATGGCGGGTTTCTTTTCACCTTAGTTTAACATTAACCACCAAAATCTCAGTTTAAGTAGAAACCAATCAATGTTTTGAAAGGAAATTATATTCCAAATCTAATCACTGGCGTTTCCCTACTACTGAACTTTTGGTGTGGTGTTTAAGTGAGAACTGTGTTTATTTATTTATGCTTTAACAATTTACTGAAAGTTACACATTTCTTTTTTCTGAAGTGTGTTGTGTTGTTCTTTGGGAACTATTGTTGTTCCAGGGAAATATAGGGGTGAAATCAACTTATCTTTGCTACCGATTCACAAATGTGAGTGCACCTTCCGCAGACACGCAGGACCTTCTGCGCATGCGCAAAGCATCAAAAATGGGATGTGATGATGTCCAGGTGGGTGGGTGGAGCCTGACGCCACCACCGCTACCGGTTCGCCCAAGCCAGATAGAACTGGCTGCATTTCACCACTGAATTTGTTTGTTTGTTTGTTTGTTTGTATGTATGTATGTATGCACAGTAGCAAAAACAAGATGGCAGTGCCTATGGCATTGCCAATAGAACTGGTTCAGGTGTTTGGGTGGCCAAGTTACTACCTACTTGGCTGAACCAGTTCGAACCGGTAGGAACCCACCTGTCAGCATTCCAAATATCATCCAGAATTAAATCAGAGTCCAAGGCATAGCTTCCATCAAAGTTCCAATTTAATAAGAGAGACATGTTGGTACAATCTGTGGAAAACCCGAATCTGAAAGCTTCCTGGGGTTCCCACCCAGTTAAAAGTTCAAGATCTTGTCCCCACACCCAAAAGTCCATCACACGGTCCAATCTTCCTCTGCCACGCTGGCATTTCCACCCATCTAGTTCCGGTCAGGTGCAGAGGTATGGAGACAAAGGATGACCTTGGGCTTCTAGAAAGGAATGTTTTATTTTGACAACAACACATTCTACAATTCTACTCCTTACTATTCCCCCTCCAAATTCCCCACTAATGAAACAGCATAGTAAAATGAGAGAGAGTATGGCAGGCCAAAGATCCTAAAAGGAATATGACTGCAGGCCTGACACCACTGTTGGTATGTATGTATGTATGTATAAATTCACCAAAGAGAGAAGCAACCTGGAATTAAGGAATTAAGGAGACATTTCTAACAGTGAGGACAATTAACCAGTGGAATAGCTTGCCTTCAGAAATCGTGGCGCTCCATCATTGGAGGTTTTGAAGAAGAGACTAGATAGTCACTTATCTGAAATGGTATAGATTCTCCTGTTTCAGCAGGGGGTAGACCAGAAGACCTCCAAGGTCCCTTCCAGTTCTATTCTATGCTATTCTATTCTAATTATTAATATATAACATCTTAATCAAATTGTTGTAAATATTAGCAAATGTATTATTATTATTATACATTGTATCACAGCAGCCAGTTGTTTCGCCAGATTTGGCATTGGTTACTAGTCAGAGGCCCCACCCAGGGGCCTAGGACGTCGTAACGTATTTTCGTAATATGCGTGCAGACCCAAGCAGTGCGGCTTTTTGCATTTGACTGATGGTGATTTGTCAATTTTTAACTGTTTCAAATGTAATTCCAGTGCTTTTGGAATAGCACCCAGTGTGCCAATTACCACTGGAATTACCACTGCTGGTTTGTGCCATAGTCCGTTGAATTTCGATTTTTAAGTCCTGGTATTTGCGATTTTTTCATGTTCCTTCTCGGCGACCCTGCTATCAACTGGTATTGCGATGTCTATGATTGTGACCTTATTTTTCTCAACCAGTGTGATGTCTGGTGTATTCTGCGCCAGTATTTGGTCCGTTGTATACGGAAATCCCACAAGATCTTGACCATCTGATTTTCGGTGACTTTTCAGGCTGATGTTCCACCAGTTTGTTGCTGTTTTAATATTATAATTTTTGCACAAATTCCAATGGATCATTTGTGCTACTGAATTGTGCCGCAATTTATAATCAGTCTGCTCAATTTTTTTACAGCAGCTGAGTATATGATCAACAGTTTTCATCAGCTTCTTTGCAAAGTCTGCATTTGGTATCATCAGAGGATTTTTCGATTTTGGCCTTAATGGCATTTGTGCGGATAGCTTGTTCTTCCGCAACCAGGATTAGTGACTCTGTTTCTTTCTTTAATGTACCTGTTGTTAACCATAACCAAGTTTGTTCACTGTCCACTTTATCTTTATTTTTTCCAGAAATTGGCCATGCAGTGCTTTGTTCTGCCAACTCTCCATTCTTGATTTTATCACATCTTTTCTGTATTCTTGTTTCGTCTGTTGGGCCTTCAGTAGATTTTTGTTCTTTACTTCGATTAATAGATGTTCTTGACTTTCTTTTAAATAATCAGCCAGTGCATGTTTTCTTCTTCAACTGTTTGCTTCACTTGTAATAATCCTCTGCCACCTGATTTTCGGGGCAGATATAGTCTATCAGTATCACCACGTGGATGTAAACTGTAGTGCATTGTCATTAGTTTCCTGGTTTTCAGTCCAAAATGTCCAAATCAGCTTGTGTCCAGTTAACTATACCAGCTGTGTATCTTATAACTGGTATTGCCCAGGTATTTATGGCCTTGATTGTATTTCCACCATTCAATTTAGATTTCAAAATTTTCCTAACTCTGTTGGTGTACTCTCGCCTGACAATAGTTTTTACTTCTCCATGCTTGATGTTATCCAACTGCAGAATGCCTAAGTATTTGTAGGCTTCATTTTCTTTGCATTTAATTAATTGGCCATTGGGCATTTCAATTCCCTCACATGCAGTGATTTTGCCCCTTTTTATGGATACAGTGGTGCATTTTTCCATGCCAAACTGCATTGAAATATCAGTGCTGAATACTCGGACTGTGTTTGTCAATGATTGGATTTCTATTTCTGACTTTCCATAGAGTTTCAAATCATCCATATATAGTAAATGCAAAAATTTTTCAGCTTCTTTGGTTGTTTGGTAGCCTAATTTCATTTTTTTTAAGATTACTGATAGTGGGATCATTGTGATGATGAGAGAAGAGGTGAAAGTGAATTACCCTGGAAAATTCCTCGCTTGATATTAACCATTCCGTAGATCTCATTCCCTACTGCCAACTCAGTTCTCCATTGTTTTCATCGCCTTTTCAGTAAAGGATGTAATATTTTTGCTAATGCCAGTTGTTTCTAAGCATTTTATGATCCAACTATGTGGCAGTGAGTCAATGCCTTTTTGTAATCAATCCAGACCATATTCAAGTTCATTTTTCTGTTCTTACAATTTTCTAATATCATTTTATCAATTAGAAGCTGATCTTTTGTGCCCCTGCTCCTTCTTTGTTGCCTTTTTGCTCTACTGGCAAGATGTTGTTTGTTTCCAAATAATCCATCATGTTATCTGCAATAATGCCTGTGAGTAATTTGAAGGTTGTTGGCAAGCATGTTATTGGTCTGTAGTTTTCAGGTGTTGTTCCTTTAGTTGCATCTTTCTGAATCAAGTATGTTTTTCCAGTTGTCAATCATTCATCAATTTGGCCCTTTGTAAAATTTCATTCAGTTGCCTGGCCAATATTGCATGTAAACTGGTCAGATATTTGAGCCAGAAACCATGTAATTGGTCCTTTCCAGGTGATGTCCAATTCTTACCTTTTTAACTCGATTTTTGACCATCTCAGTTGTTATTTCTAATACTTGCATTTGTTTGTTGCCAATGCTTTTCTCAAAGTCATGTATCCACTTTGCTTCCTTGTTGTAGTCCTTGCATTTTCCCACAATTTTTTCCAGAATTCAAGTGTGGCCTGTTTTTCTGGTTTTTCACTTTTGGTGTCACCATTCACATTAAGACTTTGATAAAACGCCGTTGGTCTGATCGAAATTGCTGATTTTGTTTATATTGGATGATTCGTGCCTCATATCTTTCAATTTTTCTAGCTGTTGCTGTTATCTGCTGTTTTACAATCTCTACAGCTTCATTGATGTTTCTTGTATCCAATCTATATCTTGTGATTAGCCGATCTATGATTTTGTTGTTTTTAAGAGCCGTTGCTCATGCATGTTCTTTAAGTTACTAGCATCTGCCCTTAATTTTTTGATTTTTTGTTCTAAACGGATTTTCCACTTTGGCTTTGATGCTTTTTCTGTTGTGTGACTAGGTACTTTAATTTTAATGCCTAGTTCATTAGTGACTATTACAGCTGCGCTGTACATTAACTGGTTTGTTTCCAAGATGGATCCCGTTCAATTGTTGAAAACACTGCATTAACCATTTTCATGATAGGGGCTAAAATTTTCTTAGGCACAGTTTTTAGTGATGGTAAACGTTGCCTTTCCTCATTAAGCAGAAAATGCTCCATGATCTTATCCTTCAATTCTTTTTGTTTTTGAGTTAGTTCATCAGTTGGTTCAGTGATAACTGGTTCCAGTGGTGGTGATGTTATTTCCTCCCCGAGAGCTTCTTCTGGGAGTTCTACTATAATGTCTTTAGTGTGTCTTGAATATCAGTTATTTCCGCTTGTGATATTGTTTTTTGGGTTTTGCAATTTGCCTGAATTTCCTCATGTTCAACTTCACTAAACACCTTTTACCGCCTTGCCAGGGTCCCCCGGGATGATAGGAAGTCGGAGGACCTGTACGGGCCATGAATGGAGCGAAACCAACGCCTTTTGCCGTTCGCGGGCTTTAGACCTTGCCGGTGAGCGCAACGGCCGCAGCGGCAGCGGCCGCATGGACATGGTGGGAGCGGAGGCGACGGAGGGCGTTCCGCGGCGGCTTCGGCGGCCTCGGCAGCGGCTGGGCACCCTTGGCGGCGAGTATAGCAGTCTCACGGTGGCACTGGGAGCGGAGACGATTGAGGGCGTTTCGCGGCGGCCTCAGCAACGGCGGGGCTTTTCGGCCCCTTTTCTACCAGCTCTGAAGCCTGGCGAACAGCTTGGTGGACAGCTCGGAGAGCTTGGGGAATTTATGGTAACTCTGACTGGGCTGATTATTCATCATCGTTGTTTAGAGTCGGGGAATTCAAATGGGGGCCTGGTCCGGCCTTGGCGAAGCGGGCGGCTGATTGGGTGTGCCGTAGCTGGAGCCTTTTCCGGATGCCCCCCCCCTCCTCCATATTGAACTCAGCTTTACAGCGATACCATTGCTTTCAACAACATTGCTCCCCTTACCAATACTGTCCCTTCTACCAACGCTGCTACTGTTACTGTTACTACTCTTTCCAGCAACATAAACCCCCTGTTCCAGCATTGTTCCTTTACCAACGCTGCCTTATTCTTCGACGCTGCTCTTTCCATCAACGCTGCCTTTTACCAACACTGGTTCCCTCCCGCCTCGGACTCTGCTTATCAGATCTCCCACACCTATAGACCTAGGCCCTATGTGCCTGTCTGTCTTAGCCCTGACTATTACTATCATTACTACTGGTGCCTATCCCCAGAAGGAAACTGTGGTCTGGGCTGTGGATGGACAGTTGATGGCAACAAACTGAACTCGCATTTTAAAACTTTTTAATCAATTGCGCAACTACTTTAACTTTCACTCTTTTCTTTCATCTTTTTTTTTCTTCTTTCTTTGTATGGGTTATGCATGAGGTTCGTATGAGATGATGAATGTCCCACTTTTATGATTATATTGTTGTAAATTTTGTGTTTTTAACTATTACGTGGGGACTGTTTGGGGGAGTGTATGAGTATGTGTGATTCGGAGGACCTGCCGGGAGTTGCGGGGGCTATAGGGGTGGTTGAGGGGACCAGAGACACGGGAGAGGGTCGGGGTATTGCGGTCGTAACAGGGAGGGGCAGATACGCGGGGACTTCAGGGCAGGCCATTACCGGGGAAGGAGGGTTCGCTACATCACAGAGATCCCTCCTTCCGGCCCTGGGAGTCCCACTCCGAGACCAGATGGCGTAAGTAGTCAGGACCCTGGTCTCAGGCTGTTGTCGCTAAATGCCAGGTCTGTTGTCCATAAAGCTCCTCTCGTCCGGGACTTAATTTAGACGAGAGGGCAGACCTGGCATGTATTACTGAAACCTGGCTGGGCCCAGAGGGAGGAGTCCCCCTTGTAGAGCTGTGCCCAGAAGGATTTCAGGTGCTGCATCAGCCGAGAGCCCAGGGAAGGGGTGGGGGTGTGGCCGCCGTCATCCGGGAGTCGTTAGTTCCTCGTAGGGTCCCTGCTCCGGAGATTGTCGGGTGTGAGTCTTTGCTGTTAAAGTTGGACCTCAAGGGTCAAGTGGGGTTGCTGCTAACGTACCTGCCTCCCAACAGCGTTGCAGCAGCCCTCCCCTCGCTCCTCGAGTCGGTAGCCGAGCTGGCAGTTGAGTTCCCTAGGCTGATGGTCCTGGGGGACTTTAACTTGCCATCGCTCGGTGAAAACTCTGATGGGGCGCAGGAGTTCATGGCTTCCATGACAGCCATGGGCTTGACCCAAGTAATTCGAGGCCCAACCCATTCAGCGGGACACATGCTTGACCTTGTATTTCTCTCGGAGCAGTGGATTTACGATCTTGGTCTGAGGGGGAGCGACATCATACCCCTGTCGTGGTCAGACCACTGCCTACTGAGGCTCGACTTCCGGAGGCCAAACCCTCACTGTAGGGAGGAGGAACCGACCAGGTGGTTCCGCCCCAGGCGCCTTATGGAGCCATCAAGGTTCCAGACAGAGCTTGGGGTTATTCCTGACACTTTCGCCCACAGTCCGGTGGAGACTCTGGCTGCTGCGTGGCACTTGGCAGCGTCAGAGGCCCTCGACCGATTGCGCCACTGCGGCTCCTCCGAGGCGGCGGATCCCGGAGACCCCCTTGGTTTACTGAGGAGCTCCGGAGATGAAGCGCCGGAGGAGATGCCTAGAGCACCGTTGGAGGTCCGATAAGTCCGAATCGAACCGAGCAATGGTAACCACCTGCACCAGGGAATATACTAGGGCACTTAGGTCAGCAAAAAGATCACACATAGCCACCCTGGTTGCATCCGCTGAGTCCCGCCCAGCCGCCCTGTTCAGGATAACCCGCTCCCTATTGAACAAAAGGGAGACGGGGGAACCCCTGCAGGGCAGAGCGAAGAATATGCCCAATTCTTAGCGGACAAAATTGCTCGGTTTCGGTCGGACTTGGACTCCACACCTGCAGTTCCAGCCGAGGCACAGGGGGATTAAGTAGAACAGCTCTGGGTTGAGTTTCAGGACGTTACCCCCGGGGATGTGGACAAGGCCATGAGAGCTGTAAGTTCCTCCACCTGTGTTCTGGATCCGTGTCCCTCATGGCTGGTTGTTAACTGCAGTGAGGTGACACGAGGCTGGATCCAGGCGGTTGTAACCGCCTCCCTTCGGGAGGGGAACTTCCCCGCCGCACTGAAAGCGGCGGTGGTGAGACCCCTCCTGAAGAAAACCATCCTTGGATCCAGCTGTCCTCAATAGTTATCGCCCGGGTCTCCAACCTTCCCTTCTTGGGGAAGGTTGTGAGAAGGTGGTGGCCTTCCAGCTCCAACGGTCCTTGGAGGAAGCAAACTATCTAGACCCCTTCCAGTCAGGCTTCAGACCCGGTTACAGCATAGAAACCGCGTTGGTCGCATTGATGGATGATCTTTGGAGAGCCAGAGATGAAGGACATCCCTCCATCCTGGTCCTCCTTGACCTCTCAGCGGCTTTCGATACCATCGACCATGGTATCCTTCTGCGACGACTGCGGGAGGTGGGAGTGGGAGGCACCGTGCTACGGTGGTTCTCCTCCTACCTCTCGGACAGGTCGCAGTCGGTGTTAGTGGGAGGGGAGAGATCGTCCCCAAGGCCCCTAAATTATGGGGTGCCGCAGGGTTCGGTCTTATCCCCCCTACTATTCAACATCTACATGAAACCGCTGGGAGAGATCATCCGCAGGCACGGGATTAGATACCATCAATATGCGGACGATACTCAACTGTATCTGTCCGCCCCGTGCCACATCAATGAAGCGGTTGACGTGATGGGCCGGGGTCTTGAGGCCGTTATGGACTGGATGAGGGTTAACAAGCTTGTGCTCAACCCAGAAAAGACCGAGTGGCTGTTGTGTTTCCCTCCCAAAGATTTGGCAAACATTCCAACACTCAGGCTGGGGGGTCAAATTCTACACCCCTCAGAGAGGGTTCGCAACTTGGGAGTCCTCCTGGATCCACAGCTGTCAATTCGACCACCATTTAACGGCTGTGACCAGGGGGGCATTCGCCCAGGTACGCCTGTGTGCCAGTTGCGACCCTACCTGGACCGGGAGGCCCTCACAACAGTCACTCGGGCCCTTGTGATCTCTAGGCTGGAATACTGCAATGTGCTCTACATGGGGCTGCCCTTGAGGAGCATCCGGCGACTTCAGCTAGTGCAGAACGCAGCCGCGCGAGTGATTGCGGGTGCACCCCGATTCACCCGCATAACACCTATCCTCCGCGAGCTGCGCTGGCTACCTGTCGATCTCCGGATGCGCTTCAAGGTGCTATTAATCACCCATAAAGCCCTACATGGCAGTGGATCTGGATACTTGAGAGACCGCCTTCTGCCAATTACCTCCCTACGACCTATAAGATCCCATAGATTAGGCCTCCTCCGCATTCCATCGGCCAGCCAGTGTCGCTGGCAACTACAAGGAGGAGGGCCTTCTCAGCAGTAGCCCCGACCCTTTGGAACGAGCTCCCCGTGGAGATTCGTACCCTCTCCACCGTCCAGGCCTTCCGCATAGCCTTGAAGAACTGGCTCGCCCGTCAGGCCTGGGGATAAGAATTGCTACCCCGCCCGAATGATGAATGAATGTTGCTTACTATTTTTATTATGTTGTTGTCTTAATGTTGTATTCCCCTCTCCTGGTTTTCTGTGAGCCGCCCTGAGTCCCCTCAGGGAAAAGGGCGGCCTACAAATGCTAATAAACCACTAAACCACTAAACCACTTTATTCCGTATAATAAATCGCCTTTGATCTGCTAGTCGTTGTTCACTAACATTTGAATCTGGATATTGTTGTTTCCATAATTCATACATTCGCTTTAAATAGCGTCTTTTTTCTGGCTCTGAGTTGTAGTAACAGGCCATTATGGCACGGTTTTCATCTGCACTATATTTTTGTCGTTTGTTGGCTGGTCCACTTGGAGCCCACTGTCGACGGATGTCCAGGGACCCCAACATCCCGCCGCGGCCCTTGTTAACCCGCGCGAACGACCGATGCGGTATGGAATTCTTATTTGTTTTTTTCACCATATTGTATGGGTTGGCGGGGTTTTTTTTACGGGACCAGATGCCAACCTGACCCCAACCCTCCTCCTTTCTCATCCGGGCTTGGGACCGGCAATGGCAGAGTTGTTGTTGTTGTTGTTATTATTATTATTATTTATAAATTGTATATGCCGCCCAATCCCGAAGGACTCCGGGCGGCTTACAAAAAAAGAGGGGGAAAAAGACACATAATGAACACATAACGAGAAAAAAAAATGGTTTAAAATCGCAACACCACATACATTCATTCTAATCTGGGCTGGACCTCAAGTCAACAGTGAGATCAACAGCCCCAGGCCTGCCGGAATAGCCAGGTTTTTACAGCCTTCCTGAAGGCCATGAGAGTGGGTATGGTCCGGATCTCTGGGGGTAGCTGATTCCAAAGAGTCGGAGCAGCCACAGGAAGGCTCTCCTCCAGGGGCCCACCAGCCGACACTGTCTGGCTGATGGCATCTGAAGGAGGCCCAATCTGTGGGATCTTACTGGCCGCTGGGAGGTATGTGGCAGTAGGCGGTCTCGAAGGTACGCTGGCCCTAAGCCATGTAGGGCTTTAAAGGTAATAACCAACACCTTGAATTGTGTCCAGAGACCAATTGGTAGCCAGTGCAGCTCGCGGAGGACAGGTGTAATGTGGGTGTACCTCGGTGCACCCAATATCACTCGCATGGCCGCATTCTGGCCTAACTGCAGTCTCCGAACGCTTTTCAAGGGTAACCCCATGTAGAGCGCATTGCACCCCCCAGGGTTAAGGATGGACTGTCTAAGCTGTCCTTCAGGGGCAGCATCCAAAGCCACTGAGTCTTATCTGGATTGAGCACAAGTTTGTTCACTCCCATCCAGATCCTAACAGCCTCCAGGCATTGGCACATCACGTCCGCCGCTACACTGAGCTGGCATGGGGCAGAAAGATACAGTTGAGTATCATCTGCGTATTGATAGTACTTTACCCCGTGCTGTCGTATGATCTCACCCAGCGGCTTCATGTAAATGTTAAATAGGAGGGGGGACAAGACCGAACCCTGTGGCACACCACATTTAGGGGCCTAGGGGTTGATCTTTGACCAACACTGACTGCAACCTGTCAGAGAGGTAAGAGGAGAACCACCGTAAAACGGTGCCTCTCACTCCCACCTCCCCTAGGCGTTGCAGAAGGATACCATGGTCGATGGTATCGAAGGCCCCTGAGAGGTCAAGAAGCACCAGGATAGAGGAATGTCCTCTATCCCTGGCCCACCAGAGATCATCGGTCAGGGCGACCAAAGCGGTTTCCATGCTGTACCCAGGCCTGAAACCAGACTGAAAGGAGTCTAGATAATCCGTTTAATTCAAGGTCCATCGGAGTTGAAGCGCCACCACCTTCTCAATAACCTTCCCCAAAAAAGGAAGGTTGGAGACAGGACAATAGTTTTTCAAAATAGCTGGGTCCAGGAAGGCTTCTTGAGGAGGGGTCTTACCACTGCTTCCTTTAATGGTTGCAGGAAAGACCCCTCCTGCAAAGATGCGTTAGTAATCATCTGGAGCCAGCCTCGTGTCACCTCTCTGCTGGTCGAAACCAGCCAGGAGGGGCACTGGTCCAATAAACAGGTGGAGGCACTCATCGCTCCCATGGCCTTGTCCACTTCCTCAGGAGTGACAACTTCGAATTCATCCCAGAAAATCCGATTAAGACTAACCCTTGGCATCTCGGCTGATACTGCCCAAGTGGAGTCCAGGTCTGTCCGAAACTGAGTGATTTTATCCAACAGAAACTGAATGAACTCCTCAGTTCTTCCCTGCAGGGGTTCCCCCACCTCCTCATCTTTCAGGAGGGAGTGGGTCACCCTAAACAGGGCAGCTGGGTGAGATTCCACGGACGCAATAAGAGCGGAAAAATGCGTACATTTTGCCGCCCGTATCGCCACTAGTTAAGTCCTGATAAAGGCTCTTAATAGTGATCGATCAGATTCAGAGTTACTAGCCCTCCAACGTCGCTCTAGGCGTCTCTTTTGGCGCTTCATCTCCCAGAGTTCCGCGGAGAGGCCTCAAAGGCACAATACGATCCAATGCTTCAGCCGCCGCAACGTTCCAGGCAGCGACCAAAGACTTGGTCGGATTGCAGACAAGGGAGTCAGGTATCTCTCCAAGTTCCCTCTGAAATCCCTCCGGGTCCATCAGGCGCCTGGGGCGGAACCACTTAGTTGGCTCCACCTCCCTGCAATGGGGGAGTAGCGTCCTGAAGTCAAGTCTCAGCAAGGAGTGATCTGACCATGACAAGGGCGAGGTCTCTATTCCCCTTAACCTCGAGATCACGTCTCCACTGGCCCCGAGAGAACTACAAGGTCAAGAGTGTGTCCTGCTCTATGAGTTGGACCCTGAACTACCTGGGTCAAGTCCCTGGTTGTCATGGAAGCCATGAACTCCTGTGCCCCATCTGAGTGTTCACCAAGAGATTAAAGTCCCCCAGTACCATTAGTCTGGGGAACTCCACCGCCAACCCGGCTACTGCCTCTAGCAGCACAGGCAGGGCTGTCGTGACACAGCTGGGAGGTAGGTACATCAACAGCAAGTCCAATTGAACCCCTAAGCCCAACTTCAAGAGGAGAGACTCACACCCCACAATCTCTGGGGCAGTGATCCTACAAGGAACTAACGACCTTCGGACAATAACTGCTACTCCCCCACCCCTTCTTTGATGTTGTGGTTGGTGGAGCACCTGGAACCCATCTGGGCACATTTCTGAGAGGGGGACTCCTCCCTCTTGGCCCAGCCAGGTTTCGGTTATACATGCCAGGTCTGCCTCCTCGTCTAATATTAAATCCGGATGAGGGGAACTTTGTTCACAACCGACCTGGCATTTAGCAGCAACAACCTGAGACCAGGGCCCTGAACTCCTCTGCCACCAGGTCCTTGAGTTGAGCCTGAGGGGCCGGAACAAGGAATCGCTGTAATGTAGCGAGTCCTTCTTCCCTGGTAATGGCTAGCCCTACAGCTCCCATCATATCTGCCCCTCCCAGTCATAACCGAAATGCTCCGACATCCCTCCATTCCCGAAAACCCCCCTCCCCCATGGCCCCCATTCTTCCCGGCAGGCCACGCGTACCATTCACTCCAGGATGGGAGGCGAGTCTGGGCCCCCATCCACTTCTGCTTCTGCAGTCAATAGAGGGGATTCCAGGTCGCACTCCCGATCCTATCATACTCACCAATCAAATACTCTCTTCAGACACACCCCACAATAGTTATTAAAACACAATAATACAATAATTAAATTAAAAGTGGGCACATTTTCTCTCACATTCATATACTCATATACCCAACAAACCAGCTAAAAAATGCAGTTCCTAAATCCATGGTAATTAAAATAATTTGGGATGGTAAAAGATTGGAAGTCCCGATCAGTGGTTCTGAACAGGCCCTAATCAGAACAAGCTGAATTGATTGGTCTTCCATCAAATCAGTAAATTAGCAAAAAAAAAAAAAAAAAAAAAAAAAAAAAAAAGAATTCTTTGGGCATTCCTATAATTATAAAAATGGTGGAATTCTCTCTAATTCGACTTTTCTTTCCAGAAGTAATGGTACAAATATAGAAATACTCTAATTTCCTGTCCTGGGCAGAGCTTTGGCTTGATGGCTTATAAGTCGTCTACAGTTTTGGTTTTAAACAATGAATGTTGAACTCTAAGGAAATCTCAAGGGTGCTTTTTTCAAGACACAACAGGACTTTCTGGTTTTTTCTTTGAAGACGTTTCGCTTCTCATCCAAGAAGCTTCTTCAGCTCCTTTAGGACAACCATGATCTGGATGACTGAGAATCTCCATAGACATCTAAGAAAATCTATTTCAGCGTGTGCTAATAACCACCCAAATTTCCCCAGCTTTCCCTTTCTAGCCACCAACTGTACATCACTGACAGATGTTTGGGCCACGAAGAGGGAGAACTACAGTCCTTTCCCCACCTGAGGACAGTTGGACAGAAAATGCAAAGTCATGTGGTAAGAAAAACGGTTCTCTGTGGTTTCCGGAAATGTCAGATGCATCTGAGGAACGTTGAATGATGAAGAGTTGCCAGATGCCTTCAGAAGTGGAGAAGGGAATAACCGAAGTTTTTGCTTAGGGATTGGAATTGATGTCGTGTCTACATCGATCACATAGCTTCCTCCTCCTCCTCCTCCTCCTCCTCCTCCTCCTCCTCCTCCTCCTCCTCCTCCTCCTCCTCTTCCTGTGTGGTTTTCATGGAAATCTTGATGGATCTTCTCGATGGGGAGAAAATGGGCATATGGAAGCCATTTGAATCACTTTTCTCTAACGGATATCTTAACAATGTGAAGCATTGACAGAATACAAACAGGTTGCCATTCTCTTTTTTTAAGCCATTATTTTTAGGTTAATGCCATTCAGGTGAAGCTCTGCCAAGATACATCGATGTTTTAATCGGATTTACAACAAAACACCACACAGCACTCCTGCTTAGGAGCCTGCATTTATAATTGTACCTGGATTTTGATTTGTTTCTGTTTCTGTTCCTCAAATTGGCCTTTTTCTGCAGTCACTAAATATGCCTCCATATTTAAAGCCGTTTCAGGGCAATTTTCTTTCTTTACTTTTCTTCCCTAAAGCTTTGTCCTACTTCTGGATATATATTGGGCCTCCCTTGATCTTTTTAAAATCTCTTCTTTGTGGATAATGCCATTTTGGAGATAAAAGAACCGGCCTTCAGAAAAAAAAGGAGAAGAAACAAGCTCTATATGGATTATAATTTTTCCCAAGCAGAGAGCAAGCCCTCTTCTAGGGGAAAAAAACATTTCCTGCATCAAAAGAGAATTGTGTTGCGTTTTTGGATTAATGTCCAGGAATCTATTCAACATGTCCACTATTACTTTAAAAAGAAAGTTTTCATATGTAAGTTCCCCTGGACAAAATGGCTGAGTTTTATTTCAGCATCTTCTCTGCTTCTACCATTAATCTGTCAAAGATGATACAAAGGAGCCCTTATAGATTGGTCAGGTATTTGGAATGATACTGGATGATACAAGACAGGTAAAATCCTGGATGAGAGCACCTTAATTCTTCTGATTCAAGAACATCACGGTGGACCTAGAATTCAGGTAGGAAGGGAAATGGTTTCCCTGTGGTTTTAATCTCTCTTCTGTTGTTATGGCTAATGTTTACAGTCTAAATTATTCACCTGTGAGGATATTTTAAGAAACCAGCGGCATCGCTTTATTCCTAAAATCAATTGGTATTCAGAAAATAGTTGAGAATGGAAGAGCCATGTCAAGGACAGGTTGAAGAGAATGTGGAATTCATGGACATTCGTGGAAATAGTTTATTATGCACTATTGTTGTATGGCCATTACTTTCTTACGTGGTAGGGAACTTGAGTGATAGACAGTATTTAAAATGCAGGCACAATTGTTTTCCAAATGTTTCTGGATTGTGTGATGAGGATGATGAGGATATGTTGAAGATGTTATCCATTCAGTCATGTCCAATTCTTGGTGATTATATGGGCCAAGTCTCTGCACATCACTCAATCTTGTACTTAGTCTTGTACACAGAGCTCTCAAATAGATGAAATAACGTACAAATTTTTGATTCAATGACTGAAACATTTGAGAACGGGAGAGCAGTGTGATGATGGGTTGAAAAGATTGTGGAATTTGTAGAATTCAATGACTGAAACATTTGAGAATGGGAGAGCAGTGTTGATGATGGGTTTGAACAGAATGTGGAGTTTGTGGAATTTTTTACTTGGAAAACCACTTCTGGACTTTTGCTTGAGGCGGAAAGTAATAAAACTTTGATTTGGGGTTATTTTCCCAAATGTTGCATTTGTATTATATTTTAATAAACTAATACAATTTTTGAACTAAAAAAATGGCGAAGTCTATATTTCCTACAAAGTAAGCAATGGACTTCTAAAGAATAAAACCCCCAAAATAAAATTCAAGAGCAGAAAGCAGAAGTAGACTACTACAGGAAATATTTTTTGTATGGCTGTTACTCACTGTGTGTTTGTCTTCGGCAGTGGAACCCAGCTAATAGTCACAGGTAAGTCTCTTTCAAATGCCGATACAATTGTTTTCCAACTGTTTTTGATTTTAATTTGTTTTTTTCTCATCAAACAGTCTCTGCTTCAAATGAAGCATCTTCGATATAGCTTACATTTTTTTTAATGCTTTGGTTTTTCTCTTTCATGTTGTATAAAGAACTCTCAACTAGACAAAATAACGTAAAGAATTTTGATTCCATGACCGAAATATCTGAGAATGGGGGGAGCAGTGTTGATGATGGGTTGAAAAAAATGTAGAATTTGTGAAATTTCGTGGAAACAGATTGAGCAGAGAGTTCCTTGCCTCAGTGAGGATTCCCTTAGTGGGAAACATTGCAAAAAAGCTTCGGTAGAATATGCTACCTAGTTGCCTGCTAATTCAGAAAAATGTGGACATTAAATGGGGGTCTGTCAAATGAGTAATCTTTGCAAAGCAAATTATGACTTTGAAAAAAGAACTTAGGAGATCTAAGATCCAACTCAAAACAGCAAACTCGCAAAAGTGATGGAGTTTAGCAGAAATTTCTGCTTGGAAACCACTTCTGGACTTTTTGCTTGAGGTGGAAAGAAATAAAACTTTGATTGTCGGTTTTGGTGATTAGATAGCTTTGTTGTTATACAAATGGCTGGTTTATATGATTGTATAAATATTTAAAAAATTGAGGTTTGATGATATTATCAATCTACTTGCACCAAAAGGAGTTGGAAGTCCATTCTTTTTTTCTTTTCTCTCTTGGCCTACACTTTTATCTTCACTTGTGTTTATATTATATTTTTTATAAACTAAATTTTGAACTCAAAAATGGCCAAGTCCATATTCCCTACAAAGTGAGCAATGGACTTATAAAAAAAAAAAAACTCAAAATAAATCCAAGAGCAGAAAGCAGAAGTAGACTACTACAGGAAGTATTTTTGTATGGCTGTTACTCACTGTGTGTTTGTCTTCGGTGGTGGAACCCAGCTAACAATCACAGGTAAGTCTCTTTCAAATGCCGATACAATTGTTTTCCAACTGTTTTTTATTTTAATTTGTGTTGTTTTTTTTCTCACCAAACAGTCTCTGTCTCAAATGAACATTTAAAAAAAATGCTTCGGTTTTCTCTTTCATGTTGTATAAAGAACCCTCAAATAGATGAAATATAAACTACTAAGAGAGGAATAATTATTCAAGTGATCCGACTATTTGTGTTCTTAACATTTTCTCCAAGGTCTTACATTTCTGTCCCCTAAAAAGCATGCTAAACTGTCCTTATTGTGTTTAAATAATTATTTCTCACTGCCCTTTTCAAGAAAAACAAAATCCAGGTAATGGTTATGTCAAAATGTCAAGTGCATTCTTCAATATCTTCAATATCTTGTTTTATTTGCATATGGTTGATCCAGCTCATAGATAATTTAAAAATAGAATTGCATCAACTCATGGAATGATTGTTCGGAAAATAAATGCGGGAAAATACATTTAAACAAGTCGACATAAGAAAAATAGGAAAATGTATCAAATCTCTTTTATCTCTTTGTGTTTGTACGTGTTGTGTGTGTTACAAGACATTAGAAATGTGAGTTTCCATACACTATCTGGTTTTAAGACAAAAGGAAAGATTTTGTGGGGGAATAGGGAAATAGAACTTGCACCCTTTTGAAAAAATCATTTTTTTTTCTCATGCTTTAATGTTTAGATTTCTTTATCTCATTGCAAAAATTCCTTCTGCTCATTTCTACAGATCTGAATGAATAAATAAATGAGGGGAGGTTGATGATACACTCTGAAATTCAAAATAGTTTTTTTTTCTTTCAAAATAATATTAGACAAGTATTTGGTTAAGTCCAGAATTCACATTCTTGATAGATGATAGATAGATAGATAGATAGATAGATAGATAGATAGATAGATAGATAGATAGATA
The DNA here is from genome assembly GCF_009769535.1 of Thamnophis elegans. Lineage (NCBI taxonomy): Eukaryota > Metazoa > Chordata > Lepidosauria > Squamata > Natricidae > Thamnophis > Thamnophis elegans. The sequence goes on from NC_045553.1 coordinate 8,075,697, forward strand.
GATAGATAGATAGATAGATAAGATAGAAGATAGATAGAAGAGATAGATAGATAGATAGATAGATAGATAGATAGATAGATAGATAGATAGATAGATAGATAGATAGATAGATAGATAGATAGATAGAAAGATAGAGAGAGAGAGAGAGAGAGAGAGAGAGAGGGAGGGAGGGAGGATCTGTGACTAACATTATGGTTCATGGGTTTGAGGTATATCATCTTAAAAATCATCTGAAAACATTATTTACATAATATTAGTACCTAACAATAAATCAAAATATATTGAAAAGGATGCATTGCTTGGTAATTCACTAATCATAAGCAAACCTTTGGATCCTTTTTTAAAAATCATCTAAAAAATGAATCTTCACATTTGTTTATTTTGGAAATGGAAAGGGATTTTTTATAAATAGAGGTGAAATTTCTCAAAGAATAGTATAACAGAGTTGGAAGGGACCTTGAAGGTCTTCTAGTCCAACTCCCTGCTTAAGTAGGAAACCCCACGCCCCTTCAGACAAATGGATACCCAACATCTTCTTTAAAAAGTCCAGTGTTGGAGCATTCACAACTTCTGGAGGCAAGTCGTTCCACTGATTAATTGTTCCCACTGTCAGGAAATGTCTCCTCAGTTCTAAGTTGCTTCTCTCCTTGATTAGTTTCCACCCATTACTTCTTGTCCTGTTTTCAGGTGCTTTGGAGAATAGTTTGACTTTCTCTTCTTTGTGGCAGCCCCTGAGATAAAAAGAGATAAAATGAAGCATAGGGCAATTTGAAGCTAGAGAATTTGAAAATTGCATGCCAAAATTGCAAACGGGCTAAAGTCAAGTTGAATACCTCTGTTTGGTTTGATTGCCTTGTTTTGTGTTGTTTTAATTTTACCTTTATTTTCCTTTTTAAAAATCCATAGATAAAAGGTGAGGGAGGTCTGGCTTGGCAAGAGATAATAAAGTGCCCAGTTAAAAGAATAACAGAGTTTTTCTTACTGATTGATGGTCAATAGTGGTGATCAGAATTTTCTACCTATTCTCCATGCTCAAATCGACTCTTAACCCTATTAGGGAAAATATCTGTTTTCTTCTTGTCTGAGATAAGTAACCAATATTCCTTTGCTTTAAAAAACAAACAAACCTGGAATCAGCTAGCGACCTCCCGAGTGTTTAATTAAATCTGGAACACTGGATGAGGAAGATCGTTAATCTATTGCTGTCACACCCCTTTTGTCATTCTTAACAACCACACTGATTTTAAAACCCAGTACAAACTAGCAAAGGAATGCAAAGTTTTATACAGATTTTGTCTAGATTATTTGTGGAATAGTGGGCTATATTTATACTCCCTTTTCTTTCATGACAAGAGTTGATATTAGACAGGTCCAAAATTCTGTAACTTTAGTTGCTTCCTTGATTATTGATTGGTATGATGCTTGATACATTAGTATTGTGTTCCATTATTTGTTGTTGGTTGCGAAGTCATGTCTGACCCATCGCGGCCCCATGGACAATGTTCCTCCAGGCCTTCTGTCCTCGACCATCCCATGGAGTCAATTTAAGCTCACGCCAACTGCTTCGGTGACTCATCCAGCCACCTCCTTCTCTGCCATCCCTTCTTTTTTTGCCCTCCATCGTTCCCAGCATGAGGCTCTTCTCCAGGGAGTCCTTCCTTCTCATTAGGTGGCCAAAGTCTTTGAGTTTCCTCTTCAGGATCTGGCCTTCTAAAGAACAGTCAGGATTGATCTCCTCTAGGACTGACCGGTTGGATCGCCTTGCAGTCCAAGGGACCCACAGGAGTCTTCTCCAGCACCAGAGTTCAAAGCCTCCATTCTTTGGTGCTCAGCCTTTCTTATAGTCCAACTTTCACAGCCATACATTGCAACTGGGAAAAACATAGCCTTGACTATAGCACTTTTGTTGGCATACATTATGTTCCATGCATCGGTTTAATAACTGTCAGGAAATTTCTCTTTAGTTCTAAGTTGGTTCTCTCCTTGATTAGTTTCCATCTGTTACTTCTTGTCTTGCTTTCTGGTGCTTTGGAGAATAGCTTGACTCCCTCTTCTTTGGGGCAGCCCCTGAGCTATTGGAACACTGCTATCATGTCACCCCTAGTTCTTCTTTTTATCAAACTACCATAGACATACTCAGTTCCTACAACTGTTCGTCATATGTTTTAGCTTCCAGTTCCCTTGATTGTTATAGGTTACTTAAAAGATAGACTTCATTTATTATTTAGGGATGATATCAGAAGGACCAGATCTGAATTTCATGACAGCTTTTAGAATAACAGAGTTGGAAGGGATCTTGAAGGTCTTCTAGTCCAACCCCCTGCTTAGGCAGGAAACCCTACACCACTTCAGACAATAGACATCTTCTTAAAAAACGTCCAGTGTTGGAGCATTCACAACTTCTGGAGGCAAATTGTTGCTCTACCTGTCAGGAAATTTCTCCTTAGTTCTAAGTTGTATTTCAGTGTTAAGATTCAGTGTGGAACTTCATGAGATCTTCCAGGTCAGCCCACTGTATCTCTTTCGATGCAAGTCTTTGCTCCTATCCACTTCCTCCCGCACAGTTTTGATGAGGAAAACTATACATTTATCAATCTAGTAACTCTTAATCTTGCACTGAAGTTTTAAAATATTGTTTGTCAGGGTTTCAAATGGCATCCTGTATGAAATAATAGCTTGAGGCAAGAAGTTCCTCAAAACACCAACTTATTAGAAGAGCCATGGTGGCACATCTAGGAAAACCCAAATTGGAAAGCTTCCAGGTTTTCCCCACCCAGTTGAAAGTTCAAGACCCTGCCCCAATACCTACAAGCCCATCAAATGGTCCAATCAGTCACTGTCGTGGATGAAGATTCCTCCCCATCCACATCCATCCAGGTGCAGGGATGAGGTGACCTTGACTTTCTGAGAAGGAATGTTATTATGGCTACACCTCTCCCAAGCTTCATACCATCCCCCCTCCCAGTTTCCCATGCTAACTATGTTTGAATATGTGGCATATATGTGGTTTGAATATTTGAGGCCCTATACCCTGATGTCTCCCAAGCCTGACAGGCTGCCCCCCTCAACAGAAGAGTATGCCCTGTAACGAAAGTAACACAGGGGATTAATCAGTTACCTAACCACCTCCCCTCCCAGGGAGACCCTTTGGCTAATCTGGGTAGATTAATTGCTTAATTGATCTATCTCGATACCATCCCTCCTCCCAGTTTCCATTACTAACTATGTTTGAATATGTGGCAGGCTTGAGGCCCTATAAAATGATGGCTTCCAAGCATGACAGCTGTGAAGAACCTCATGAGATCTTCCTCTCTTCTAGGTCTGCCCCCAGTATCGCCTTCGGTGCAAGTCTTTGCTCCTACCAAGGAAGAAGTCAGAGGCCCGAACCCATATACTGCCGTGTGTCTCCTAACCGACTTTACCCACCTGCTTTCGAACTGCAATGGAAGGGGGATGATGAAGTGATAACATCTAGAATAGAGACCACCAAAGCCAGCAAGCAAGGTGAACATTACGCTGCCAGCAGTTACATGAGATTGAGTGAAGCTGACTATGAAAAATATGGTACGTTCACCTGTGAAGTGACACATGAAGGGAAGCCCATTGCGACGACTGTGCAAAATCTGGGAGTTGTTAACTGTATGATGAGTTCCTTTCCTGCCATCAGGAATGAAAAAAGAGACCCATCTGCTGGGGTCTCAAACTTTCTTTCCCAAATTTAGTTTGATCCATAACACCTCTTCTATTCCATGTAGTTACACCCTTGTATCCCCCTCCACACCTTCGCCCTTCAAATCAATCCCACCCTCCCCTTTGACCTGTTATATTCTACTGTCAGCAATGAATAAAGATGGATTTATTTCATTTGTGTGACTGATTCATCAAATTTATCAGGAATACAGAGATGTGTAAGCTGTGTATCTTGGGGGAGGGGAGGAGAGAAATGGTCTCTATCCAAGATCTTATTTCACACAGTTAGCCACATTCAATGGTGGGGGGGAATCAGGTCTGATTCTCTTGAGGATTTCAGGAAGTATCCTTGGGTTTTGGATTCCTACATGGGTGGTTGCATTAAATTCACACATAAATTGTTCTCAAGTTTGAAATGAAAAAGCCTTGTTCTTTAGTAGTAATACTAGGAGATTTGGGAAGATATGGGATCATAGAGGTTCTTCCAATAACTCGAACCAATTCTCCTGCTGATATCAGTATTGGACATCTCAATCTTATCATCTATCTATCTATCTATCTATCTATCTATCTATCTATCTATCCATCCATCCATCCATCCATCTATCTATCTATCATCTATCCATCTATCATCTTTCTATCTTTCTATCTCTGAATCTATCTATCTATCTATCTATCTATCTATCTATCTATCTATCATCTATATCTATCAATCATCTATCCATCTATCTATCTATAATCTATCTATCTATATCTATCTATCTGTCTACCTACCTACCTACCTATCTATCTATCCATCATCTATCATCTATCCATCTATCTTTCTCTGTATCTATATCTATCTATCTATCTATCTATCTATCTATCTATCTATCTTGTCTGCCTTTCTGTTATTCTATCTCTATTATCAATTATCAATCAATTAATCATCTATCTACTATCTCTCAAGTCACAAAGTGTAAAAATGCAACACACTATTAATTCAAGCCAAAGGGAACATATAAAAGGAAAAAATAACAGTTACCAAAAAAAACCCCTCTCCAACCTAGCCTACGTCTGATTCTCTTGAGGATATCAAGAAGCATCATCTAGATGTGTATTGTAATACATTCACACATGAATTCTTCTCAGGTTTGAAATGAAAATGCCTTGTTCTTTAGTTGTAATGCTGTCAGATTGGGGGACATATGAGATCACAGAAGCCTTTCCAAAAACTCTTCGTCCACCAATCGATATACAGCAAATATATGGTTGAACTACTAACTCTCAAGTCACAACATGTAAAAATACAGCATAGCATTAATTCATGCAAATATTGGCATTACAAACATATATAAAAAGAAGAAATCTTATGAAGTTGTCAATTCATGGAAACAACCAAGCAGGGCTAGAAGTAAATATATGGCTATTGCCTTCAAAACCCCTGAGTGTTGGTGTCATTCAATAAAAATACTTCCATCCTTTCATCATAACTGGAGTTGATCCAATTCAGGAATGGGTGTTTCAGCTCTGATTGACAGTTCAAGTACAGAGGGCCTTTTAAAGGACCCTGTGGTGAAATGTCTGGTCAATAAATTTGATAAAAAAATAAAAAATAAATGAAGTGGACTCTACTCTAGGTTGAGCAAATACTTACTCAATTCATCATATGGAAGGTCAACAAATTGACCAGATGTCACCAAACCAGAATCTAGCTAGGAAATCTATATGCAAAGACAGGTTTAGTAGTTTATATGGATTGCTTGCAAATTCAAAACTGCTTGGAGATGATTACTATCCATTGGCCTGGTAGAACTCGATTAAGCCTTTCACAAGATGTTTCTTTTGCCATTTGTCAGAGCTAATTCCTTATTCCCTGGGGACAAAATAAAAGAAGACAACAAGGGAAGCAGGATGGATGGGTTTGAAGAATCTGCCTAGGCCTCCCATTCTTTCAGATCTATAAATCACTTTTGGTCCAACTTTGGACTCAAAAGTTGCCTTCCACCTCCTCAGGAAAAGTCCCTGGAAAAAGATCTGAGATCTTAGAAGATCATGTCACTATACTCTCTATACATAAGCGCTTGTTTTACGATTTATCCCAGTTTTTCCATGAAAGAGCACATTCTAAATAACATCGCACTACCAACAAGGAGCATTACGCATGGAAGCAACATGGATTGATATTCAGGAAACACCTAGATATCCCAGAATCTTTTGAAATCTATGAATCACTTTAGGCCTTAATTGCAGAGGCTCAGTAGTTGGCTCACTCAAGGAGTAAAAAAAACAACCACCTTGGATCAGACTTGAGGTCTTAGAATATGTTGTACATTATCTCTCCATATGTCAAAATGTATTTTACAACCCACTGAAATTTCCACGGAAGTATACATTCTAACATGGGAGGCGGTGGCTCAGTGGCTAAGACGCTGAGCTTGTCGATCAGCAAGGTCGGCAGTTTGGGGGGTTCGAATCCCTAGCGCCATGTAATGGAGTGATCCCCATTACTTGTCCCACCTACCAGTTCGAAAGCATGTAAAAAGGCATGTAGAAACATAGGGACCACCTTTCGTGGGAAGGTAACAGCGTTCCGTGCACCTTCGGAGTTTAGTCATGCTGGCCACATGACCACGGAGACGTCTTCAGACAGAGCTGGCTCTTCAGTTTGAAATGGAGATGAGCACTGCTCCCTAGAGATAGGAATCACTAGCACATATGAGCGAGAGGAACCTTTACCTTTACCTGTACATTCTATAGGCCATCACAAAACCAAAATGGACCATTCCAAATCTCCACTCCAGGCAGAATATTGACACAACCCTCTTATATTATGGTTAAGGACACCTGGAGATGAGCAGGTAGAGAATTTCTAGTCTTCCAGAAAAACCTGTCAATTGATAGACCTGAATAGAACCAGGCATAATCCATGGTCTAGGCTCTTCTTGGAAGGGTTCCTTCATATAAGGCATCCTGAGAAATACAAGCTATCTATCCACATGACTCACTGAGCTTTCAACCTCAAGGATATTCTGAGGGAGTCACAATCAGAAAAGGATCACTTCCCAGGGGTCCATTTTTCGATGGATCTACTCAACACTATTGTTAATGGTGGACTACAGAAGTCGTAATTCAGCAATCAAGCAGAACTTCAAGAACACATCCAGTGCATTGAGTTAAATTTATCAGAAAAAAATAAGAGCATAGACAAAACTTCAGTAACCTGTCACACGTCTTAAACATAGTTTATATTTACAAAACTGGCAAAGCTGCAAGACATCTGAGTGTTTTTCTCATAATCTAGAAGGAATGAAAGTTCTCATCTACCATCTGCCTGCATCCAGAAAGGAATCGCTTCAAGAATGGAAGTTCTCGAAGGACCTGAGAACTTTCTAAATCACCAACAAGTCCTCCTTTCACGATTCCAAAAATGGATCATTGGGGGGGGGTGTTCCCTCCCAAAGTGCATTCCATGGGATTTAAGGAATTTGAAATGACTGTTTGACCACTTGTTCAGGGGTCAGCAAATGCAGCTCTGAAGCAACTGCGGCTCTAGAGCTGCATGTGGCTCTTTCATCCTTCTGCTGTGGCTCCCTGTCACTGATCGGCTCCACATTTGTTAGGTTGGGATAGGTAGAGGAAAACGGATGCCACACCAGGAGGAGACTATGATGGGGGAACTGGACTTCCAGTTGGCTCCAGAATTGAACAGAGGGTTCCGGTTAGGACCTTTGTGGCTCTTTGAATCTTTTAAGGTTGCCGACCCCTGCTCTATCTGAAGAACGTCAAGAGAAGGCAGGTTTTTGTACAACTGTGTATCACTGTGGTGGGTATTCGGAGGAGGAACCCAACTAATTGTCACAGGTAAGTCAACGAATTGATCCCAAATCTTTCTTTCCGCATGTGATATTTTCATGTTTTCATCTTTTTCCACTTCTTTCCCTACTTTGACTCCATGCACTTTGATTTTTGGGTTGCTTTTGATTCATCAATTATGATTTTTTTTCCCAATGAGAACTGAACATTTAGACAAGGTCACGACAACTTGATTCAAATCTACATGATTTCATTTTCCCTGTTTGCAGATACACTTTGGTTTTATGATCAGGGTTAATGAGATCTTGAGAAATCTCACTGGGTGAAACTTTTATCCTCAGGCGTAGTTTTTCTGTGGATTAAAAGAGAAATTTGTATTGTGGTTTCTTCAGTTGAACTGAATGGGATTGGCTGAATGTCCGATTTTATCCCTCTCTGTTTAGATTTCTGAAGTGGAATTAAATAAGCCAAAATATGACACATTGTCAATCTGATCCTTTGTTTTATAATTTGTTTTTTAAAAAGTCTCCATTCAGCCGCTGAAAGACACAGATCTCAATTTTCTGTCATCAAAATTATATTAAAATGTTGGAATGTCTGATCAACCATTCATCATTCATTCCAATGGCCAAATCAGTCTATGCAGGGAGTTCCATCTTTACTTCATATCTTGATGTTTTCTTCTTGGTTTTTTCTCTTGTTTTATTTTTTTATTCAAGTTTTTGGTAGTCACTCAGCTCCAATGGACTCTGTGCTGTGATTTCCCTTTGATTGGAAAGGGATCCACTACAGGATCTACTACTAGATCTAGGGTTAGATTTAGAGTTATGGAGATGGCTGTCCAAATTATGTACCCACACCTTTGCAAAAATATTCTGATTCAGCCACAACCAGGGAAAATGTTATAATGATATAAGCATTTTTATTTATATAATATAATAGATTCAGAGGGGACCATTTTTCGATGGATCAAATTTTCAGAAATTGATTTGTGAATGAACCTGCATTTCTCATTTGGAGAGGGGGGGATCCTTTCCTAAACAACTTTCAAAGGGGTAAATGAATAGGGTATGATTGTGAAGTGGATATCTAACCAATGTGTTGGATTTCCAACTTTTGTTTCGGGAAGATATAGGGAGGTTTGGTTGAATTGTCTTCTCCTATTTTGTCCAAACTAATAACATCAACTACTTTGTATCAAACCCTAATTCTTATTTAGTCTCTACAAAATTTAGAAATTGGGATAAGACTTCAATTCCAATTATTTTACACAAATTAGTAGCATAGTATGCAAGTAAAGGATTAGAAAGTTTCTTATTATCTCTCCTTGCAGAAGTTCAGAATTTTGCTATGTTTTCTCCCACATGTGTTAAACAAATGATAAAAATATTAAATCCAAAGTATTTCTTTCAGAGGTTAACTTGGGATAGAGCCCTGAAAAAATTATAGCAATAGCAATAGCAGTAGACTTATATACCGCTTCATAGGCCTTTCAGGCCTCTCTAAGCGGTTTACAGAGAGTCAGCCATATTGCCCCCAACAATCTTGGGTCCTCATTTTACCCACCTTGGAAGGATGGAAGGCTGAGTCAACCCTGAGCCGGTGAGATTTGAACCGCTGACCTGCTGATCTAGCAGTAGCCTGCAGTGCTGCATTTAACCACTGCACCACCTTGGCTCTCAGTTAAATTGATTAACTGAGTGGAGGGGAAAGAGTAACCTCTTATAAAGAGTAAGATGACTTTGTGAGGGATATCTGCAAGAAATATTTCTTGTGGCATGTGTGTCATATGTATTCTTTTAATTCAGTGTCTTGGAATGAGGAGATGATAAGAACATTCATCAACAATTGTGTATGGGAACCACTCACAATGAGTTTTCAAATCATCTCTCTTCCAGTTGGAATCTAACATAAATTGGAGATCTCTAAGATGTTCTCCACAAAAGAAATCGAGTTAGGAGATTGGACCGCATTTTCTTTAGCATTGAATCTAAATGCCTCTTAGAAAGTTGGGTTGACCTGAAACTCACACTAAGCATTTAAACCATTGAGTTTCAATGTTTCTGGAAAGTTGGTTTGACATCAAAGAGAGGTATAAATTCCATGAAACTCAACTCTGTTCCTCCCCTTTAATTCTTTTGTGCAGTAAAAATGTGTTTCACAAGGGAAAAGATTTATGTTTCAGCTCATATGGTCAATTATTCCTACATGAAAAAGGAAACATCACTACATTCAGGAACTAAAAATAAGTTAATTCTCTTCCTCTCGCTGAAACTCACACATGTAGAGAGAGAAACCAACATGGGATACGCAATATGAACATACAGAAGGCACTTAGTTCTCATCTTCTTCCTTTCCTGGTAGACAAAAAAATAATAATTAACAGCACTAATTCATAATTGTATAGTAAAGCTATTTGCAAGCTGTCCTTCTTAATGCATGTTGTTGCCCAGATGTTGTCTTGATACAGCTCCTTTGTCTTCTACAAAATGCAAAGAAAAGATAGAAATGTTTTCCTAAGAAGAAGAATTTTGAGAAGTCATTCCCCTGCAGATACATGCAGATTTTTCTAGGGGCAACCATGCAGGAAATCTCACTCTGATGTAAAGAATTTCTGGTTCACAGAACAAACTACAAGAATTGTGGGTAGCCTGCTACAATGGGAGATCAAATCATAACAAATCCAAAATTTATTTAAGCTCCAAGGCCAAATAATAGGAATCTCTTTTGTCTACTGTGGTGTTTGGAAAGTACAAAAAATGTTGTTATGGCTCACAGAACTAACTACAGAAATTATGGGGTAGCCTGCTACAATGGGAGATCAAATCATTCAATATCAACTCTTCACATTAGAGTAAGATTTCCTAGGAATATCTTCATGGACCTGCAGGAGAATTACCTTTTAAAATTATCAAACCAAATTTGATTATCAAATCAAAGATTTACTTAGAGTCCAAGATGGAATCCCTTTTGTCCAATGTATATAATAGCCCCTTGTGGTGTGGTTCACTTCTGAATGCAAAGGAAGTCAACCAATATCTTCTCCAGGTTTTTAATAATAGTTTTTCCCTCTCTTAAGAGGGAAGGTAGCTCTGGTGATTCTTAACATCTTACCAATGTACTATTTTGAAAATTTTCCCATACCATCCGCCACAGTCTAGATGAGGAAACCTATCTGTATAT